>NC_050464.1:31758284-32130784 GCF_903995425.1 Onychomys torridus
TCGGGAGAGAACCTATTCTGTCTCTGAGCTGCCTTTAGAGGCTCAGGTGGACAAAGAAAGTAGCTGTCAATCAGACGGTCCTGAGAAGGAGGAAGGAAGGGAAAGGGTGGAGGGATAAGGGGAGGAAGGCCCTTGGCCTGCCCTGCTGAGGGGGAGCTCTCCCACAGACTCCAGGTTTTGATTGTTCTTATGAGTTCTCTAGCTTGGAGCTTGCTCCTGGTTGCAACGAGGCCTGTGGCCCTTTCATAGAACTTTATTATAGATTCATGGCCACATGGTGCCTCCACAGAAGAGCTTTGGGATCTGGGTACCTGATAAAGCAGCCTCATAGTGCATGGAGGCTGCTCTGCCACAGACAGAACAAGACTTGATTGCAAGCGAGGTGGGATGGATCCCAGGTTCCAGCCAAAGAGGACGGTGTAAACAAAGGCCAGGCCAGGCATAGAGGGTCCCAGTGCTGAAAGCCAATGCTTTATTGTTGATGAGTCACATTCTGACGACCATGCACAGGCTGCTTGATCTTTCCCAGCCTCAGTTTCCCTTTCTGCAAAATGGAAATGAAAGTCAGTCTAGGGCTGGTGGTGAGCTGGCTCAGTGGGTAAAGGCAATTGCAGCCAAGACTCATGATCTGAACTTGATCCCTGGAGCCCGCAGTGGAGGGACAGAAGCATCTCCTGCACGGGCATTGTCCTTGTGCCTCCATGCCATGGCACGCTAATAATGAAGAAGGAAAATAATTCATATCTGTTACATCCCTGCATAAATGAGTTAGCAATGTGTGTATGACACACAGCCAGAACCAATAAGCTGTACTCAGCACCCGTATAATTGAACAAACCCCAGAGAAAGCTTTTCTTTCAAGGAGACAGGCCACACTCGCCCCATCCCCCCAAATCCATCCTTAGAAATCAGAAAGATGAGGTCAGTGTGGGGACAAGAACGAAGGGTGCTTGAAAGTTGATCTGGTTGGGCTATCTCAGATCTTTCTTTGCTCTTGTTTAGAGCAGAGATAACAACAAATCCAATTGCCGACAGCTCCCCTGGAAAAAAAAAATCAATGCTCCGGGCGACCTGGAGTCAGACAAAACACCTGCCTGACTCACCTCCTGCTAAAATTGATAAGTCTCTCTCTCTCTCTCTCTCTCTCTCTCTCTCTCTCTCTCTCTGTATGTGTGTGTGTGTGTGTGTGTGTGTACACGCACATGAGCTTGTGCACAGAGGCCTGTAATTAGTTCAAATTTAAAGCACACAACACACACACACACACACACACACACACTCAGGTAACACATATACATGCAACTATGTGTGTATGTATGCTTATAATAGTCCACATACTAGAAGATTATAGTTAAGAGCCAAATCCTGCTCCTCATCTTGCCAATTTATAAGCTGTTTTGGAGTCTAACTTACTGCAGGGTTGTTGATAACTGACCATTCTCAACCAGAAGGCAGAAACCTATGTCCAAGTGGGCCAGACATCTGTCACTTTCACCCTGCAGTTTGAAGTCGTTCCATGTAGCATGAATCTTAAAGAGTCTTATTAATAAAATCAAACCTGAGGGCCAGTTATTGGGGTGAATGCTGGAAGATTAGAGAGACAGAACAAGCCACAGTTTCCTCACCTTGCCAGTTCCTCAGCTGATCTTGTTTCCTCAGACTGGAAGCTTCTGAGTCCTCATTCAAATGGGTCTCAGCTGAACTGTGCTGCTCAAAGCCTAAAAGTTTAATCAGCCAAATGCTTCTAGTTTCTGGTCTTCACGCCTTATATATCTTTCTACTTTCTGCAATCACTCCCTGGGATTAAAGGCTCACTTTCTGGGATTAAAGGTGTGAGCCACCAAGCCTGGCAATTTCCAATGTGACCTTGAACTCACAGAGATCCGCCTGGCTCTGCCTCCTGAGTGTTGGGTTAAAGGCGTGTGCTACCACTGCCTAACCTCTATGTTTAATATTGTGGCTGTCCTGTTCTCTGACCCCAGATAAGTTTATTAGCGTGCACAATATTTCGGGGAACACAATACTACCACACAGACAAAGTTATAGAACCTCAGACAGCGCAGTGATGGGGAGACACATCTGTTTCCTATCAGCACTGATGTCTGCCCCAGGTCTTTTAGAGGTACTTGAGGACAGAAAGGAGGTGGGAAGGGGTAAGGGGGGAGTAGGGGGTCAGAGTAGAGCTGTGTTGTAAACAAAGAGGGTAATAAGATCTGAAGCTGGGTCTCCAGGGGTGAGGCTGTGCCCAGTGAGTGAGAAGAAGCCGGGATCCTCAAGAGTCCAAGTCTCCAAAAGACTTGGATTTACTTCTTTCTGAAAAGGGAGGTGGGGATATTTTCTTCTAGAATTTTCAGTTTTCTTCCAAAACACCTGAGACATCCTAGTATCAAGAGAGCATCACTTTTTCTCCCTTCTCTTTTTTCTTTTGTTATTATTATTATTATTATTATTATTATTATTATTATTTTGTTTTTTTTGAGACAGGGTTTCTCTGTGTAGTTTTGGAGCCTGTCCTGGATCCTGCTCTATAGACCAGGCTGGCCTCGAACTCGCATATCTCTGCCTGGCTCTGCCTCCTGAGTGCTGGGATTAAAGGTGTGCTCCACCACCACCTGGCCTTCTTTTGTTATTTTGATACAGGGTCTCATGTATCCCAGGCTGGCCTCAAACACACCAAATGTGGCTGAGGCTAGCCTTGAACTCCTGACCCTCCTGCCTCTACCTCCTACTGAGATGGCAGGCAGAAGCCACTGTATCTGCCTTTTTCCGTGGCTTCTTAGTTCTCCCTTCCCATCTCCAGCAGTTCTAGGGTCTGTCCAAACCACCTTCACCTTGGCTTTGGGTGAAGTTTCACATCTGGAGCAAGGGGTGGGAACTTGACACTGTTGTCTCTCTGGCTCGATGACAAGGGTCCTCTTTGACCTTTACTTCTCTTGGGTCCTGTGCATACCAGCTGTAGCCCCACCTTGTCCACATTGGCTGTGACAACGTAAGTGTTCTGTCACTATGTCTCCAATGTAATGTGTAATTGAAAATACAGGTTAATAACTAGTCACCTATAATAGCCAAACTTAGAACCATGTTAGGTATGTTTTCAAGGTCATAAAGCAGATATATTTAGATAGATACAGATAGTCTTCAAACACTCCAAAGACTTACAGAATATGACATTCAATATGTTTAATAACCTAGGGCTTTTCATGACAGTGAGACATGTCTGCTCTTAGCAGCACCAATCTACTTCAGAGGAGATGATGGGCATCGAAGAAACCCTGTAAGGACCTTGTTTTGTAGGGTTTTCATTCAGTTCCTGTGAATGAACTGAATTAATTAAATTAATGAAAGCACCTGTTCTTTTTGTATTTGCTGTTTTCTGTTTTTATATATTCTGGCTACGATTCCCCTGCTGGATACGTAGCTGGCAAAGACTCCCCCATCCTGTGAGTTGTCTTGGCAGTCTGGCAATTCTTCCCTTTGTGGTGCAGAAGCTCTTAAACTCTGTACAGTGGCATTGGTCAGTTCTTGCTGTTGTTTGCTGAGCCTCGGGAGCCCATGTGGAAAATGCTTGCTATGTCTAGGTCTGGAAGCAGCGTCTCTCATTTTGGTGTTTCAGGGTTTTGCTCTAGTTTGAGTTGCTTTTTGAACAAGGTGAGAGAGGATCTTGAGTCTTCTCTATGTGGAGATCCAGGTTCCCCTTCAGGTACTCTTCTTCTTCCTCCCCCTCCCCTTCCTCCTCTCCCTCCTCTCCTCCTCTTCCTCCTCCCCTCCTCTTCCTCCTCCTCCTCTTCCTCCTCCTCCTCTTCTTCCTCCTCCTCCTCTTCCTCCTCCTCCCCTCCTCTTCTTCCTCCCCCTCTTCCTCCTCTTCCTCCTCCTCCCCCTCTTCCTCTTCTTCCTCCTCCTCCTCTTCCTCCTCCTCCCCTCCTCTTCTTCCTCCCCCTCTTCCTCCCCCTCTTCCTCCTCCTCCCCCTCTTCCTCCTCTTCCTCCTCCTCCCCTCCTCTTCTTCCTCCCCTCCTCTTCCTCCTCCTCCTCCCCTCCTCCTCCCTCCTCTTCCTCTTCCTTCTCCTCCTCCCCTCCTCTTCCTCCTTCTCCCCCTCTTCCTCCTCCTCCTCCCCTCCTCTTCCTTCTCCCCCCTCCTCCTCCTCCCCCTCTTCCTCCTCCTCCCCTCCTTTTCCTCCTCCCCCCTCCTCCTCCTCCCCCCTCTTCCTTCTCCTCCTCCCCTCCTCTTCCTCCTCCCCCTCTTCCTCCCCCTCTTCCTCCTCCTCCTCCCCTCCCTCCTCCTCCTCCCCCCCTCCTCCTCCTCCCCTCCTCCCCCTCCCCTCCTCCTCCTCCTCCCCTCCTCCTCCTCCCTCCTCCTCCTCCTCCTCCTCCTCCTCCTCCTCCTCCTCTTTTTCCTCCTTCCCTCCTCCTATTCCCCTTCTCTCTCCTCCTCCTCCTCCAACAGGGTCTTACTTTGAACCCCAAACTGTCTAGAACTTAGTATATATCCAGGCTGGTCTTGAACTCATAGCAATCCTGCATCAGCCTCCTGAGTGCTAGCACTACAGGTGTGACCCCCCCCCCCATCTTCCCAGCACAGCTTCCTGCCTTGGCCTGAGGCCCCAGGGACCTGCCTTTTCTGCCATCTCTGACTTCAGTCTCACCCCCTCCCAGCACCTCTCTTGGCTCTAGCTCCCAGTCCCCTTTCCCCTCCCGACTAACACTGAAATATAAGGCTGCACTCTGTGTTCTCATCTGCTGAATTTTGGCATCCCTCATCCAGAGACAAAGATTAGTGATGGATGTTCCTCCGATGACTGGTTCTGTTCTTGGTGTGTCGTCCCCCCCCCCCCCCCCCCCCCCCCCCCAAAAAAAAAAATCCAGCAGCCAGGGAGGCTTGCCAAACACTATTCCATTTTGGGGCTTGATTTGTAAAGGTTAACGGTTTTGAAAGAGGAAAAGAAAAAATAGAGTGTGTGCATTCCAGGGTAAACAAATGAATCCTTCTTTAAAGATCGGAGACACGGCCTTCCGAAATAATGCAGGCCGACCTCAGAAGCATGTCAACAAGGGAACAAGTGGCGCTGGCTGGAGGGGAAATCGATTTGGAGAGAAAAAAAATCCACATGAATCTTTAAACTGAGTTCTGATTCCACATCCAGCCACCAGCCTGAATTCGGTCTCCGACTCTGACCTTGACATCGATTCCCCGGCTTATTTCTGTATGATCTTGGGAGGCAGACAGGGGTCTCCCTAGTTCGTCAAGTTCCCCATTCACCCCTCATTCTTGGTCTGTCTCTTTTTATTTCCAAAGAATCACAAGTCTTACCTTTGTGGAGACTGGTGAGATTAACCCAGCGCTCTTTGTGGTTTTGTATCCAATCTTTTGGTCTTGTTTTTGTAGTAACTCTTCCCGATATTAATAGTAACAATGACATAATTTATGATTTTGAGAAAGGACACAGGAGTGCATCTATGAAAAATCTATAACCAATGTCATAGTTAACAATAAACACACAAAAGTTTTGCCCCAACTATGAGAATAAACCTGATGTTCCCTTTGGCCATGCCTAGCTGGCATAATATTTAAAGGTCTTTTGGGGTGGCGACGTGATAAAGAGAAAGAAAAACAGCTGAGGTTTTGCTTCTGTGTGGTGTGAGTGAGCATGGGTGTAGATGTTCCTAGCTGTAGCCTGGAACTCGTGAAATTGCAGGGTTGTAGGGAGCAAGGACGATATAAATACTTCAGTTGTACTGTCATTTATTAGCAGTATAAGTAGTCTAGGGAAGGTGGGTGTGGCTTAGCTTGTGGGGTGGTAGGTGTGGCCTAGCCTGTGGTGTGGTAGGTGTGGCCTAGCTTGTGGGGTGGTGGGTGTGGCTTAGTCTGTGGAGTGGTGGGTGTGGTCTAGCTTGTGGGGTGGTGGGTGGCCTAGTTTGTGGGGTGGTGGGTGTGGCTTAGCCTGTAGGCGATAGTTATGCTCAATTCTGAGGCTGTCCCACGCTGCGGGCACTGCCTGGGACGTTGGTTTCTGTCTCTGGAGACTGTTCAGCAAAGCCGGGAGGATGCTTGTCAGGACTACAGGGGTGATCTCAGTTCTGGACTGGAGAGTGACAGAAAACCACAAGATGCGGTTAGCTGAATGAGTTCTGATGTCCTTCTCAGTCCCAAAGGACTGAGCTGTCCTGTGGCTCCAGGCCACGAGACAGAGAATAATGAAATCCAGGGAAGAAGGGCTGTGGTGTTAGAAGCAAGAAGAGCCGGCGAACAGGAGCCAGTTCGCATTAATTATTTTGACAGTGTCCACTCAGAAGCGCACAGCAGGCCCACGTCCCTGCAGTCAGCATTGCAGCTCATTTCTTGGTGGCAAAGCAGATGCTTTGGCCAGAACTAGCTCTTCCTCTGCCCCGCCCCCGATTCGGGCAGAAAGAGCAAAGCCTCAGGGAGGGAGGGGCTGCCACCTGGGGTGAATGCTGGAGCTCTGTCCGCCCCAGCCGCCCGCTGAATACCAACTAAGCTGCTCCGGTGGATGGAAAAGTTTGGAGGTCGAAAATGGCTGTGGGACGCAGATGCAGTGTCTGGATTCAGTACTTCCGGCTTGGTTCCCTTCCCACCTCAGATGCAGAACTTACCGGACACTGAGATGTGAATATTCCGGATCTAGCGCCATCCTGTTGGGACACTTCGGTTTTGCTCGGAGTTTCAGAAACAAACACAAGTGACCACCAGCTCTTGGGTGGTCTGACCTGGGGGACGGCGAGGGGGCAGCCCACCTTCCCCAGAGCTTGGGAGGGGCAGAGCTGTCAGAAGCCACTTGCTACACTGGGGGAAAGTCAGGCACATTGTGCAACAATTCTACCTTTTCAAGTCTTAAACTAAAGAACTGTCAAATCCAGACTATCTCAGATTAGCTGGGGTGAGAGTGTTGAATGCTACAGACTCAAAGACACACCTTTAGTTGGATGGACTATATCTCCCATCCAGTCCCAACCAGGCTGATCCCTGCCTAGCGTCTGAGACCTGCCTAGCGTCTGAGACCAGGGTGTTCTGGGTGGTGTGACTAAAGAAGGCTGCGTGGCTTATTTCTTGCCCATAAAAGCACCAGCCAGGCTGGAGACTGATGACGTTGTCAGGGGCAGGTTGTTCTCCTCACGTGTTTTTGACTCAAAGTGTTTTTTGAGATTTTATTTTATGTGTTTGAATGTTTGCCTGCCCAAATGTTGGAGAACCACACGCATGCAGTGCCTTCTGAAGCCAGAAGAGGGCATTGGATGCTTTGGAACTGGAGTTATGGTCACCCGTGAGGGTGCTGGGAATCATATCAGTGTCTTCTCTAAGAGAGGCCGATGCTCTTAACCTCTGAGCCATCTCTCCAGCCCTGTGTTTTTTGTCTTGAGTACTGTTCCTGAACTCAGAATCCAGCCCAGTGCCCGGCAATTCCACATGCCAGCCAATTAAAAGGGGAGGGGAATAGGTAGACTTACTTCTCTTAAAGGGCTTGACTCAGGTATTGCTGTATCACAAATGCTTATATCCCATTGGCAGGGATCAATCACCTGACTTGTTTAGCTGCAAGGCCTCTGGGAACTGTAGTCTTTCTTCCAGCTGGCCAATTGTGGTGGTTTAAATGAGAATGGCCCCTTCCCCCCACTCCCCATATGCTCACATATTTGAATACTTGGTTCCCAGCTGGTGGAACTGTTTGGGAAGGATTAGGAGGTGTGGCCTTGTTGGAGGAGGTGTGTCTCTGAGGGTGAGGTTTCAAAAATCCATGCCAGGCTCAGGTGTGGCACTGTCTCTCTCCACCATGAGATTGGGCATGGACTAACCCTCTGAAACTAGAAGCAAATGCAGCACCTTTATAAGCTGTCTTGGTCATGGTGTCTCTTCACAGCAACAGAACACTGACCAGGACACACATGTCCCACTGAACATCTTATCATGGAACAAAGTGGAAGAGAAACATGAGACAGAAAAGTAGAACTTCCTTCAAGTTATTTTGCATGACCAGTTCTACTTCTAGAGAAGTTCCCTAAGACAATTCCTGAAAGAGTGAAATGGCCTGTGCACAGTGCCCAAGTCTGTTGTTGACTTAATAAAGTTTTGTGTGTGGCCACAACAATGATAAATACAGGGGTGACTCAGACACATGGGAACTGTACATAAAAAGTAGAACCCAATTCCATACCCATCGGACAGGGTTTCTCTGTGTAATAGCCCTGCCTGTCCTGGAACTCGATTTGTAGATCAGGCTGGTCTCGAACTCACAGAGATCTACCTGCCTCTACCTCCAACACACACACCACCGCCACCTGGCGATGGGGTCTATCTATTGACACCTGCTGGTTAGTCCTCCTGTTACAAAAGGAGCGGTCCTGGCCCCGTCCCCTGTCTGGAAATGGGATCTCTGGTTCCTAAACATATCTCTGTCACAATACTACACACCATTAGATCCTTCCAAGAGGCCACCCTATCTTGGATTTTCAGCCTCTAGAACCATTTTTATTGATAAAAGTACTCAGCTCTAGGTATTGTGTTACAGTAATGGGAAATGGGTCAATAACTCTTCCAAGTAAGCCTGCACATCCACATCTTTAACCTTCCACTCAAGCCAAGGCTTCAACTCGGCAGGCCAGAAAAGCTTCAGGGAGTGGCTTCCACACAGCGTTGAATGACACAGTAGAGGCTAGCTGGGCTTCTGTGCAGAGAAGAGCAGGCAGGCTTCCGAGGGGGAGAAGAAAAAGGGCCATCATGGCTGAGTGACGTCAGTGGGGAAGGCTGGGGCCACGGGACACAGAGGCTTCTAGGTTTATTTTGCATTTTCAGTTGGTTTGTTTTTGTGTTTTGTTTTTCGAGACAGCGTTTCTCTGTGTAAGCTCTGGCTGTCCTGGAACTCTCTCTGTAGACCAAGCTGACCTTGAACTCACTGAGATCCAGCCACTTGCCTCTGCCTCAAGACGTGCACCACCACCGCCCGACTATTTTGCATTTTCAATGGCAGAAAAATTTCATTTAGAAGTTCCTGGTGCGGGGTGAGTGGGTTGGAATCTGGAAGAGGCCCCTCATCCTGGAATTTGAGCAGAGTGATGTTCAGCGGCTGCACCATGGAGACCTCTGGGTAATCATTTATGGAGGCAGGGCTGGAGGGTGGAGGGATCCTTTGCCTTGGAGGAGTGGCTAAAAATATAAAAGTGAGCTAAACTGGCCTTGGATCCCTTCTCTGCCTCCCGGTAGTCGTACCACCCACCTTGGGTGAGTTAATTAGTGCACTCATGAGTTATTTATCAATTTGACACAAGCTAGGATTACCTGGGAAGAGAGAACTTCAGCTGAGAACATTTCTCCATCGGATTGGCCCGTGGGCACGTCTGCTGGGGCAGTCTCTTGATTGATGATTGACGTAGGAGGGCGCAGCCCACTGTGGGCGGAGCCACCCGGTTGGCATCCGGCTGAGGACCGTGAGCCTGGAGAAGCCAGTAAGCGTGGCTTCTTCCTCCACGGCCTCTGCTTCAGTTCCTGCCTCCAGGTTCCTGCCCTGCCCTCCCTCAGTGATGGACAACGACCCGGGAACTGTAAGCTAAAATAAGCCTGTGCCTCCCCAGGTCATGGTGTTTACCACAGCAAGAGAAACCCTTCTTAACTTCTCTGGAATGTTCTTTCCTCCTCTTATTCCTCCCACTCCCTTCTCTCACCTTCCCCTCTAACCACCTTTCCCTTTCCCCCTCTCCCCCAAGTCTCCTTCCCTCCCTCCTATTTTGGAGATCAGGTCTTACTCTGCAGCTGTCATTGATGTATGATGACATGACTTCCTCAGGCACATGTATTGAGTATTTGTTTCCAAGCTGGTGACACTGTTTTGCAATTTTTTTGGAGCCTTATGAGGTGAGGACTAGCTCAAGTGGGTTACTGGGGCGGATGCTTGGTCTGGTGGTCTGAGTAGGAATGGCCCCCATAGACTCATGTGTTTGAATGCTTGGCCCATAGGGAGTGGCACTATTAGGGGGCGTGGCCTTGTTGGGGAAGGTGTGGCCTTGGAGGAAGTGTGTCACTAGGGGGCGGGCTTTGAGGTCCTAGAAACTAAAGCTCAGCCTAGTGGTTCAAAGTCTCTTCCTGCTGCCTGCGGATCAAGATGTAAAACTCTTAGCTCCTTCTGCCTGCATGTCACCATGACAATACATCACTGAACTGTAAGCCAGTCCCAATTAAATGTTTTCCTTTTTAAGAGTTGCTGCGGTCATGGTGTCTCTTCACAACAACAAAAACCTTAACAAAGACCCTTGGGGACCTCTTATGCCTGCCCCCTGCCCACCTTGCTCTCTGCATCCTGTTCAACACAAAGTGAACCATTAGCTTGTGCCATCTGCTCCAGCCTCCAAACCATGGGAGGTTACAGCCGCCATGGAACCACCGTCCTCATGGGGTGGATGCCACAGTGGTCCAGGCTAGTCTTTAACTCTAGGTTATCTTGTCTTTTGCCTCCCGAGTGCTGCTTGTGGAGGGGTCCAGGTTGAAATCCACACTGTGGGGACTACAGGCTGCATCTCCCCACCCCAAGCCCTGTACTCTCTTCATATCATCAGCTCTAATACCTAAGCTCCGGCTTTGTAAATCAACTTAGGGGCATTCTGCCATTTGCTTCTCCCAATCCTTTATTGTAGGTTGTGTTAACCTCCAGGCTCCAGGCTGATCAGGCCACGCTCACCTGCTGCCACCTCTTTCTTACAGCTGATGCAAAGGAAATAACAAGCCCCCACAGGGGTGGGGATGGTCTCTGAGTCTCTAATAGACTCCCAGGTGCCCAGGTTCTAGAACACCAAGGAGCTGTTTTTGTTTTTCTCAGGGGAGTTTGAGGTGGCCAGGTAGACCTCAGAGGGCTGCAGGTAGCATCACATACCCAACCTGTATAATGGGTACACTTTAACTACATGGGCCGCTCCTCCTTCTCATCCTGGGAATGGTAGTCCCTCCTTGGAAAGCAGGATCCTGGTCCCTGCTGCCCAGAGGACAGAGACAGCCTGGTCCAGGCTGAGCTGTGAACTGCTCATCAACCATGTGACATGGAACCTCTCTCTCCCACTGAGACCTAAAAGAAGTGAACCCTCACTCTGTCTCATGGGCCTGAACTCTCATCAGAGCCCCTGCCCTGTTGCTATCTGTCTGTCTGTCCATCCATGGTGTTAATAACTCTCCTAAGGGATCTCTTACCCCATGCATCTCAGTGTCCCCCTAGGACCTGAAACCTTCCAGGAAGTTCTACTGCTACCTTAGGGACAAGAAAGGTCCTAGAAGGTTGTGTCACCTGTCCAAGGTCACGTGACGAGTCCCACAGCAGGGATTTCAGCCTGGACCTGTCTGATTTCAAAGCCGGCCGGCGGTGGTTTTGCTTGCTCGGCAGCAGAGTAGCCGTCAGAGTAAATGAAGATGTACTGGTTCTGCCCAGCTCTGCCCGGCCTGTAATTGGCAGTTAATAAAGTATAGCAATTATGACATTCACCTTGGGTATTTGCAGTCCCAGAATGTGAGTGGGTCCTTGGGGACAGGTGCAGAGTGGGGAGAGGTTTTCTATAGCCGAGCAGAAGGTCGCCATTCCTACCTTCATTTGCCTTTCCCTTCCCGGGGGTGTGTGTCAAGGTGTTGATGATACAGCCGTCCAAAGCCTGGACCCTGCAGGTGGATGGCTGCATCTTCATTCAGGACCGTTAGGAAGAGAGATGGGCTGGCACTGGAAATGGCTTTAAAGATGATTACTAAAGTGATATGGGGGATGGGGTGGGGAGGAATAGATTAGGAGTGTTTGTCTGCCTGATTGACATGTGTAGGGAGGGGCTGTGAGCCCATCTGCCTGTTCAAAACCAACGTTGGGCACCTACTATGTGCCAGGCACTACATTCTGTGCTGGTGGTTTGTGTGTGTGAGCCACAGCTCCTGAGACACACTGTTTAGAGAGGGTGTTTGGTGCCAAGTGCACCATCCAGGCCAACACTCCGGGCAGAGAGAAGATGGCTGGCAGAGAAGAGAGTAGGGACAGAGGTCCACTCAGTCTTCACTGAGGGGTGACTGTTCTCTCCAATTTGCTAAGGGGGAAACTGAGGCACAAGCCTGTGTGGTCATTTGTTCAAAGCTGTGTCATGAGCCCAAAGCTGTCGAGAGAAGGGGTTGAGACCCTGACCCTCCTTGTTCACCTTTTCATCAGGATCACGGATGTGGTGGCTATGGAGGGTGACCATCTTTTTCACGGTGGCCTGGGGCACTTCCATTCTCAGCTCTGCAAGTGGCCAAAAGATGGTCCATTGGCTGAGTGGAAGGTTTGGCTGGACTCAAGCAAAAGAGAGGGAGGGGCCAGTGGAGTACATGAGCAGAAAGTTGGGAAGCTATTCTCTCTGTCCCCATAAGGTCCCCAGGAAGTCATTATGTGATGCAAGGCTACAAGCACCCTCACCTCTGCCTGCTCCCTTTCAGGCCTCATGTCAGGTGACATTCCCCCTGAGGTCTCCAAGCTTGAAGCAAGAGCTTCCGTCATGTGGATGATCTGTCATTATGGTAACATGGGATCCCTTCCCTGAGTCCCACCAAGAAGCAAAACCAGGAAGGACCAGGCACAGTCAGCAGACACACAAGGAGCAGTCACCATGAATTACGTACCACTCCTGGTGACTCGAGAGTCATCCTAGTGACAATCTAGTGTTCCTAAGAGTCCTGCCCTCCACTCCCTTTCCTGCCTAGACATATTTTTCCTTCTTAGCCTTTATTTCTACTTCCTTCCCTCCCTTCCATTTATCTCGCACAAAAACCTCTTTTAACAGCATCCAAGCACACAATAGGTCCTCAGAATCTGTTGAGTGAATAGGTGAAGGAGACCATCCAAATCCTGTGTGTGTTCACGAGCCTTTTCAGGTTCAAAATGAATTCCACACTGGCAGCAGCAACGACCTTTTCTTTGATCAAAAATCTTATTTGAGGAGCCGGGGAGATGGCTCAGTGGTTAAGAGCACTGGCTGTTTTTGCAGGTGACCCAGGTTTGGTTCCCAGCTCCCACATGGTGGCTTACAGAAGTCTGTAATTTCCGTTTGGGGATCTGATGCCCTCTTCTGGCCTTTTTGGGCACTGCATGCATGTTCACATAAACTCACACAGGCACACATGGTATGAAAGAATTTTAAATCTTAATAATAACAGAACTATGTGTGTGCATATGCAAAGTGTGTACATGTATACGTGTGTGTGTGTGTGTGTGTGTTGGCACATACCTGTTACCCCTGTACTCAGTTTGAGACAGGATGATAGAGAATTAACTTCCAGCCTGGGTTACATGCAGAGACCCTGTCTCAAAGATAATATCCCTTACAGGTTGGTGAGGCAGCGTGGAGAATAAAGGTATCTGCTGCCAAGCCTACTGACCTAAGTTTGATCCCTGGGACCTATGTGACAGAAGGAGAAAACTGACTTCCACAAGTTGTCCTACACATACACACACACACACACACACACACACACACACACACACACACAGAGTTGTTGGACACACACGCACACATGGTTGTGCACATACACACACAAATGTTATAAAAAGGTGGGGGGAATCCTCAAAAATCCCACAGTTCTGCCAGATGTGAAGGTGCTACCTTGCAATCCTAGCACTTGAGGGGTAGAGGCAGGAGGATTGCTGTGGATCCTGGCTCAGCTGGTCTACACTGTGAGTTCCAGGGCTACACAGTGAGACTTGTCTCAAAAAACAAAACAAACAACAAACATGCGCAAACACACACACACACACACACACACACACACACACACACACACACTTTATCTGTTTGTCTGTCTGTCTGTCTGTCTAATAAACAAACAAACATCCACCCAGCTTTGGGGCGGGGTGGGAATTTGCATACATGGAAATTTGCATACACAGAATCCCCAGAAGGTTCTGGAACAATTTGCCTTAGATAAACACAGCTCCTTCCTTTAATCATCCCTGCCTGCTGTCTTGGCCTCCCTCCTCATCTATGTTAAACTTTATCTTTTCTTTAAATCCTCACATAGGTGGGCGGTGGTGGCGCACGCCTGTAATCCCAGTACTTGGGAGGCAGAGGCAGGTGGATCTCTGTGAGTTCGAGGCCAGCCTGATCTACAAAGTGAGTTGTTCCAGGACAGCCTCCAAAGCTACAGAGAGAAACCCTGTCTCAAAAAAAAAAAAAAAAAATCCTCACATAGACCAAAAAGAGCCATCTCTGCAGGGGTGACTCTCAGCCGAGAGGGCTTGAGAGGCAGTTGGAGGACAGCCACACGCTGTTATCTCCTCGATCTGCCTTTGTTCTGGAATGGTCTATGATTCTTGACATAGGTTTATTTTTTGTTTTTGTATTTTTGGTGTGTGATGACTATAAGCTCTTGAAAACCACGTGAGCACTTCAGACGTGTGACCAGTGTTCAGTAACACTCACCTTGTGATTCTACTGGCCACGGATTTACCTGGCTGGACTTCAGGCTATTAAGAAATCACTGATGAGCATTATTCTAGGTACCTCCCCTGCGTGATTGTTTCATGAAGGCTGGGAAGCATTCACCTGCTTTATACTGAGATCTCTTTTCTTATTTCCCCTTTGTCTTAGATCTTAGATTAATGCTCATTCTGTCCCCTGAAGAGTGTCATCAAGTAATGGAAATGTAGGTGAGCACAAGCACACACACACACACACACACACACACACACACACACACACAAGGAAAAAAACCAAACAAGTAGTACTTTCTCAAAGCAATGGGAAAATCTCCTCCCAATCAGGCGTCCCTCAGGGCTCCACTCACACTGAGGGTGTGGCACACTTGTGATTTCCGTAGTGGCTGTCCCTCTCTTTTCTGTTTGTAGTGTACTCCTTTATTTGACAGCAGGGTCCTCCGGCCACTTGCTTGAGTCTCTCAACACGAGGCTGAGATTTGCTCATCCTTGGCTGTGTTTCTCTGGCTTTCAGAAACGGAGCAGCTGAGAGGATAAAGGTTAAAACCACAACACATGCAGCAGGCATGTGCCTCTTCTCCACCATCTTCCCCCAATCAAGCCAGGCTTGTTCCGGGCTCTATTTTTGGAAGATATGTGTATAGAGAAAGATTCCCTTAGATTGCAGAAAACACACAAAAAAGTCTTGAGTAAACAAGATGTAGCCATCTTGAAAAGTATGTTTTTTTTTTGTTTTTTGTTTTTTGTTTTTTTTTAAGACTAAAGGGGATTCATGGTACAAAACCCCCAAGGCAGGCACAGCCTGGGTAGAGTGGATGTTGGATAAATATTCAGGTTACAAAGAAGCTAAAAGGAAGCTCAGTCAACTTGAAAGCTTTTGAGTGACAGTACAAGGTAGGTATGAGTTATAGATAATCAGTTTTGATTTTTTTTTTAATTAAGAAGTTTTTGGACAGGGTCTCTCTATGCAGTCCTGGCTGGTCTGGCACTCACTCTGTAGACCGGGCTGGCCTCAGACTCGCACAGATCCACCTGCCTCTGCTTCCTGGGTGCTGGGATTAAAAGGGGTGCCCCACCACTTCTGGCCCTTGCTCTTTGCTTCGAGTGAAGCTTTCTTGGGAGATAGGAACAGCTATCAACTCCCCGCACCCCCAGATGATAACAGTGACAGACTGAAGTCCAACCCAGTGAACCAATGAATTCCTTGGTTTTCCTTACAGGGTGTGTGTGAGGGATTCACTCACAGGAATGGGGCGCACATTAAAACAGCAGCCTCATTGGACAGTCTCACCCAAGTGTGGGTGAGGATATCCCTATAGCTGCACAGAGGGAGTTCCCGCCCCCTTCAGCTAACGGTCCACAGCCTGGAGGACTCTGCCACCTCCTGAGAGATGGCTAGCAGCTGGGGCAGAATCTCATGTGACTGGTTGGTATGTGTCAGAGAGAGGGGACTACTTTGGAGTCTAAGGACTCTCCCCAGCCCTGGCTATGAAGACAGGTCAACAGGCCTGGTGTTGAGGGTCTCTTTGCTGTGGTGTGGCTGTTATATTTGGATGACAGTGCTCTGTGAGAAAGCTGCCATTTGGGGATGGAGGTTTGGATGAAGAATTGGAGAACAGTGTAAGGGCAGGGGTTAGGCTTTGAAAACTGAGTTCATATCCTGGTCTTGGTTGAGTGCCCACTGGCAGGTTGGTTTATTGTATTTGTGTCTTTATCTATAAAGTAGGGACAGCAAGAGCATCTCCTCATGGCAATGATGTGAGGCTTAAGAGTAGCTGGTATATAAAGCTCAGGCTTTAGCCTAGTAAGCACTCAGTCAGTGATACATATGTGGCTGGACAGGGTGCCAGCCACTCCTAGGCACAGAGACCCATGGGATCAGTCCTAACTCGGGAGGGTGCTTGGTTCTGTAAAGTGGGTCACATAGCCACAATGGAGGTGTAGATGTCAGAAAACAATTTAGAACACGATTTTTGAGGTGGGGCGGGAAGCCACAGAAGCCACAAGAACTATGAAGAGGTGGGCATGAGCCTAGGCTGGATCTAACCAAACCAAATGTCTTGAGCGGTCATCAGCATTAGAAAGCCGACAGGAGCCAGGTGGTGGTGGCGGCTGCGGCGGCTGCGGCGGCTGCGGCGGCTGCGGCGGCTGTGGCGGCTGCGGAGGCTGTGGAGGCTGCGGAGGCTGCGGAGGCTGCGGCGTCGGCGGCGTCGGCGCACGCCTTTAATCCCAGCACTCAGGAGGCAGAGGCAGGTGGATCTTTGTGAGTTCGAGGCCAGCCTGGGCTACCAAGTGAGCTCCAGGACAGCCAGGGCTACATAGAGAAACCCTGTTTTGAAAAACAAACAAGGGGTTAGGGATTTAGCTCAGTGGTAGAGCACTTGCCTAGCAAGTGCAAGGCCCTGGGTTTGATCCTCAGCTCTGAAAAAAAAGAAAGGAAGAAAGAAAGAAAGAAAGAAAACAAGCAAGCTGATAGGAGAGGGGAGGGGCAAAGACTTGTGTTTGGGAATCTTGGTTTTGGTCCAGGACTCTGTGTATGCAGGACTGATGGGGGAGCCACTTAGCAAACTGCCAAATTCTCAGGATTTGACTGAGATTCCTGGCAGGCATCTATAGAAGCCCAATTATATTATTTTCTCTTTCTTCTTTTCCTGAGCAGTAGGAGGGACTTTTCAATTAATTCAGTGATGACTCATATCTGCCCTCCTGTCCCCCATATCTCGCAGGAATAGATTGAAATTGATGGAGTGAAGGATGAGAATTTAAGGCCTTGCTCAGCTCAGCAGTGCTGTGATTGATTAACAATGTCTGCTATGGGTAATGAAGTGGCAAGTCATGCAATGCATGCTGTTTTTCTATGCCCTCATCTTGAAGGACAGCAGGTCCAATTTAACTTGTATATACTTTGCTCAAATATCTTTCTCTTATTCTTTAAAAAAATCTATTTCTCTCTCTCCCTTCCTCCTCTTCCTTCCTTTCCTCCTTTTCATGTCTGTGCATGCAAATGGATGGCAGAGGGTGACATTTAGGAAGGTCTTCTTCCTCCTTATGAGTCCTGGGGATTGAACTCAGGTCATCAACTTGATGGCAAGCACTTTTACCCACTGAGCCATCTTGCCAGCCCTAGTTTCTCAGTGGCTCCAAATCCCACCTCCTCCAGGAAGTTTTCTTTGAGGAATGGAATCCTTGGTCCTTTCCACTGACAGTTTCCAGTGCCCATGTTATCAATGGACGTTTCCATGAACTCTGACAATCTTGACTTGCTTTTCCTTCATGAAATTCCTTTCCAACCTCAACCTCCTGTGCTTTGCTCCCATCCAAGGGTCTTGGAATTGGCCCTTCCCTCTACCTAATGCTTCCTTCCTCTAAGTTGACAGATGGCTAGCACCTTCTCCCCAGTGATGTCTCCCCTAAAACTACACTTTCATATGTACCAGCCCCCCCCCCCCAAGTCCCTGTCATCAGCCCTGGTTTTGGCTTCCTAGCCAGCAGGACACACCTTCTGCTAAGGGTAGCCTTTGAAGGGTGACCTTGCTTCTGCTGGCATCCCATTGGCTACTCTAAGTCACATGGGTGATGTAGTCTCTAGGTGGCCATGTTTCCCACTACATCTTCATCAACAGCAGGGAACAGATACAAGGGAGTAATTAGCAACCTGCCCACAGCATTTCCATTTGATGAAAACTCGTGTGTGTGTGTGTGTGTGTGTGTGTGTGTGTGTGTGTGTGTGTGTGTTTCCTCTCATGCTAAGTCTCAGCACTCAAGATACCAAAGCAAGAAAGATCTTGAGCTGGAGGCCAGCCTGGGCTATACAGCAAGACTATGTCTCAAAAAGATCAAAAAAATATATAGAAGAGGAAATTTTTTTCTTAAGGACTATACCTATGGCCCATATTGATGTCCAGTTGGGGGACAAGGTGGGGGTGAGGGCTGTCAGGATTACTATGGGCAGATGGTCCATGACCCATGCACACACTTTCTTCCTAGGATCCCCATCTTTTTTTTTGAGCTGAGGATCGAACCCAGGGCCCTAACAAGTGCTCTACCACTGAGCTAAATCTCCAACTGATCCCCATCTTTTTATAATGGCATGTGGCACTTCCTGCCAAAGGAGGCAAGTGCATTAATGTCTCTGGGCGTTGTTGAGGGGTGGGTGATGTCTCCAACCCTGATGGGGCTAGAAGAAAATGGAGACCATTCTCTCACATCCTTTAGTGCTGGGATGGCAGGACTACGGGACAATGGGAAGGGGCTTCTCCATGCCAGCATCCTGGTGACAAGCATCCATAGGCTGCATGCAGAGGGGTCTCACAGGAGGCGGGGTGTCTTGGAGTGCTACCTGCTCACGTAAGTAAGCCTGGCTTGCAGTGGCTCTCTTGCAGGCATGTACCTTTTCTCTTCACACAGAATTTCTGACTCTGCCTTGGTGAAGTTAAGGCTTCCTCATGGAGAAATGACTGTGGCATTCTGTCCCTGAGGTTCACACTCAAAGGTGGTCACTTGGCAATGTCATATTGGATTGATTAAGCTGGAAGGGATCTGGGTCAGTGAGTAAGCAGGGAAAAGCCACTAAATGCCTTGGGGTGCCTGTGACAAACTTTCTAAGACATATCAGTGGTACACAATGAGCAGGCTGTCAGGCTGGCTGGCACGGCTGTCTCCTGTGTGTCTCCCTATCTTCTTGGGGTGAGTGTCCCCTCCCCACTGAAGCATGCTTTCTTTCCTTCCTTCCTTCCTTCCTTCCTTCCTTCCTTCCTTCCTTCCTTCCTTTCTTTCTTTCCTCTCCATAATGTCAGAATTTCATGAGGGCAGGTTCAACAGTGCAAAGAACTTCCAAGCCAGTGCTGAGCTGTCTCTGCACACACCACAGGGGCTTACTCCGGCCACCCTGCCTTGTGGGATCAGTCTACAGGGCAGGACTGGGGGGGGGGCTCTCGCTCACCCTGGTGTGCAGAGCTGGGGTTAAGGAGCCAGAAGGATCCCGGTTGAAATTCTAGCTCCATCACCACCTTATTGGTTTTTTGTTTTGTTTTTTTGCTCTGGTATTTCTTCTTCTGACTGATGGGTGTGAGCACCGGGCTGTGTCTCCATGCCATCGCAAAGATGAAACTAAAAGCTGCTCAGAGGCCACTTAGCAAAGTTGCTGTCATAGAACACATGCTCTGTCACCTGCTGCTGAGAACAGAGGCTCAAGGCAGCAGGAAAAATTCTTCCAGGAGTGGCTTGGGCTTTAATCTCTCTGTCTCTGTGTGTGTGTGTGTCTCTCTCCCTTTCCCTCTTTCTCTCTCTCCTCTCTCTCTCTCTCTCTCTCTCTCTCTCTCTCTCTCTCTCTCTCCCTCTCCCCTCCCCTCCCCTCCCCTCCCTTCCCCTCCCCTTCCCTTCTCCCTCTCGTAATTCTGCTGTATATGTACCAGAGGTTGACATCAGGTATCTTTTGCAATAGCTTTCCACCTTAATTTTTGAGTCATGGTCTTTCATGGAACATAGGTAGTAAGTTCCTGGGGTCCTCCTGCCTCAGCCTCCCCAGTGCTGGGATTATTAAGCACATATCTGGATTTTTATGTGGGTGCCGGGGATTTGAACTCAGGTCGTCACACTTGCCTGACAGAGCCCTTTATCAACCGAGACAGTCTACCCAGCTCTGCTTAGACATCTCTTGACATCATTCACCACAAAGAGTCCCGATTCATCACACTTCCCAGAGCTTCAGTGGTGTGGAGGAGGCTCTCAGTCCAAGCCTGTGCCTTTTGTGGAACATGGCGTGAGATCGTCAAGGATCTGACCGTTGGGATGGAGAGAAAGTTAAGCATTGAAGGGCCCACGAGGAGGTAAATGATGGCAGTCGGGCAGGACATCAGTATCCCAGGGGAACAAACAGACTGAAGGCTGTGAAGTGAATAAAGGACATGTCAAGGAAGAGATAAGATGGCATGAATGTATTACCGTTCAATATTTAATTTCACTGGGCTGACAAATGGAAGCAAAGCAGTGTCCTTTTCTAGAATAAGGAGGGGGTGTGCTCAGTGCCTTTGTGGCGCACAGGGAAAGACTGGTGAACGACATTTTCTTTTAGTGGGGTCTGCCTACTTCTATTCCACAGGAAGAGCAGTTAATCCCCCCCCCCCCCCCCGTGTCCTCCTGGAAGCTGCTGTAGCAGCAACAGTGATTCCATTTGAGATGGGACCACATTCAGTGTTGTAATCCGGAGTTCCTGGTGACCCAGTGAAATGAAGACGATAAGGCAGCTGGAAAGAGGAGCATGTGACATGTGTTGCTCTGGGGCTTATTATCTCTTTTATGCATTTGAGTTCCATTAGCAAGGTGGGGTCCTGTGAAGTGGAACTGAAAGGATTTTTTAAGAAGATTTATTTTATTTTCAATTGTGTGTGTGTATGCACCCTTGGAAGCCAGAAGAGGACACTGGATCCCCTGAAGTTATAGGCAGTTGTGAGCCACTTGATATGGGTGTTAGGAACCCAACCCAGGTCCTCTGAAAGAACAGCAAGTATTCTTAACAACTGAATTATCTCTCTAGCCCAGAAACGGATTTTAAATAATTCTCTTTCTTTCTCTCTCCGTTCCTCCCTGCCCACTCCCTCTCTCCTTTAAAATAAAGTCTATCTCTACCCATAATTTGGTGGTGAGATTTCATGAGGATACTGTGAAGTAGAGAGCCAGGGGATGGGAAGATGGTTCTATTGATAATGTGCTTGCCACACAAGACTTGAATTGAAATCCCGCATAGCCATGTAAAAAGCCAGATGTGGTGGTGATATCTGTAACCATAGCCCTGATACAGGGACAGAGACAGGTGGATCCTTGAAGCCCACTGGCTAGCGAGCCTAGCCAAATGGTGAGCTCCAGGTTCAATGAGAGACTCTGTCTCAAAAAATAAGTTGGGGGGGGGGGTTTGGGGATTTAGCTCAGTGGTAGAGTGCTTGCCTAGCAAGTGCAAGGCCCTGGCTTCGATCCTCAGCTCCACAAAAAAAAAAAAAAAAAAAAAAAAAAAGTTGGGGTTGGAAAGATGGCTCAGTGGTTAAGATCACCTGTTGCTCTTCCAGAGGACTCTGGTTCAGTTCCCAACACCCACACGTTGGCCCACAACTGTCTGTCCCAGAGGACCGAGGATCCAATACCCTCTTCTGAACTCAGTGGATGCCAGGCATGTCTGTGGTGCACATACATGCATTCAGGCAAAGCACCTAAACACAAAATAATAAAATAAAAAATAATCAGGAGAGTGGTAGAAGAATTTATCGGACATTGATCTCTAACACCCGTGTGCATGCACACTGTGCATATGCACACTTCCATAAACACATACATGTGTGTAACACACACACACACACACACACACACACACACACACACAGAAAATGTCAGGGCCAGAAGCAATGGTTCCCCCTTCTCCGTGCAAGAAGACTCTTTGTCCTGGAAATGATCTCCACCTTTGTAGATCGCCTACTCCTTTGGATGTGTGTGAGAAATTCTCCTGCCTCCTGGTACTGCTCACTCTGAGACCCCCTGAGACTCTCTTACACGGATCACCTCTTCAGGAGGAGGGTCCTACCTGGGGTCTGGGACTAACCAGGTAGCCAGATAGAAGCCTCACTCAGGATTTCAAGAATCTGGACTCCGGGAAGACTAGCTAGGTGAGTGACGCAATCGAGCTGAAAATCTGACTTCCACTGTCTGAGCCGTCTATGGAATGCTATGGAACATTCTGCTAGTTGCTGCCTCCATAGCCGGCTCTACATCTTAATCACTACAGGGTCTCCGTATTGTCGTGAGCCAAGCATGTTGCCCTCCCCAAGTTTGTCGTTCATGGACAAAGGGGACCAGAGAAACATAAATGGACACGCTAGATGGTGCCTCTAGTGAAACTTTGGAAGGGAGACTGAACCAATGGCGACAGAGGAGACTTCTGTATTATTTTCTGCTGTTCTTCCTGTATAGAAAGTGAATGCTGTGGTTGGGGCCACAGCAGCCGTTTTGTGACGAGGAAGCATTGCTGAGGATGAAAGTCACGTGCTAAAGTTGGTAAAGAAGAAAGGTGGCAGGTGAGGTTACTGGTGACTGTCTGGCAGCAGCTCTGGACTCACTTTACCTGAGACATCACTAACCTCTGTCTAGTTTGAGCCCTGATTACACCGGTTTCTATTACTATGCCGCTAGATTGAACCATATATATGCCTCAAATGTGGGAAGCCCTTACTGCATCGAGTCAAAGAGCCCAGGAGTGAGGTTATAGATCAGAGATTACAAGTGGAGTCTTAGGCACGTGTGGTGGTGTACACCTTCAATCCCAGCACTTGGAGGCAGAGGCAGCGAGTTCTTGGACAGCCGGGGATGCACAGTGAGACCCTGTCTCAAACAAACACAAACAAGAATATAAGCGTCTTGGTGTGGTTTTGTTGATCACACCTTGTCTGAAGGCTGGGCTTGAATGTGAGCACAGAATCCTGTGGTTTTTGTCAGTTTGAGCAGGGTTGTCCCTTATGACCAAATAAGAAACAAACAAATGTAGACTATCTTCATTGGGTTGGAAAATGCTCAGGTTGATCGTTTCTTCCTTTACAATAGTTTTTTTTTAATTTTTACATTTTTTGTGTGTGTTACATATGTGTAACGTATACACACACACACACACACATCCGAGGACAACTTGCAGAAGTGGATTCTCTTATTCTACCACATGGAACCCAGGGGTTGGATTCCAGTCATTTGACTTAGCCTCAAGTGTCTCTCCCTGTACTAAGCCATATCTCACCAGCCCTCCAATTTGTTTTTCATGAAGCCATACTCAGCTCAAGACACAAAACCCTGTGATTATAAAGCATATCAGCCAAAGAAGAAGAAATCACCCAGCGGAGCCAGTTTGTCATTCAGACTCACTGTCAAAGCCCTTGGACATGGCCTACCTTCAGTTGAAGGGAGAGAGTCCTGGAGGGCCATTGGCGTTTATTGCAGGCTCTGGGCTCCCATCCCAGCAGTTTGCCCACTGTGGTGAGCTGCTACAACCCTTGTGGAGACTGGCTGGACAGGGCAGGAGTCACTGTGTGAATATGGAATTGTCTGAGTTTTGCTGTTTGAAAACTAATGGCCTCCACAGGTGCTTCCTCTGCGGGAGCCTGGGCCTGAGCTGCCTGTCTTTGGGGATGCTGAGCACTGCAGATGTGGGATGACGAAGTCTTTCATTCTTTGATGGGGGGAAGGAGCTCTGAGTTTTACAGTTCATTTCATTTTATGGTATGTATGAGTTAGAGACAGAGATGGAGGGAGGAAAGAGGGAAGGGGGGGGAGAGAGAGAGAGAGAGAGAGAGAGAGAGTTGGGGGAGGGGACACATGCAGATTGTCATCCACTGTCTTTCTGGAGACTGCAGGCCCACATATTTCACAGTCAGATAATGACGGTCATTTCACCTGTCCCCCAGTGACTGCTGGAAAACTGCCAATCAAGCAAAAAATACACATGGCCCGTTCTGCTGCCTTTGAACTTCAATAAACGTCCAACTCTGTTCTGACTGTGTTTAAACGTGAATGGCTGTATTCTAAATGCCTAATGACCCATGGGTTCACTGCAGAGGCCTCTTTAGAAACGGGGGAAGGGGGAGAGACTCCTTCAATTTTTGTCTTCCAGTCTTTCCTCTCCTGCTCAGAGACCTGGCTTTTCTCTGGTCCCTGTGTCCTCTGCCCCGTCTTCCCTGCTAATTGAACAGTGGCAGATCCTAACGTCCCTTCAAACCCATTTCAGGGGATTTCTCTCCGGAAGGCTTTCTAATTAAGTCTTCTCGAAAGATGACATTTAATTATAGAGAAAGGTTTTCTTTGGGGCCCAAAGAAAGCAAATATTTCAATCAAGTCGGTATGGCTTTGTGCTTCTCTGGAGTCCACTTTCTTCTTGCCCAGCCAGAAGGCAAAAGAAAACTCCACTAACAAAGCTATGATCTGCTGCGATGGCTTGGTTATTTTGGGAGGTTTTTCAGCTGGTGTAAAAACACCAGATAAAACACTCTTTAAGAACAAGAACGGCTGCCTTTACCACGACCTTGCCTGGGGTTGGAGCTCAAACCAAAGGGTGGCTGGTACTGTGACCTTCAGGGCTGTGTGACTGATCCATGATCCCTGTTCCTTGGTTTGTAGTAGCCCCCCATGAATCCCTGTGAAAGTGGAGTTCTGGGGAGCCAGGTAGCAATGGCCCTCACTGCTCCCGGGGCTGGCCTGTCGAGACTCACTTTGGGGTGGAGGGTAGAGGCCTTTGACGAGGTTTGATCTCCCAGGCTCTGAAGCTCTTCTTTGAACTTGCAGCCTACCTCCATTCATCTTCAGAGGCCTCAGAGTCCTGCTCTGGGGCACGGGGTGAGCATTGGCTGCCTGTGGCTTGTGTGTGTTGAGGGGGCGTAGGGAGCTGATGTGTATGCTCAAGACCCCGGCACCGAGAGGGGAGGTTATGGCAAGGTTATGAAACAGAGCTTTTGGGGTTCTGAGGGAGGGGGGAGAGTGAGATCGGTCAAGGGTAAGTCTGAGTGCCTACTTTAGTGTATCCATAGGGAGACCAGCTAGGGGAGCCCTGGGAGGGTTCAGGAGTTGGGCCAAGATGATCAGGACTGTGGACTGCACACTGGCCAGTCACAGTGGGGTCACCTGGTGATGTGTGTGTGTGTGTGTGTGTGTGTGTGTGTGTGTGTGTGTGGTGGGGGAGGTGCCCAGGTGCTGTAGTTGGGTGACATATTCATCCTTGAGGTGACTTTGAAGCCTTTCTGTGGTGTCAGACATTGGCTTTTGCTGTGTTTCCTGGCCTGGGTATATATAGAGAGCCTGGGCTGCTGGGAGGGTCTGTTTTCAGAGACAGTAGCTGCTGTGTGAGCAGGGAACAGAGCCCTCATTACAGCCAGCATGGTGTCATTCACTTAGACAGGGGCTCCGGGTGCTACTGCAGGGGACCGAGCAATGTGCTGTTTCCAAACCATGTGACATTCTGAGTAGTGGTTTTTGTTGTTTTTCAAGACAGGGTTTCTCTGTGTAGCTTTGCGCCTTTCCTGGAACTCACTTGTTAGCCCAGGCTGGCCTAGAACTCACAGAGATCCACCTGCCTCTGCCTCCCGAGTGCTGGGATTAAAGGCATGCGCCACCACTGCCTGGCTCCAGGTGTCATTCTGAAGTGCTGAGTGGATATGCATTGTGGGGGAAAGGGTGGGCTACAGCGGGTGGACATTTCCCAGTGCACACTGCAAGGCATGGCTTTACCTGCTCCTTCTCTCTGCCATCTGAACTGTAGAGGTGCACAGTGGGTGGGTGAGAAAGATATCAGAAAAGGTGAGCCATGGTACCATCCATATCTCTTCCAGCTCAGTGGGAGGGAGCAGAGGACTCCTGAGTGGCTTTATGTTGAGAAGATCATATCTCCCATGGCAGATCGGGACAGCCAACTGCCCGCTCATAGGGACCTGTGTTAGCATTTCCAAATATTGACTGTTCCTCACAGCTCCTACCGACTCTGTCAGCCACTTTTCTCTGCACTAATGACTAATCATGTGGAACTTGAGGAGGAGGAGGGGTTTGCTCTGGCTAGCAGGTCAGAGAGTACAGTCCATCATGGTGGCGGGGACCACCTTGGTCTGGCAATTGGAGGTTAAGGTAGCTGGTCACATCACAGCAGCAGACAGGAACCAGAAGTGGATATAACTTTTAAGACCCTCCCCACAGCATCTCTCTTCCTCCAGTCAAGCCGGAGTATGAAAGGCTCCTCAATCTGTACCATCGGCCGGGGGCCAAGCATTCAAACACACGCGCCAATGGGGGACTTTTCACTTCCAACTCATCACACCTTCCAAGCCAGTGGTTCCTACCAGGTCTGCGTGCTGTGCTCGGCAGCCTGGGTGCTTGGCTTCCTCTCTCTTTCCTAATGGATAACTGGCCTCCCAATGAAGGTAGAGTGGCCCCCAGCACGAGGCGAATGCCTGGATTAAGCATTAACCCTCAGGACGCCCAGCCTTCTTCTCCCAGTCTGAAGCTGTTTGTTGGTGAATTTGAACCAGTTTGCTTGACAGCTGAGCAGGAGGTGGTGTGTGTGTGTGTGTGTGTGTGTGTGTGTGTGTGTGTGTTTGAAGACAGAGCTGAGGATTCACCTTTCTTCTTCTCTGCTGGAGCCATGTCCTCTGCAGGCCACCCTCCAGTGATTCTGTGAGCGAGATGAGAAATTGGGGGTCATGCAAGGTTATTGAGGATGGAGGGAGGGAGCTGTCTGTTTTTGAACACCTGCGTGAGCCAGGTGCTCACTAAAGCTTGAATCAGCCCTCCCAGCGGTGCATTTCCAGCATCTAGTTCCCAGAGAGGGAAACTGAGGCTCAGAGAGTTGAAGCCATTTGCTTAAAGTCACATGAGCTGGTGCCGCCTGTGAGTGGAGCCCAGTATCCATCCTTAACTGGGCACCTTGGCAACCTGACTTGTTCTCGCTCCATTTGAGATGATAGGTGATTTCTTTTCCTTAAGGAAATCTGGGCCAGCCTGTTGTGCTTTCCAAGGGAAGGTGTGTCCATGCAAAGACCTGGGTTCGAACTTAGGCTTAGCCACTCACTAGCTTTCACAGTCCTGGCCAGCGCGCATGTCTGTGCTTAACCCTATCACCAAGGCTGAGTGTGCCAGGCCTCCGGTCAGCCAGCTTCCTGCTAGTTTGGCCAATGGGAGCCAGTGTTGTTATACTGGAATATGGGAGAAAAGGAACCAGGGGGAATATCCCTCCCCAACTCCAGCTCTGCCAACTTTCCAAGATCCAAGTGTCTAATAGGAAAGCCTGGCCCTGGGACTCTGGTGATGTCCCCCATTCTCTATCCCTGCCCTGGGACTCTGATGATGTCCCCCACTCTCTGTCCCTGCCCTGGAACTCTGATGATGTCCCCCATTCTCTATCCCTGCCCTGGGACTCTGATGATGTCCCCCATTCTCTATCCCTGCCCTGGGACTCTGGTGATGCCCCCCCCCATTCTCTGTCCCTGCCCTGGAACTCTGGTGATGCCCCCCATTCTCTGTCCCTGCCCTGGGACTCCATTCTCTGTCCCTGCCCTGGGACTCTGGTGATGTCCCCCATTCTCTGTCCCTGCCCTGGGACTCTGGTGATGTCCCCCATTCTCTGTCCCTGCCCTGGGACTCTGGTGATGTCCCCCATTCTCTATCCCTGCCCTGGGACTCTGGTGATGCCCCCCATTCTCTGTCCCTGCCCTGGGACTCTGGTGATGTCCCCCATTCTCTATCCCTGCCCTGGGACAGGTGATGTCCCCAATTCTCTATCCCTGCCCTGGGACTCTGGTGATGTCCCCCATTCTCTGTCCCTGCCCTGGGACTCTGGTGAAGCCCCCCACTCTCTGTCCCTGCCCTGGGACTCTGGTGATGTCTCCCATTCTCTGTCCCTGCCCTGGGACTCTGGTGATGTCCCCCATTCTCTATCCCTGCCCTGGGACTCTGGTGATGTCCCCCATTCTCTATCCCTGCCCTGGGACTCTGGTGATGCCCCCCATTCTCTGTCCCTGCCCTGGGACTCTGGTGATGTCCCCCATTCTCTATCCCTGCCCTGGGACAGGTGATGTCCCCAATTCTCTATCCCTGCCCTGGGACTCTGGTGATGTCCCCCATTCTCTGTCCCTGCCCTGGGACTCTGGTGATGCCCCCCACTCTCTGTCCCTGCCCTGGGACTCTGGTGATGTCCCCCACTCTCTGTCCCTGCCCTGGGACTCTGGTGATGTCCCCCACTCTCTGTCCCTGCCCTGGAACTCTGGTGATGTCCCCCACTCTCTGTCCCTGCCCTTCTATTCTTCTTTCTCTATTCATCCTTGCTCCCTCCTCCTGCTACCCCTCTCCCCTCCATCTTCCTTCCTCCCTACCTATTCTCTCCCTCCTTCCACCCTCCTCTCTTCCTCCCTCCTCCTTCTCTTCTTCTTCCATCCCTCCTCCCTGTCTGCCCCCTTCCCTGCATCTCTTCTCCATCCACCATTCTTCCCTCATTCCTCTATTTCCTTCCTCTCTCCTTCCTTCTCCCTCTCATCCCTCCAGTCCAGGAAAGGACTAGCTTCCTCACCTCAGGGTGCCCCCCCACTCCCACCCCCCATATTCTGTTGCCAACAGCTCCCTCCTCACCGGTGAAACCAGTTCCCTGTATTAAATTTTCTCTCTTGAGAATTCGTAAAATAGTTTTTATTTGTTCCTTGCTGCTGTTTTTGTTTTGTTTTGTTTTGTTTTTTTTTTCTCTTTCAAGACAGGGTTTCTCTGTGTAGTTTTGGTGCCTGTCTCAGATCTTGCTCTGTAGACCAGAGCTGGTCTTGAACTCACAGAGCTCCACCTGCCTCCTGAGTGGTGGGATTAAAGGCATGCACCACCGCTGCCTGGTCCTCCTTGATGCTGTTTTGAGACAGGGTCTCACTGTGTAGCCTATGCTGACCTTGAACATGGGATCCTGCATCTGGCCTCAGCTTCCCCACAGTGCCCAGCTGTTTCTGATTTCTTGATTGGATCCTATGGCAACGCCTGTTCAGTGACTTCCAGTCTTCCAGCCTTGACTTTCCTGTCTGTGAAGTGGGGTTAGCTATTGGACTTAATACCACTTAAGGTCACGCAAGATTCAAATGTGTTAGCTCTCGTTTGGCCCTTGGCTTAGTCCCTGGCTCACAATAAGGATGGTTTCCCCAACAAGGCCCCAGCAGGAGCTGCAGGCAGTCATCCCGGGGCACAGTTCTTTCTACAGCTAGCCATAGTGCCTCATCACTCATCCTCTGCAAAGCATCGGTTCTGTGTGTGCATACTAATGCCTGTCCTTAATAGAGAGCATGCACTGCAGACACAGACAGGCTTGGCTCTGGTCTAATGGCCTCCACTCTTCTCTCCATCATCCCCTTTACCACCCCACAACGCAGGGGAGCCGACACCTTTCCCAATGCCATCCCCAGCCTGGAGGACACAGAGAAGCTGTGACCTTCTTGAATGTCCTGGGGCCCCTGAAAGGCCTGTGTGTCACCATGAAACTCAAACATCCCTCTCACAGCCAGTTTTTCATACAAGCCACGGTGACTGTTGCCCGTCATCAGCATATCAAGTTAGCAGCTAATTTTAGTCTGCTCACAGACTGGCTGGCAGACATGCAATTAACACTGCCGTGTGGTAGAGGCTCCAGCCCTGTGACCCGAGACCTTGAGTCATGAATACGGAGGTTCAAGACCTGAGAGGGCCACCTGCTTGTCTGACCCGAGTATCTCACTTCCTTCAAGCTTCCAGATCTCCCTGCTCCG
Source organism: Onychomys torridus (assembly GCF_903995425.1). Lineage (NCBI taxonomy): Eukaryota > Metazoa > Chordata > Mammalia > Rodentia > Cricetidae > Onychomys > Onychomys torridus. Next base: position 31,787,987 of record NC_050464.1, read on the forward strand.
TTAAATAAAAACACAGATGGACAGGCACCCATCCCAGATATGTAGGACGATCAACTCCTTCCCAGATGCTTCTGGGAATCCACAGGGGCTTGCGTCGTCCAGGTCACACCCGTAGCTTCTAGATGGTTCTGAGTCTTGCCCTCAGAAGCTGCTGCCTGCTCCATCTTTACTTCGGACAGTCCTTTTGCTATGGCACACAACCACTGAGATGCGGGAGCAGGATGAGGCAGACTTTTATTGAGGATCAGGGGCTGGCTGGGCTAGGGACAGGAATCTGGTGAACCTGGCACGGCCTAATAGTGGTGTCCTTCACCAACCCTTCAGGAACATTCTCACCGTCTGGTTTTCGCCCTGGGCTCTCTGCTGCTAGTCTCTCTCACACGTATGGAATCTGCCATCTCACCTCTTCCCACACCGGCTTGCTTCTTAGCATTTCCTAGAGCCCTCCCGACCCTTCAGCTCCAATTCACACTCCTCTGAACAACTACTGTCCTCGGGAGAAGCTGTGAGCATCCAGCAGCCTGCGTAGCTTTGCTGTGTGTTTGGAAAGAGTGTGCTTTCTCTCGCCTCTACAGACTTTCTCCAAAGCTGCAGGGCAGGCAGGGAAGAAAGGGGAGGAGAGGCCAGGGGAAGATGGCCTCAGACCCAGGAACCAAGTGACATCCCCATACATATTTTGGGACTGGCAATGTCCAGGGACCAAGTGACATCCCTGTACATATTTTGGGACTGGCAAATGTCCATGGTGGCTGCACATCGATGCTTCTGTTGCTGTGAGATCCAGCCCTTTGTGGAATGTTTGGCTGTGATGGTTCATCTTCATGGCCAATGCCTTAGTTATTTTTTCTATTAGCGTGATAAGACACCATGACCGTGGTAGCTTGTAGAAGAAAGAATTTATGTGGGACTTAAAATTAGAGGGTTAGAATCCATGATGTGGAGCAAAGGCCCATATGGGGACAGGAACAGCTGAGAATACACATTTTTTTAATTTTAAAAATATTTTTAAGATTTATTATTTTGTATATATGAATGTTTTGCCTGTGTGTGTGTCTGTGCACTGCATGCATGTGTTGTGCCCAATGAGACAGTGAGCTACCACCATGTGCATGTTGGGAATTGAACCCAGGTTCTTTGCAAGAACAAGTGCTCTTCACCATGGAGCCAACTCTCTAGTCCATGATCACATCTTGATCCACAAGCAGGAGGCAGAGAGCATGCTGGGAACGGTGTGAGTCATTTTGAAACCTCAAAGTGACACATATCCTCCACCAAGGCTACATCTCCTAATACTTCCAAAACAGTCACACCAGCTGGGGGCCAAGCATTTAAACACCCGTGAGCCTGTGGGGGAAATATTCTCATTCAAATCATCACAGTCAACGTGGCAGGGCTTAGAGTCACCTGGGAGACACACCTCTGATGGTGTTTCCAGAGAGACTTGACTAAGCGTTCATCTCTCCCTGCTTCCCGACTGTGGATATGATATGACCAGCTGCCTCACGCTCCAGCCGCCATGCCATCCCCACCATGATGGACTGTACCCTTGAACTGTGAGCCCAAACAAACCCTTCCTTCTTTAAGTTACTTTAGTTGGTTACTTTATCATATATATTTTAAGATAAGTAATGCATTTGAGAAATTTTCTTTAAGATTTTAATGATTTTAAAAGAGTATGGGATGCAGTGTGATGGCTCTGGATAGTTAATAGGAAATTCTCACAGTGGGGAGAATCTTGTGATCAATTGTAAAGGAGCAGGTGGGGCGATTTGGCTCAGTTAGCAGAGGGCTTGCCTAGCATGTGTAGAACCCTGGGTGTGGTGGTATTGTGTTCCCTGAAATATTGTGTGTTCCCTGAAATAAATTTATCTGGGGTCAGAGAGCAGGATGGCCACAAGATTAAACATAAGGATAGGCAGTGGTAGCACACGCCTTTAATCCTAGCATTTCAGAGACAGAAATACCTCTGGATCTCTGAGTTCAAGGCCACATTTGAAACAGCCAGGCATGGTGACACATGCCTTTAATCCCAGAAACCTAGCCTTTAATCCCAGGGAGTGGGGGCAGAAAGAGAATGATTATATAAGGTGTGAAGACCAGAAACTAGCAGCATTTTGGTTAGTTAAGCATTTGGCTGGTTTAGCATTCAGACTTTGGAGCAGCACAGTTCAGCTGAGAGCCATTGGGATGAGGACTCAGAAGCTTCCAGCCTGAGGAAACAAGACCATCTGAGGAACTGGTGAGGTGAGAAAGCTGTGACTTGTTCTGTGTCTCTGACCTTCCAGCAGTCACCCCCATAACTGGCCTCAGGTTTGAGTTAATTAATAAGACCTTTTAAGATTCTAACTACACCTGGGTTGGATCCCAGGCACCTCATAAAACCAGGTGCAGTAGCATGCCTGAGATCTCAGTACTTGGGAGATGGAGGCAAGAGGATCAGAAATTCAAGGTCATACCTTACTACATAGCAAGTTTGTGGTCAGGTTGAGCTACATGAGTCTCTCTTATCGAAAAGTGGGCAGACTGTAGACACCAGAGTTCATATACCAGGAGCCAGTATAGGAAATTAGCTTCTGGGTTGCATGGAAATCTAGGGGAAGGAATATTCTGGAATGTTCTGGAATATTCTGGAATGTACAGAAGTCTAGAACAAGTCTGACTTCCTCCAGTGGAATTTGCATTGATGAATCTATGGTTAGGATCTCAGCCAGAAAAAATTACTATTCTTAGACCGGGATATCTGAGTATTTGAATATGGGGCTATCTCTAAGGCCACACTGCCCATGTTTAAAAGGGCCAGGGGGTCCTGGGCTCTGACTCTCAGGTGTTTAGAAGCTTCCTGCTTCTTTGCATGGGGAGTGGATCCCAGGGAGTTATCAGTTGGCCTGGAGGATTCTGGGAACCCCATCTGACTCAGGACTCCCAGCTGCTATGGTATCATGGATCCTCAGAATCTTAGTGGAAGGGACCATCCTCCTGCCTTGAGCTGGCACTGACCCACTTTATGCACCAGACTTGAGGGAACCCAGCCATCCTTCTGGTGCCTGGATGGTGTTTGCTGAGACCAACAGACTCCTTGCTAAGGGCCAGGATGGAGAACATGTGGACGTGTGATTACCCCATAGTCAGGCTTTGTCTGTTTTTTAGTTGTGTGGACCTGAAGTCACTTCTGCTGCTCTGACCCTGGTAGCCCTCGAACCCAAGGGCACATCAGTTCTGCTATGGATGAGAACCAGATAACACAGAAGCTTATGAAGCAGAGGTGTGGAGTGGTCACTTGGAGGGGAAATGCGGCTTTCAAACTCTTTATTCATGACTATAAACTTGACTGAATCATGCCTTGAGTTGTTCCACTTGGGTGAAGAACTACATTTATGTCTCCCTGTAAACACATTTGCCAGGCATCCATACGCACCAGAGACTCTCTTTTTCTGGCTTTATGGTGTATCACCTCACCAATCTCTGCATCCTTCCTGTGCAGAAAGCTGTTCTCATTGGCCCCATTTAAATAAATCATTTTTATCTGCATGATTATTTTGTCTGTATGCACTTATGCAAGTTGTACATGTGCCTGGGGCTTCAGGAGACCATAGAGATTAAAGGATCCCCTGGAATTATATATAGAGTTTTGACCCACCGTGTGAGTACTGGGACTCGAACCCCAGTCCCCTGAGAGAGCATCAAGTTGTTCTTTACTGCTGAGCCACATTTCCAGTCTTTTATTGGTTCTTGGTACAGGTAAAGAAACCAAGGCTCATAAGTCAAGTGACTTGCCCAAAGCCACATAACCAGTAGGTTGAAGAGGTGGGATTTGAACACAGGTCCCAAATCCCAGAGGCCAAATCTGATCCTTTGCTGTTGAAATCTTCTTTCTAGTCTGTTTGTCTGGCTTTTCTTACATTCAGTGTGTGGAGGCCTGAGAGACAGCTCAGGCAGTAAAGTGCATGCTGTGAAAGTGTGAGGACCTGAGTTCGAATCCCAGCATCACGTTAAAAAAGCTGGGCCTCGTGGCATACACCTGTCGTCCCAGTGCCTAGAAGGTGGAGACAAGAGGCTTGCTGGTCAGCCAGCTTAGCTGAATTGGTGAGTCCCAAGGTTAGTAAGAGACTGTACTGGGCCCCACCAAAAAAGAAAAGAGTGGAGATGATGTTGACCTCTGTCCCCCACTCCCCACTGTCACAACCACCACCAAACTTGGTGTATATGTCCCTAGGAAAAAAGACATTCTTTGCTATGGCCACGATTCATTTTTCAAAACCAGGGAATCTGACATCCCTATCACATTAGCCACATAATCCTCAGCTCACGTCAAAAGTTTGTCTCCTGTCCAGGTAATATTCTCCTAATCCTTGCCCAGAACCCACTCCAGGGCAACACTTTCCGGCGAGGTGTCGTGAGTGTGCTGTGTATCACCCCTTCTTCTTTGTCTCTGACATCTTTGAAGGGTTCAGGCCCACTTTGTAGCATGTGCCCTCAATTCAGGCTTTCTGGAACTTACCCAACATGGTGCATCTGGGGCAGGAGTAACCCCGCTGCGACCCTGCACTCTCTCTTGTCTCCTGTCCTCAGACACCTGCTGGTGGCCTGTGTACTCCTGGTGTGGCTGACACTCCACTGTCCTCCACTGTGAAGGTAGCATGCCCCCCTCCCCCTTTGTAAAGAGGCAGGGATTCATGTGAGATGCTTTGAGACTAGTTAACACCGCGTTATCTAGTAAGCTCCCAACCCGTTGATTTTAGCATCCAGGGAAGGTTCTTTTCCCAGCACCCACAGTTTTACATATGATGTATTAAGATGACATTCGCCCCTATCACCACTCTGGTACCCCCTTCCTTCCCTCCTCTTCTCCTTACCTAACCCCTAGCCACTCCACTGTGAGGGGAAAAGACACCTTCGCCTACCTCCAGCAACCATTCACAGCCATTGGCCAGTCTTGTGCAGGTACCTATCCATAGCTGCTGTGTGTCTGTGGTTGCGAGCCGTGTCACGGCTGGATGGTAGCATTTTATGACACTCTTCCCTCCTCCAGCTCTTAAAATTTTATGTCCTTTTCTGCAATGTTCCCTGGGCCTTTGGGTTGCCTTCCCTCCCCCTCTTCCTCTTTCCTTCCCACTTAAAAAAAAATCAAATCAATGCCTCTGAACTCTTAACCATGCACAGACACAGCCAGCTCTCCAGATCCTCAGAGACAAACACACATCTCACATCTTCGTGTTTAAGCACAGAATCACTTTCGGATCAGCACTGGGACTGAACGTCCAAGGAGGAAAGCAGGTGCTCATGTTACCACTGAAGACGCGGAGACCTCATGTCACCAGCAGAACCAGAGAGGGACCAGAGCCTCCAGTGCCCAGCCTGAGCCCCGGGGGTTAAAACAAACCAAGTCTGGGTACCAGCTCCCTGAGCCAAGCACCAGGCTGCCTGCAGGCAACTTAGCTGGGCCCTGGAGGCAAGAAAAAGATTAACCCTTGGTACCAAGTACTTCGTGGGGGATGGGAACTCTGCCTTTGGTGTAGACTAGGAGGAGAGTGTTGGTTGTGTGGTCCCTATCACACTGTCTCCAGGGACTTTTCCGCTCTGCTACCTGGCTCTCTGTCTTGTCTCTACAGTATCTCTCGCCCCCTCTTTCTGCTTCTGTGGTTTTTATTTCCCTGATAGCTCCCCTCACCTCCCTCCTTCCCTCCATCTCCCACACTCTGTTCCAGACAGGCTCGATTACTTGCACTGCCTCCAACCCACCACCTCCAGCCCCGCTAGCCTCTACCCTCAGTGTTCCCTTCCTGCCGGTGGGGTCTGCGCCCACCTTACCCTTTGCGAAGCATGAGGAGTTTTGAGTCTCTTCTTCATGGCTTGCTATGGTCTGAGCATTTGTGTCCCCTCCCTGTCCTAGGCTGGCATTCTGACCCCTAAGAGACGGTACTGAGAAGTGGGCTTTGGGGAGATCAATGGAACTCAGAGGTAGAGTACTGGTCAGTGGGGTCATTACCATTAAGATACTCATGCCAGTTAGCTTTGCTGCGCTGTGATAAAATCACCCAAGACAAATGAACTTAGTGCAGGAAAGGTTTGTTTGGGCTCACACTGTAGAGATCTTAGTCAGTGGTCAGGGCCCCCACTGCTAGTGGCCTGTGATGAGAAGAGCATTGTGTGTGGGGGAGAGGGAATGGTGGAGGCCTAGCTCCTGTGGCCGGGGGAGGGGTGGGGGAGAGGCTCCGATGACTAACTTCTATCCCCTGAAAGCCTTTTCAGCTCTGAGCTGAGCCACAACTTAGCTCATGGAGGAGTCCAGTGTCCCCATGATCCCATGACCTCTCAATATTGCCTCCAGCGTCTTCAACCCAGGAGCTTTTTCAAGGGGGAGGGGACACTTCATATCCTCACCACAGCAAGGTCGCATTGAAAAACCTGCTTGCCCCCTCCACCTCAGGAGCGCATGGCCAGATGCCTGTCTATGAACCAGGAAGTTTCCTCACAAGATACCACACCAGCTGGTGACTTGATCTAAGATTTCTGAGCATCCAGAACTATGAGAAATCACTACAATTTGGTTTTTTGGTCATTTTTAACAGGATTTTTATTATAGCAGCAGGGATGGACTGGATATACCTACCTTTGCATCCACTAAGCCTTTAAATGTGACTGCTATAGTAATAATTCTCTCTCTCCCTCTCTCTCTCTCTCTCTCTCTCTCTCTCCCTCCCTCCCTCCGTCCCTCCGTCCCTCCGTCCCTCCCTCTCGTTTTGAGGCAGGATCTCATGTAGTCCAGGCTGACCTCAAGCTTGCTCTGTAGCCAAGGATGACTTTGAATTCCTCCTTATGCTCGTCTCCTAAGTGCTGGGATTAGAGGTGTGCACCATGGTGCCTGGTTTGTGTGGTGCTGAGGATTGAACCCAGGGCTTCCTGTGAGCAGTTAATAAATTTTACCTACTGGATTAATTACTTTTAGAAAAGTGTCCAGTGCAGAGTGAGTGCTCAGTAAGTGTTTGTTGAATGACTAACTAAGTTCCTAGGAGGCTGGCTCTGGTTTCCCCTAGTCTGTGTCCATGCACCCATAGCATCTGGTCCTGCTGTAGTGCTGTTGTCCTAACCTCCATCATCAGTGCCTACCTAGTGTGCTAGTCACACTAGCTGCAAGGGAGGCTGGGAAATGTAGTTCTGAGTGTGCCTTGGAAGAGGCAGAGAACAGGTTTGGTGGGCAGCTGGTAGCCTGTTCTCTCTGGTTCCCTGTTTGGGTCCCAGTGAGAACCCAGGAACATCTGCCTGGCCATCTGCGTTCCTGGCCAAGCATGCAGCTTGGCTCATTGTAGCAGTGGCTCCCAAACTAGGTTGTGCATGCTGATTATTTGGGGTGTTTCAAGTATCCTGGTGTCCAGTGCTGGGCATTCTGTGCCATTGCTACAGTGTGGTACCTGGACACTGGGATTTTAAGGCTCATTACACAAACAAACAAACAAACAAATAAATAAATACATAAGTAACTGCATGCATTCTTGAACGAACATGATCAGAGAAGCCCATTCTCTGTTGTTGTACAGTTTATAGAATGATATTTTGGTAAAGATATATATATACACACACATACACACACACACACACACATATATGTATATAGTTAGACTTGGAGGAGGGTTAGGGGTGTGTGTTTGTGTGTGTGTGTGTGTGTGTGTGTGTGTGTGTGTGTGTGTGTGTGTGGTGCTTTTTGTTTTTTGTTTTTGTTGTTTTTTTGAGACAGGGTTTCTCTGTGTAGCTTTGCGCCTTTCTTGGAACTCACTCTGTAGCCCACATTGGCCTCAAACTCACAGAGATCTGCCTGCCTCTGCCTCCTGCGTGTTGGGATTAAAGGCGTGCGCTACCACCGCCCGGCTTGTGTGTGTTGTTTTTAACTGCACCAATTTCTTGGGTTGAGAAGAAGGCTCAGTGGGTAAGAGCACTTACTACACACTCATGAGGACCTGAGTTCGGATCCCCAGCACCCATGTAATAAAAAAGCCAGGTACCTCTAAACTTAGCACTGGCGGGGGTGAGAGGGAGCTAAGTAGACCCCAGCTAACCTAGCCAAACCTATGAGCTTTAGGTTAGTGAGAGACCCTGTCTCCAGGGACTAAGGTAGAAAGCAATAGAGCAGGGACTTGGTGTCCTCCAGGCATGCATACCCAACACCCATGTGTGTGCACCCCTCCATATGTGTACACACACACACACACACACACACACACACACACACACACCAGCAAAAAAGAACTACACCAATCTTCAAGACTTAAGAGCATGAGACCGACTACGTTCTGCATTTTGGCTCCTCTTTAAAGACATTCTATTCTAGTGTGGACTTCTTGACCTTGTTCTTGTGTACCACAATCCCCACCACTCCCTTATGCTCACCCCTCACAAGTGTTTGTCTTTGATTCCCTCCAACGGAGTGATCTTCTGTACAGGCTCCCACAGTTACCCTCTTCCCAGGTAAAAGGGAGGGAAGGAGATATTGATCCCCAGGGTCATTCTAGGCTGGCACTGTCCCTGCCCCTGCCTTTAGCTGATCAGGTCTTACAACTCAGCCCTGCTTTAAAAAAAAAAATCCAGAGTTCTTCCCCACTGAAAAAGCCATTTTGAGGTAGCTGGTTGCTTTTCGGATGGCTGGACCCTGAAATGAAACTGCTCACATGTCTCTCCCTAATGGAAACTAGCACTTGCCGATGCCGTATCCCACTGGGCTGAGCTGTGTGGCAGTTAATTACACCAGCAAATAGATGGTCACTGTACAAACCCCATTAGCAGGCAGAGGAGAGATTATATCTTTAGAGGTGACTTAGGGATGTATCCTGCCGTTGTCTGAGGAAGGAAGGGCTTGTGTCTTAGCCCTCAACCTGATGAATAGTTTGTTTACGGCTGGAGCCTCCAGAAGGACATCTATTTAAGAACCCCAATATACAGTGTCCAGCTGGCCTTTTGAGTTCCCGCTTGGTCATTTTTCCTGAATGAATGTCACTAAGAAGTCCAGATGTCAGGATCTGCAGGGTGGCCTTGCAGCGAGGCACTGAATAATGCATTCGGGTCTGAGCTCTAGAAGGATAACTGGGTCTGTAAAGTGGCTTTCAGAGGAGGTAGGATGGGGGTGGGGGTGAGGATGGGAGCTTCTTTCTCTTTTGGGGTAGGGGGAAGATTTTTGAAAGGCAGATGTTGTTACCTTGTTTCAGGAGGAAGAGTGGTTTCATGAGTATCATTAGGGCTGGCGATGTGGCTCAGTTGTGCAAAGCTCTGGTTCAAATTCCAGTCCTTTGTAAACCAGATATGGTGGCAATCCAATCTGGGCAGTATAAAACCCTGTTTCAAAACAAAACAAACAAACAAAAACAAATAAACACACACATGAGTGCTCTCTCTCTCTCTGTCTGTCTCTGTCTCTCTGTCTCTGTCTCTGTCTCTCTCTGTCTCTCTCTGTCTCTCTGTCTCTCTCTCTGTCTCTCTCTCTCTCTCTCTCTCTCACACACACACACACACACACACACTCTGTCACCAGCCCTTTAACATAATGAACTTATCTGTAGGGCATGCCTATGTCAGATCAATGCCAACGTCAGTGAGAGAATGACCTTGCAGTTGGTCAGTGTTTTAATGTGCACCCCTCAGAAGATTACCAAAGGTTACCCCAAGTTAGAACACAACCGTAAGAACTTCCTGTGTGATGAGTTCCCTGGGAATTCTGGAAGGGAAGGAAGGGAAGACATAGGAAGGAAGAGAAAAGTTGGTGGTGCCCATGGCTGTAATCCCAGCACTCAGGGGGCTGATAGGGAGTATTGGGAGTTGGAGGCTAGCCTGGGCTACATAGGCCAACACAAACAAACATATATGGACATAAATAAATAAAGAAGCAGGGGGCACAATCTGGGAATGGAGAGTCAGCAGGCCGGGATTAGGGGGAACTGTGATGACTAGCCAGTCAGTACCATGGGTGGCCGTGAGGGCCTCAGTTGCTCTGTGGAGGGGTTGAGGGAACCAGGGTGTAAATTGATTTTATATGCAGGCTGTGATCCAGGACAATGGTCATTTGTTGAGGGCAGAGTTGCAGTGGGTCCCTCTGAGAGTTGGAGTAGAGAGTCCCCCTCAATGCCCACATTCTGCCTTCTCTAGGGTGCTGCTGGTTTTCCCCTCCACCCCCTACTAGTCAAACCTGTCCCTGCTGGAAATGTAGGAGTGAGTGGGAGCACACAGCTTGGGTGAAAACTCACATAGGTGCACAGTGAGCACCTGGTCAGGTCAGGCCAGTGGAAGCTGGGCTTCTGGGTGTGACTTTATTCTCCTGGGGACTTGCAAAGGCAGCCATTTCTTGCTCTGAAAAGATTTGGGAGGATTTGAAGATCATCCTTAGCTCATGAAGGGGAGTTGGGGGGGGGGCAGTGAAGCCAGACTCACAGCAGTCAGGGAAAGAGCAGCCTTTCTGAGGGTCAGCCTTGTCCATGGTCTTCTTTGGGACTTCTGGTTATTTGAGCCAACACAACACTGAGTCATTCAGTTCAACTCCAGTTCTCTGTGTTGACTGGCAGAGCAGACTCCACACCCAGTTGCAATAGAGACAATCAGTTTGAGAAAGGTTGGGGGTGCACAGGCTCCCCTGTGCTGGGTGACAGATGACCAAACATGATGACTGTTCTGGAAACCTTACAAAGGGCAGACAGCATGGGTACTGACCATGAACTCTCCCCTTGGAAGCAGAGAGGTGGGTTGGCATCCTTGGCTTGTCCAGGGTTCAGCTGTGTGGTGCTGACAGCTGAATCTCTCTGAACCCCCATTCACCCAGCTAGAAAATGAAAAATAAGAAAAACATCAGCCCTGTAGGATTGCTCCAAAGATAAAAGAAGGCATGCAAAGCCTGGCTGTGGGTCGAAATTTCTGTTCTGCTAGCCAGTTCCCAAATAACCAGAAGAGACTCTTATTATTATTATTTTTTAAAGATTTATTTATTTATGTATACTGTGTTCTATCTGCATGCATGCCTGCATGCCAGAAGAGGGCACCAGATCTCATTATAGATGGTTGTAAGCCACCATGTGGTTGCTGGGAATTGAACTCAGGACCTCTGGAAGAGCAGTCAGTGCTCTTAACCTCTGAGCCATCTCTCTAGCCCAAGAGACTCATTATTAATTATAAATGCTCAGCTGATAGTTTGAGCTTGTTACTAGCTAGCTCCTACAACTTTAATTAACCTGTATTTCTTATCTATGCTTTACAATGTGGCAGTACCTTTTTTTTTTCAGTGAGGCACGTTCATCTTGCTTCTTTCCGCCTTTCCTGGCAACCCCTGCCCATCTTCATCCCAGCACTCTCTCTCACTGTCAACAAGTCCTGCCTCACTTATTCCTGCTTAGGTATTGGCCATTTAGCTCTTTATTAAACCAATGAAAGCAACACATCCTCACAGTGTACAAAAAGATTATTTCACAACACCCGGCTCAGAGTCCTTGCTGGACAGATGCTGATGCCAATGACTGATCCTGCTGGATGACTGGGTACCAGTGATTGATTCCTAGGGTGCACAGGCTCTTGGATTCAGCACAGGGAGCTCCTGTGCTGCTTCCCTTCGAGCAGTCAGATTCATAAATGCTAAAGATACATGTTTTGGAGGGCGGTTTCTTTGCATTATTGTTTACTTGGGGGTGGGGAGAAGGAAGACAGGAAAAGAAAGTACAGTTCTTTGACCAACTGTGGCCCAGCTGTAGATGTAAGTTATTAGGGTCCTTAATATGATGCTGTGTACTTTAACATTATGGACATATGAAGACATCCTTCATGTGTTAGACACAATTAGGATTTAAAGCCATATAGGAAGATAGGCATTGCTTGTTTGTTTGTTTTGAGATAAGGTCTCACCATGTAGCCATGGCTGACCTGAAGCTTGCTGTGTAGACCAGGCTGGCCTGGTACTCACAGAAACCTGTCTGCCTCTGTTTCCTGAACATTGGAGTGAAAGGTGTGCATCACTACATCCAGCCTGGGGATTTTTTTTTTTTTTGTATGAAGGGTTCTCTACCCCAACCTTTCCTTCTGCTATGGAAGCAGAGGTGTGTGTGTGTGTGTGTGTGTGTGTGTGTGTGTGTGTGTGTGTGTGTGTGTGGTGTTTACCTGTACAGGTATGTGTAGAGGCCAGATGTCGCATCAGGTGTCTTCCTCAATCATTTCTCCATAATTTTTGAGACAGGGTCTCACTGAACCTGGAACTTGCCTTTGGCTGGAGTGACTGGCCAGCAAGCCCCAGTGAGCCTTCTGCCTCCACCTCTGCCTTTCCCAGTGTTGGAGTTATAGGCACTAGCCACCATGCCTGGCTTTTTACCTGGGTTCTGGGGATCCAAACTCATGCTTTCACAGGAAGAACTTTACCAAATGAATCATCTTCCTGGTCCAGAATGTATTCTTTTTTGTTTTGTTTGGTGTTTTTGAGACAGAGTTTCTTTGTGTAATAGCCCTGGCTGTCCTGGGACTCACTCTATAGACCAGGCTGGCCTCAAACTCACAGAGATTCACCTGCCTCTGCCTCCCGAGTGCTGGGATTAAAGGCGTGAGCCACCACTGCCTGGCCCAGAATATATTCTTAAGGGGAAGTTTCAATGTCTATGACTCACATTATTTGAGTATTTGATTATTATACAATGACCACACAAGATTTGACAATCAGAACACAATACATTCTTTCTATTTTAAAAGCACAAATGAAATTCAGTTCTCCTGAAGGGCTGTATTGTCAAAAGCCTCTCAATTTTTATGAATATAAAAATGAGTTTTCACTTTCCTACAAAAGCTCTGACTCACAGAGATGAGTTTTGGAACCTTTTTATTTGTGTCCTGTCACCAAAGTAAAAAAAAAAAAAAAAAATCAATTACAGAAATCTACACCTTCCCCCATTCTCAGGTTATTTCACTCCTAAAATCCAAGATATATTTATTTTTAGCTTTTGTAAGCATGAGCTTATCTCTGGGCTTATGTTTTAGGTGTGTGATTATTTGAATCTTCTACTCAAAGTCCCCTCTTTGACTTGCAAAACCTAAACACAGCTTTCTATGAGAGGGGAGTCTTTACTTCAAATGAAACACAGAGTGAAGCTCTTTCTTAAGATCAAAGAACCTATTGCATGTGCATATTGTTACGTGTGTGTATCTATCCATGTATGCACATGTACATGTGCATATGAGTGCAGTGCCCATGGAGGCCAGAAGAGGGCACCAGATCCTGGAATTACAGATGGTTGCCAGGTGTGTGTGTGTGTGTGTGTGTGTGTGTGTGTGTGTGTGTGTGTGTGATAGGAATTGAACGGGGTCCCCTGCAAGCGCAGTAAGAACTCTTAATTGCTGAGCCATCTTTCAGTTGCTGTTTTTCTTTATAGATCCTGTGCAGAATCATCTGACAAGTTTTCATATTTATTTACTTAAACAGGAGACTATATTTTATAAAAAAGCTTCCTGCCTCTTGCTTCTTTTCACTTAGCAATGTATCTTGGACACCCTTCCCCAGCACTAGGTTGATTCTCTGTGGCCATCCCCTATTGTAAGCCTCACCTTGGGTCCTAGAGAATAAAATGTATTCTCTGTTCCTTTAAGTTTGCTCAGGCCCATGGGAGGTTGGGATGCAAGGGCTTATCTTGCAGTTAGGAGCTGTGGGAAAAGCATGTGTGACTCATGGGCCCCGCCTCAAGCCTGGCTCTTGAATGAGACTCAGACTCTAGCTGCAATCAGCCTTTCTTCCTGCTGAATTCAGTCTCACTACCCTGTGCATGAGGGTGAACTTCTCCATTTCAGAGTGATTTGTTGGGCAGTGCTCTTTTGGAAACAGCAAGTCCTCTGTGCCTCTCTGTTAACCAGTATACACGAAGCATTCCCTATCAGCCATGCACCCTGCGGAAGCACTGTGTTGACCTTCAGACACCTGTCTCCACTTCAGAGGCATCTAGGGAGAAGGCTCAGCAGGTAAACATTGTCTAGGAAAGTATGAGGACCAGTGATCAGGCCCCTAGAACCCACATAAAAGGCAGGCAGGTGCAGAGGCTTCCTGTAATCTTAGTATTGGGAGGTGCAGACCCAGGATCCCTGGAGCAGGCTGGCTAGCTAGATTGGCTGAATCATGAAGTCTCGAGTTCAAGCAAGAGACCCTGTCTCGGCATATCAGGTGGGATCTTAAGGTTTCTATTACTGTGACCAAACACCGTGGCAGAAAAGGGTTTATTTCAGTTTACACTTCCACATTACAGTTCATCACTGAGGGAAGTCAGGGCAGGAATTTAAGGCAGGAACTGAAGTAAAGGCCGTGGTAGAACCCTGCTTACTGGCTTGCTCCTCATGACTTGCTTCCTTATAACACCCAGGGCCGTTTTCCCAAGGGTGGTATCATCCATAGTGAACTGGACCTCCTACATCCATCATCAATCAAGAACATGCGTCAGAGGCTTGCCCAGAGGCCCATCTGGTGTGTGTTTGTGTGTGTGTGTGTGTGTGTGTGTGTGTGTGTGTGTGTGTGTGTGTTGGGGAGATTTCCTCAATTGAGGTTCATTCCTCCAAAATGACTCCAGCTTGTGTGGAGGTGACATAAACACTAACCAGCAGGAGCAGAGAGATTGAGGAAGACACTGGATGTCATCCTCAGGCTTCTACTGTACACATGAGTGCACAGACATGTGCACACATTCCAGCATGTATGCACACATAAGCACACCACATCCAGAGGTGTGATTGTTCCTCATATTCATCCCCTCATTCTGCAGTGGCCAACCCTGTCTGCTCGCACGTGATTTTGGCCATCTTGCACAGGCCTGAGCATTCTGTGGGATGTGTTCCCGGGGAAGTCTCCTCTATCCATCAGGCCTGACTTGAGACAGAGCCACAGAGCCACTGTTCCACAAAAAGACACCAATAATGACACTCACCTTTCAGATACGTGACAGGCTGGGCTTCAGTACTTGACTTCCTTCCCATGGGTAGACCTTGCTAGTGAAATAACCGTGGGAAGCCGGGGTGGGGGCTTTCCAGATGGACACACCCACTGTGGCCACCAGAAATTGATCTCAAGGTCCCTGCCTCGTTCTAGTGATCCTCCCGAGGTACCACCTTGTTCTCCATGGAGCTGGAGTGTGGTCCTGTGATTATCAGCCTGGCCTTGGACATGGCTTTGGGAGCATTCAAAACAGAAGATACAAACAAGCCCAGACTGCCCTGAGGTGGCCATCAAGGGTGTACAGTCTCCGTTCACAGAGGAGTCATTTTTAATGCTGATGACCCAGCATGGTGAGGGTAGTTGACAACAATGTATATTTTGTCCTGTTGAACATTCGCCTCTTGAGTGGATTGTTGGATGAGAGCACAGTGTGAAGGACTTGACCAAGGTTGTATAGCTTGTGTGAACAAAGCTGGGATTAGAACATGGGTCTCCTGACCCTATTCTTGGATGGGGGCATTACTGGGTGCAGGGGCCTTGAGGTCTGCATACATGGTCCTAATTCCCAGAAAGGCAGCTTGGAAGGGCAAAGGGTGGGAAAATGGGAAGAGTCTCTGAGCCTGGGAGGATGGTGGTCATGCAGCACCCCGACTCTCCACCAACAACCCTTCCCCATGCTTCCCACTGTCTCTCCAGTGCAGCCCTTGGTGAACCCCAAGATCTCAGGCTCAGCTCCCTTTTCTCTGCCACAGGTAAGACATTGATCAGCCTTCTGAGAGCACAGGCTATTTAAAGAGCCACATGCTACCACTGCTGAGTCACTCTGGGCTGGACCCGAGGCTGGTCAGGGCAGATGCTCACGTACTGGACTGTAGGCTGTCACTGCAGCCTGTCACTGCAGCATGCCTCCGACCTCCTCAAACCAGCCCAGAGACGCTCTGCCCTGGCTAATAAGACAAGATGCTACTGTCACTGCCACCTAGCAGGTCACTTTATTACCATGGCAATCAATCAACCAACCAACCATCATGGGACTTACATGAAATCTCAGCTCTGCTACTGTGTGACCTTGCGGGGAGTTGAACAACCCATGGGAGCCTCTGTGCCCTCATTTGTAAAATGGGGTTGAGTAGTTACATTGTTCGATATGGGAGGATATAAATACGGTCATGTTTGGGAAGCCTACACCACACTCTCCAGCATGTAGCAAGCAAACAGATAGAAACTTGAATTAAAATGAGCAAGTCAAGGGTGGAGCCCTGTGGACTACATTTCCCAGGCTTCACAGCAGTTACCTGGGACAGACAATGGGAATGCTTTCAGGCAGAATGGAGGAGAGCCTGGGTGCATTTCTGGGTCCCCCACCCAAACTTCCTTTGCAGTGGCCTCCTCTTGCTAGCTCTAGCTTTGCCTTGTGACCTGACCCTGTGCTCCTCTCTCTGTCCACACACTTAGGAACAATTGTGGCTTCTTTGTGTGTGCATATGTGCATTCGGAGGAAATGCGTGTACACGTGCCATTCTTCAGGCATCGTCCACCTCTTGTTTAGAGACAGGCTCTCTTGTTGAGATCTAGGGCTCACCACTTAGTTTGGCTGGCACAAGAGGCCAGAGATCCTCCTGCCTTCCCAGGGCAGTGCTGGGATTACAAGCTTGCAACACCACGCTAGGTTCTTAAGTGGATTCTGGGATTGCACTTTATCAACCGAGGCATCTCCCCAGTCCCCAAGTGTGGCTTCTTTCTGTGGCTGACCTCTCCCTGGCCTCTCTCTCCTCTCGTGGTTTCTAGTCTTTTTCAAGTCTCACCTGTTTGGAAACCTAGAGTGGCAGAGTGAAGTCTCCCTGTTTGGTGTCCCTCTGAATGTCTTCCTATGAGTGTTGCCTTGAGGGAGAGAAGTCACCTTTTGGACTCTGTATTCATTCAGCATTTTCTATCCACCAACATCCTGCTGCTCACCTACCTGGTCCCAGCTGCTCTGAGAACAAGCCTGTGGGGAGTCAAAAGACCCTCGCTGTGCAAGCGGCAGGAGAGTCGACGCTTCTGTAGGGTGTATACCTGAGTGAAGTTAGTCTCTTGCGTCCACACTTGGCGTTTTACATAAGGAATTTAGGTTTATGTGAATTATGGTCCTAAGGCATTTGGATGGCTTAAAGATGTTTGTGCTTTTACCCAACAAGAGTGGGGTACAGCAAGCAAAGACCCCAAAGGCAGGACCCACTCTTGCTCCCTTCAGGAGTTTGCTCAAAGACTGGCCCTTAATTCAAATGGAAATGTATGACCTAGTACTCACTACCCACGCACCAGAGTGACTGTTCCCTGCCATGGTCAGTATTTAATGGTGTGTGCATTTTATGTGTATCTCTGTATGTGTGCATCTCTGTGTGTGCATATGTGTATCTCTGTGTGTATATATATGTGCATGTGTCTCTGTGTGCATATGTGCATGTGTGTGTGTGCATGTGTGAATGTGTGCATGTGTGTCTGTGTGTGTATACTTATAGGGGTGCATGTATGTGGAGGCCACAGGTCAGCATCTGGTCTTCTTTAATTGCTTCCTGCCTTATCTTTTGAGACAAAGTCTCTCAGGGAACCAGTAGCTCATTGATTTGGGGAGTATGGCCAATGAGCTCCAGGAATCCCTCCATCTCTGCCCCCAGCGTTGGGCTTATGAACTTGTGCCGTTGTGCTGGTTCCTAACATGGGTCCTAGGGATCTGAACTCAGGTCCTCGTGTGTGATAGGCTCTTTACTGACTGAGCCATCTCCCCATGCCTGGATAAAATGCCCACCTTTGTGAAAGCACAGCACCCTTTCTAATCTCACTGTTTTCATGGGCATCTCTTGCTGTCTTTAACCAGCTGCCTCTCCGAGGTTTCTGGCTTCCTCTGGCTCATCCCCCACAAGGGGCAGGGTGAGCATTATCCTTGTAGTCCAATTAGGAAGCTGCTCCAGAAAACACCTTCCATTTCGCTTTGAAGCAAACTTTCCTTTCTTTAAAGGATAGCAGAACCCCTACTGAATTCTGTACCGCGATGAAATTAGTTTTCCAAAGCAGATGTGGAAGCTAATTTGTGTATTGCTGTCAGCGGGAAGCTTTGAAATTAATTGTCTTTGTCAACCTCATTGAGATCTAACACAGTACGTTTAATGCACGAACCCACTCCTTCCCTACCAGTGTCTGGGGACGCAGAGACCTGTCTCCTTCTCCCTCAAGAAGCGGAAGGGGGTTGGTGGTGTTGACTTTAGAATTAAGTCGGGGAGGAAACTAGCAGCAGGAAGAACTGTCGGAGTGGGAGGTGGGTTGTCGAATTTGGATTCTAGAAGCAGCTCTGATGCCTGCGGGTAGGGGCCTTTCTGTGTCTTTGTGTGGTGGTGTACATGCTCATACATGTGTGGGTGTATGTGGGCCAGAGGCAGACATCAAATGTCTTGCTTCGGTTACTCTCCACTCCATATTCTTTTTCTTTGGCTTTTCGAGCCAGAGTTTCTCTATGCAGCATTGGAGCCTTTCCTGGAACTCACTCTGTAGCCCAGGCTGGCCTTGAACTCACAGAGATCCGCCTGCCTCTGCCTCCTGAGTGCTGGGATTAAAGGTGTGCACCACCACCACCAGGGCTCCACCCCATATTCTAAAGCAGGGTCTCTCACTGAACTGGGAGTTTGCTGATTTGACTGGTCTAGTCAGCCAGCTTGCCCTAGAAATGCCCTGCGTCCACCTCCCAAGCTCTGGGGTCACGAGTGAGCTCCTATGCTCTCTGACTTTTATGTGGGTGCTAGGGACCTGAATTTGTGTCCTCATGCTTATATGGCAAGCCCTGTGCCACCAAGGCACCTTCCCAGCATAGGAAGCAATATATTCCGGAAGCAATTTTACTCACATAATACTGAAAAATATTTTGTTATATAAAAAAATTTAAATCTGTAAACAAGACTGGAATCCAATTTGGCCAGACTCCTCCAAGCTTCTGATGTAGCTTGGTAGACTTTGTATTTTCAGGTGACATTCATATGCACGTGTACATTAATAGAATCACTTGTCAGTTAATGTCAAGGGCACATTCTGAGAAATGTGCCTACAGGTAATTTCCAGCGATGTGCTTATATTAAAATGGTTACCATGTTGCCAGGCAATGAAATGGCTTCGTTGCCAGGCATAGCCTCTTAAGGGGCCCTGTGACCCATTGTTGACTGCATTTTCTATAAAGGTGCAGTGTCCCAGTTGGAATGTGAAATGTCCCCAGCAGGCCCATGAGTTTAAAGATTTGGTTCTCCAGAGGGTTGTGCTGTTTGGGGAGACGGTGGGGTTTCTGGGGCAAGAGGCAGGTCTGGCAGAGGTCCACTGGGCACATGTCTCAGAGGCAGTGTCCAATGCTAGTGTACTGAGCTCTCTGATCCACTAAGATGTGAAGCAGCATGTGACAAGCTCCTGCCACCATGGCCCCCACAGCCCATGCCGTCATCCCTTCCCCACCATGATGAAACTTCCTCTGTTACGTTTATTTCTGGCTTCTATTTTGGTTACAACCATGGAAAAGTAATCAATGTAGCTGCCACGTTTGTCCTCCCCAACTCAAGGTCCCATTGCTTCATACCCAAACACATGCGTTTCCTGTATTTCTGAGTATCTTCATGGTTCTCTGTGATGCCATCACACCAAGACCCCTTGGGTGTTTCCCTCCCATTGGACATTTATACTTTTTAAAAATTCCCCCTTTTCCACATCCTGGTAAACATCCTTGCTCGGCTGGTCTCCTCTCTCAGACAGATACTGAGAATGGAAACAGCCGGCTCATGGCCATTCTGCCCATCTTAACCTAAGGGGATTGAACGTGTTAAATCCTATATCAGGTCCAGGATTAACTGGGGTCCCAGGTGGCCCAGGTTTTGTGACATTACCATTCAAAGACACAACCAGTAGACAGAAATAATCTAATTGAACTATGTTCCATTTGTTGCTCAGTTGGTTGGGAAGCTCCCTGAAGGCAGTGTGGGGTTAGCCAGGAGTATGCTGTTTTCAGCAAATTGGCTTCTTGTTGGAGGCAGGGGCGGAGGCAGAGGGGGCATTACAAGTCTGTTTACTGCGCATGGAACTGTGGGTTTGATTGTTGAGCGAAATAAGGTAGGGGGTAGGAATTGGAGCCCCCTTCAGTGGGAGACAGGTTCTATCACAGACTTTGGGGCTTAGAGAGCTCTGAGGCTCAGTGGTCATGTGGCCTGGGTGGGCAGTGTGTGAGGTCATACCATTCCACACAGAGTGCTAGAATCTCACCACAGTTACCCAGCTGCACACAGGTGACAGGGGCCCAGGGCTGTGGGACAAAATAAGAGAAATAGCCAGAGAGTCCAGTGTCCCTCCCTGCCCCACTGACCCCAAGCTGCCTCTCGGTTTTCTTGCCAGTGACCCTCCAGACCTCCTTATTCTTGTCTTTGAAAGCACCCTGCTGGAGTTAGCCATGGAGGCTTACATGTATAATCTTAGTATGTGGGCAGGTAAGATGGGAGGCTTATGTGCACTAAGGCTAGCCTGGGCTACAAAGTGAGACCCTGCCAGAAATTAAAAACAGGAAGGAAGGAAGGAAGGAAGGAAGGAAGGAAGGAAGGAAAGAAGGAAAGGAGGGAGGGAGGGAAGGAAGGAGGGAGGGAGGGAGGGAATAAACATGCCTGAACATAATTTTTTGGCTTTATTTATTTTATTTTGCTTTTATGATTTTTAATTATAGAAAAACTCAAAGCAGTAAGGAATGGAGAAAACGGATTGTCCAAACCCTCTGAGTCTTCACGATCTTGAATACTCATCCACTGATCTAATCTCTTTTCTGTTGCTATAACCAAAACCTTGACAAAAAAAGCAACATTGGCTTAAGTCCTACCTCTTCCACCCTGAAGCTGTGCTACCTCTCCAGACCTCAGATGTTTTGTCTTCAGCAACAGCACCCACCACGCAGAGCTGTGTGAGCACCGAGTGGGGCTCTCAGGGTTGTTACTGTTCAGCTAGTGTATCTCCCACAGACTCGAGTGCTGGGGGCATGGTCCCTGCTCATGGGGATTTTTCTCCTAGGCTTGTGTGGCATCTAAACAGGAGGAAACTCCTAAGACATGGCACCAGGGATGGTGTCTCACAGGCAGCAGAAGATGTAAAATGTAATAATGGTGGTCCCAGCTCCCTGTTGAAAAAAACTGCCCTCTATTTCTTGTCCACTGTGAGGTCTTACCCCAGCTTTGAACTTGAGATTGTTGGTCCAAATTGAGTTTATGTATTTCCTCTCACTTTCAGTACTCTCATCCTTTCCCCCCCCCAAAAAAAGAATCAGGGGACCATGGCAGAAGCAGAGTAGAGAAAATGCAAAAATATGATGACAGAAAGAAATTCTGCCACATGGAACCACAATGATAATAAATATAAATGGCCTAAACTCACCAGTTAAAAGCTAGGGATCAAAGATGGGATGGGAAGGGTGGTGAGGAATTTAGCTGTGTCCTTGTGGTGGTTTGAATGTAATTGGCCTCCATGAGCTCATTAGGGAGTGGTACTATTAGGAGGTGTGGCCTTGTTGGAGTGGGTATGGCTTTGTTGGAGGAAGTGTTTCATTGTGGGGGTGGGCTTTAAGGTCTCCTATGCTCAAGCTATACTCAGTGTGGACACAGACTCCTGCTGTCTGCAGATCAAGATGTAGGACTCTCAGCTCCTTCTCTAGCACCACGTCTACCTGCATGCTGCCACATCCTGCCTTAATGATAATGGACTAAACCTTTGAAACTACAAGCCACCCCAATGAAATGTTTTCCTTTATGAGAGTTGCTGTGGTCAAGGTGTCTCTTCACAGCAATAGAAACCCTAAGACAGTCCTCTTCTTTTTCTTTCTTTCTTTTTCTTTTCTTTTTTTCGAGACAAGGTTTCTCCATGTAGTTTTAGTGCCTGTCCTGGCTCTTGCTCTACAGACCAGGCTGGCCTCGAACTCACAGAGATCCGCCTGCCTCCGACTCCCGAGTGCTGGGATTAAAGGTGTGTGCCACTGCCGCCTGGCTGACAGTCCTTTTCTTATATTTTTATTTTAATTACTTTTTACTTGTATGTGATGGATGCTTGTCACATTAACCCTTCATTAACATCTTCTTTAATATTATAACTGTAATTCTTGCTTGATAATTGTTTTGTTATCTGAAAATTTTACTATATAAAAGTTAAAACCTTGCTTTTTGAAAAAAAGAAAAGGGGAAGTGCTGTGGAATGGTCTGTATGTCAAATGTGTTGCTCTGATTGGTTAAAATAAATAAAGTGCTGATTGGCCAGTAGCCAGGCAGGAAGGATAGGGTAGGTGGGACAAGGAGGAGGGGAATTGTGGGAAGTGGAAGACTAGATGGAGACACTGCCAGCCACCGTCATGACAAGAAAGATGTAAGGTACTGGTAAGTCACGAGCCACGTGGCAAAGTATAGATTAATAGAAATGGGTTAATTTAAGATAAAAGAAGTAGATAACAAGAAGCCTGCCATGGCCATACAGTTTATAAGTAATATAAGTCTTTGTGTGCTTACTTGGTTGGTTCTGAGCGTCTATGGGCCTGGCGGGTGAGAGAGATTTGTCCTGACTGTGGGCCAGGCAGGAAAACTCTAACTACAGTCTGGGGTTGAGGGTTCTGGTCCCTGTGTTGACATTACTGCTGTCTGCTTGCTGCTCTCCCTTTTCACAGAGGGACAAGGCAGTCGGTAGGGCTTCTGTGGTGTTGCTGTACATTAATATCCTTTAGCCATTTGTTGTCCAGACAGCCAGGGTGGCAATCTATTTAAAGAACATTTAGGTGTCTTTTGCCTTGGCTATCAAAGCTGTGCCAGGGACAGAGACATATCTGAACCAGGGGCATAAAGGCCCTGGCCATGCATCAGACCCACCTAACCTAGAGAGGGAGAGGGCTTGCCTGGGATGTTTGCTTTCCTCCTGTTCATTGTGGACCGTGAATGAGTTATTTATTTTTATTTCCAAGGGAGAGAGATTGAGTCTGAAACAGACTACAGTTTGGTCCTGCTTAGGACACCTTTTTGAATTACTTTTTTTTTTGTTTTGTTTTTTGTTTTGTTTGTTTGTTTTTTTTCCCCCGAGACAAAGTTTCTCTTGTGTAGCTTTGCGCCTTTCCTGGAACTCACTCTGTAGCCCAGGCTGGCCTCAAACTCATAGAGATCCACTTGGCTCTGCCTCCCTAGTGCTGAGATTAAAGGTGTGAACCACCGCTGCCTGGCTTGGATTGCCTTTTTAGGAACTCTCTTTATGCTCAAGCAGGACAAGGCCTTGTCCAGGCTTGGCTGTGCTGGGCCTTTGTTTATTCCCAAGCCAACGTCACCAGGGTCCCCCTCCACCACACAGAATGAACCTAAAATGTAACTCATATGATGGGTGTGACGTCAACTTCCCTTCCATATGGGAGGCACCGGCATTCCCCCAGAGAGCCCACACTCAGGGAGAAGAGCCGAAGAAATGTATCAATAGACGCCCCGTAGCTCTCAGTGTTTTAAGGAGGAGGAAACCCCATCTCTTCAGAAATGCCAGAGAGCAAATGTGTTACTGAGTCATCAGAAAACAGACAGATTCCCGTCCCTTCTTATTTTTAGACGTTGCTGTCTAGGTACTGGGAGCTGTCGACAGGGAGAGATTATATTTGGAAGTCCTAATTTGGGAGAGGCTGGCTTTAAAAAGCCGACAAGCTCCATGGAAGCTGCTTGGTTCCTTCCTTTCACTCCGTCATCCCGAAGCTCTGTAAGCAGATCGTGTGCCGAACCAAACGAATCCATCTTGCCTACCCTTGATGTTTGTTTGACGGTGTGTGTGGTTTCTCTCCCGAAGCCACAGTTGCAGCTTCGTCTCTCATCGGGAAGAAAGGGTGCCAGGGACTTTGAGTTTTAAAAAAGTTCGGACTCAAAGAGACTAGAGTGAAAATGGAGGGGGCAAAGGAGGAGGAAGAGGAGGAGGAGGAAGAGGAGGGTGAGGAAGAGGAAGGTGAGGAAGAGGAGGAGAGTGAGAGAGGAAGATGAGGAGCAAGAGGAGGAGGGTGAGGAAGATGAGGAGGAAGAAGAAGAGGGGTGAAGACGTGGAAGAGGAGGGGGAGGAGAAAGAGGAAGAATTGATTTGTATTATGGGAAAGTACAGGAGCTTCAGGCATGGCTGGATCCAGGCGCTCCGTTAGCATCAGGACTCAGTTTGCCTTTCTTGCTCTTTTGCAAAGATGTCGGTCTCAGGTCACAGGATGTGATGCCTCCAGCCGCCATGGGCTTATGTTCTAGCCACTTAGGGACTGCAATAAAGAGGGTTCTCGCTGCACGTGCCAATGTTCTCCTTTAATTCCAGCACTCAGAAGGCAGAGGCAGGCAGCTCTCTGTGAGTTCAAGGCCAGCCAGGGATATATAGTGAGACCCTGCCATGAAAACTAAAATAAAAAATGACATGCCTCTTCTTATTTCCCTTCACCTCCCCCCCCATCCCCCATTTTCAAGACAGGATCATGCTATGTTCTATGTCCTATATAGCCCAGGATAGCTTTGGACTCATCATGTAATGTACCCCGTTTCAGTCTCCTTGCTATTGGGATTACAGGAATGTGCCACCATGCCTGGTTTCCCCCATCCCACCCTAATACTGAAATTGGAAGCCAGGGCCTTAAGCTTGCTAAGTAAATGCTCTACTACTGAGCTCCTCCCAACCCAAGACAACCTCTTTCCCCAGGAAATCGACGGAAATTTCAGATCAGAACCCCATTAACTTACTGAGGCTCCCATGACCCCTTTTCCATATCGACCATTGTGTTCATGGAGTAGATGAACGGGTCAGGCTTGGGTGGGTGCCAGTGCCTGGACCACAGAACTTCCAAAATCTTCCACAACTGGCTGAGAGGGAGGGACTGTCTACTGGAAGGATAGGGTCACTGGGAACTGGGTGGGTGCTTAGCAGACAAGGGTGACTTTAGGGACAAGGTGCTGGCCTGGGTCCTCCTGGAAGGTATCACAAGACAAGAACCAGGGTACCAGCATCCAATTAGAGGGAAGCCTGTGGGACAGCCTGCTGGGAGGCAGGGCAGGCTCCAGAGCCTACAAAGAGCCGAGAGGGAAGGAAGGCTGGGTGTCTTGGACTTCCTTTGGGCTAGAGATGGTTCAGGAATGCGTGAGAAGCCCTCCATCCCCTTCCCTGTAAGAAGAGTCCTCCCAGCATTCCCCAAGAAGAAGCTTGCTTTAATGTCCCGGCAGCAGGCAGCCATCAGCCAGAAGCTGCCCATAGAGGCATGGCCTCATTCGCACCGATGGGTTTGAGAGCCAGGCAGCTGGAACCCTGGGTCCGTGTAGCTTCCTCTGCTGGGCATCTGGGAGGTGTTCTCTGATGGTGGTCATAGATAATAACCTGTTCGTGAAATGTCTCTTGGATCCAGAACCATGTATATAGCTGTTAGCTTAGTATTTGTGGAATGGGGAAACCGAGGCAAAAGAGATTGCAGTTTCCTCACATAGCCTAGCACCGCAGTAGTGGCTGTCTACCCTCTTTGTGATGGGGTAAACAGCGTTCCCCTCAAATCCATGTCCATCTGTAACCTTTGGATGTGACCTTATTTGAAAACACGGTCTCTGTAGATGTAATGCTATAGGCTGAGATGAGGTCATCCTGGGTCGGGATGGACCCTTACCCCGGAATGGTTAGTGTCCTTATATGAAGAAGAGAGAAATATTCCCAGGCACAGACAGAGGAGAGGAGGCTGTGGGACATTGGAGACAGGATGGAGTGGGGCAGCGACACCAAGGAGCCCCTCCTCAAAGCCAGGATACAGGTATGGAATGGTGTCCCTCAATCAGATCAAGTTGACGATCAAAACTACCTACCATGGCTGGGGCATGGCTTAGTGGGTATTGCTTGCTGCACAAGTGTGAAGGTCCATCCCCAGTACCTCCATAAAAGCCAGCTGTGGACTCATGGGCTTATAATCCCACTGCTGGGTGGTGGAGGCAGGAGGATCCCTGGGGCTCAGTGGCTGGCCAGCTTGGCCTGCTTGGGGAGTTTATTAAGCAGACAGAGCACTATTCTTGAAACTGTCTTTGGAGTTTGAGAAGAGGCAGGATGGCACAGGCCTGCATGACCTCCCCATGCATGAGCAAGACAATCTCCTACTGTTGGACGTTCAGGCTGTTTCCAGTTTGCTGTTGTGATCTTTCTCAGATGGACATCTGATTATTTCCTTAGGTGAAATTCCTGGGCAGGTTCTAAGGGTCACATGCAGGTGCATGCAGCTGTCAAGGTTCTGACCACAGACCCCCCGCTCCCCACTGCCTTTGGAGAGGCTGCACCCAAGCGCCCTGCCACTCCCAGGTCAGCGCCTTAGCCATCTCATTCTCTCCGCTGTGCTCTGCCCGGCCCTCCTTGCTTGGCCAAGTGGGGATCTTGGTACAAGTTCAGCTCGTCTCTGCCTTTCCCAAGCTTGCCGCTTATCTGTCATGTTGCGCTAAGATTACATAATTGTGATGTTGAGAGAGCTCCTGGGAGGGGAGATACTCCCCAGATGTGCAGGGAATGCTGGGGGAGGGAGGGAGGGAGGGAGATTCGCTCTGGGCAGTGAGGGGCTGGTCACGTGGCTTCCCTGCTCCCGGCCCTGCTTCCCTGGTCTCTGAGGATGTAACCTTATTCATTATCTTCCTACCTAACTCAACAGAAATAAGCCTCACACAGCTCTCTGTGGGCTTGCTCACACTGCACTGGGATTTGGGACTCTTGCTTTGCTTCTGAGGCCCGTGGCTCAGAGAAATGGAGCCTCAGTCGTCTGCATCTGTTGTTTCTGCATTAAGACAACGGTTTTTGAAAACTGGAGCTTGAAAGATGACTTAGTGGGTAAGGTGCATGCTGTACAGCCTGAGGACCCGAGTTCAAATCCCCAGGACCTGTGTAAAAGCTGGGCATGGCAGTGGAACATGTCTGTCATCCCAGTGCCATGGAAGTAGAGGCAGTGGATCCTGGGGACTTGGTGGCCAGCTGGCTTTGCTGAAATGGCTCCGGGTGCAGTGAGAGATATTGTCTCAAAAATTATAGGGAGAGTGGTTGAGGAAGATACAAAGTTGATCTCTGGCCTCTATTCAGGCACACACACACACACACACACACACACACACACATACACACACACACTCACACATTCATACACACACACACATGCACACACACTAATTAACTATAATAATAAAAATGTGGAGATACAATAAAGCTGGGGAAGAAAGGCTGGAGAGACAGCTGAGCAGTTAAGAACACTGGCTGTTCTTTCAGAGGATCTAGATTCACCCCACTCCCCCATAACTCCAGTTCCAGGGGACCCCATGCCCTCTTCTGACCTCCATAGGCACCAGGCATGCACATGGTGCACAGAAATCCAAGCAGACAGAACACCCATACACATAATTAAATTAAACACGTCCCCCCTTTTTTTTAGAGCTGGTGGAGAAATTGGAATTTTCCAGCAAATGTCAGCCCATCCATTCTCCATACCTCGGTAGGCGTGGGGACATCTGAGCTCATCTGTCCCATTGCTGGCCCTCTGTGCTCTCTTTGCTTCCTGCTTGTTCCTTTGGGCCAGCCCTTGTCCATTCTTGCTCCATGCAAGGGACCCCGCCCCTCACCTGCCCCTCTGCCTGCTTTGGCGACTCAACCCAGAGTCTCTTGGCATTGTCCCAAGATAGCAAGCAGCACCTTGTAGACTTGGGGCGCTTGCCATTGACCCTCCTTTACCCCTGAAAGATCCTATCTCTGGTTGGGGCTTTGTGGAGGGGCTCTGTGGAAGTGCAGCACAACCTTCAGTGGCCATAACTTGTTATTTACAAGCCAGAAAGAGAAAAGAGAGGACAGCGGTGGCTTCTTTCAACCTCCTGTGGTAGACTGTCCATCCAGCTTCACAGGCTTAAGTGGGGGAGGTTTAGTTGCTCTGCAGGGAGGGAGGAGGGGGGAACCAAGCAGTCAGAGGAACCTAGCACACCTTAGGGGTTGATTCTAACACAAACAATGGCATCAAGATACTGGAGATAAAAAGGACGCGTGACCTGGTGTGTGACTCTACACAGGAGTGCTACAAACTGGCATATAGCACAGAGAGGCTTAGTGACTTTACCAAAGCCATTCAGCTCTTATGTGGGATTTGAAACTTGGTGACTTGGCTCTGAAACTTGGCCTCTGACTACCTGAGTATTCTTACACTACCTGCTACAGATGTCTACCTGCTGCTGATCTGGTGCTATCTGCCTGGCTACCATCCTTGGGGATGAAAGGCGCACACAGTAGGTGTTTTATGACATCTGCTGTTTGCTATGTGGTGAACAAGGCCCTCATTCACAGCGCTTGACTCAGTGGAACATCCCCCCACCCAGCGTAATGGAGGCAGTCAGGGGAGGTGGTCTACACTCACTTCTTGGGTGAGACACTGAGGTTTGGAGTATATCAGCCACGAGGCCAAGGTCACACCACCAGCAGGAAGAGGAACCAAGAATCCAATCGCCAAGTCCAAGTCCCCAGCGGTGTGCGGCGCCTTGCCTGATAACACCAAACTGACTGATTAATAAGTAATACCGGCTCATCTGTCTCTCTGAGCCCTGCTGCGGCGCCTCTGTAATTACCTGGCTGTTTCCCCGGGGGTGCAGTGAGCTCTCGGGACGAGCCCCTTTTGCTGGTGAGAAGAATCTGTCTGGCCATGCAGGATGAACCCAGGGGTGCCTGAAGCCCACCTGCTCTCCTCTCTCCCTTTGGTCTCCATGCATCCTTTCCCCTCCTCCTGTATTCATGCATCTCTGCTTCTTTCTCTTGATGTGTCTCTGATCTTCCATCAGGAGCCTGTGGCTGACCCTTTGTCCCCTCCTTGCCCTAACAAAAGCCTCTCTCTGGAGTGGGGAGGTGGAGGGCCAATGAACACAGCCCAGGGGGATGGAGGCCTTTCTGGTGTAGGGTCTCTTGCCTGAACATCCCCATGCACCCAGGCTGTATCCTTCAGAACAGTTTGATGTGATCAGGTCACCATGCCCTTCAGCCAAGAGGGCACTCAGTCTTAACTCCCGAGGCCAGTTCGGGCCTCCAGCACTCTCGCTGTATTGGATGCTTGTGGCTGCTGTGAGAAATGATCACAGGCTTAGCCGTTTAAAATGTCATGGATATGAGAGCTTGCAGTTTCGGGTCAGGGGTCCTTCAGTGAAGATACCCACTGGGAGTGGGCTGCACTGCCCCTGGAGATCTGGGAATGTCTTGCCTTTCCAGCTTCTTGAGGGTGAGGGGGACTGGGGAGATTGCTCAGTAGGTAAAAAGCTGGTCCCCGTCTCTCCAGCCTCTCTCTCCTCAAATTGCTTTTGGTTAAAGTGTTATATCACAGCGGTAGAGATGAAACCAGAAAGCACACACACACACACACACACACACACACACACACACACACACACACACACACAGTAGTAATAACAATATGGAGCCTGGGAAAAGCCTGGGCTGCTAATGTGCCCACTTAAAGCCACGCTTCTCTTCTGGCTCCGGTCTCAGTGAACCTGGAGTTAGGATCATAGCCAGCAGGCTCCCATGAGCCTCTTGTCTCCTCCCTTTCTGTGCTGTGGTTACAGACATTTTATGTGGGTGCTGGGGACCTGAACTCAGGTCCTCACGCTTGTGCAGCAAGCTTTTTGCCTACTGAACCATCTCCCCACCCCCCTCATCCTCAAGAAGCTTGAAAGGTAAGACATCCCCAAACCTCCAGGGGCAGTGCAACCCAGTAGGTATCTTCACTGAAGGAACTGCAAGCTCTCATATCCGTGGCATTTTAAACGGCTAAGCCTGTGATCATTTCTCACAGCAGCCACAAGCATCCAATACAGCGAGAGTACTGGAGGCCCGAACTGGCCTGGGGAGTTAAGACTGAGTGCCCTCTTGGCTGAAGGGCATGGTGACCTGATCACATCAAACTGTTCTGAAGGATACAGCCTGGGTGCATGGGGATGTGCAGGCAAGAGATCCTACACCAGAAAGGCCTCCATCCCCACTGGGCTGTGTGCCCTCCACCTCCCCAAAAGGCAGAGAGTGATAGAGCAGGTCATCAACATTGTCCTTGGGCCTCTGGTGTGGAGGAGCCTAAACATACATGTACCACACATACACTGCCATGTTTAGCATGAACCTAGAATCACCTGGAAGAGTTTCAAATGAGTAATTGTTATCAGATTGGCCTGTGGGCACATCTGTGGGGCGTTTTCTTGATTGCTCATTGATGTAGGAGGGGCTAGCCCACTGTGGGCGGCATCATTCCCTGGGCAGCTGGGCTCCGGTTGTATGAGGAAACTAGCTAAGATAAGCCTGCAAGTGAGCTGGTTGGCAACGTTCTCCACAGTCCCTGCTTCGAGTTCCTGCCCTGACTTCTCTTGATGATGGACTGACTGTAAGCTGAAATCAATCATTTCCTCTCCTAAGTTGCTTTCTTTAAAACAACAACAACAACAACAACAACAACAACAACAACAACAAAACACATTTATTTTTATGCATGTGTGTTAAGTACCTGTATCTATGTCTGTGTACCATGTGTGTCCCTGATGCCAGAAGAGCCAGTAGATCCTATGGAGCTGGGGTTACAGACAGTTGTGAGCTTGCATGTGGATGCTGGGGAGTCAAACCCTGGTCCTTGGCCAGAGCAGTGAGTGCTTATAACTGTTGAGCTGTCTCCTCACTCAAATTGCCTTTGGTCAGAGTGTTGTATCATGGCAGTAGAGATGAAACTAGAAAGCACGTGTACATGCTTGCACACACACACACACACACACACACACACACACACACACACACACACACACACTATGGAGCCTGGGAAGAGCCTGGAGTGCTCTGAGCTCACTTGTAGCCATCACGGTCCGTCCTGCTGGGGATGGCTGACGGTCCTAACTGGCTGTACCCTAGAATGTACAGAAGCAGGACAAGGCAGCTGGTTGCTGTACCCAGCCCCTTGGGATGCTCTTTTGCAAGCACTGGCTTGAATGAAGCCTGAGGGAGCAGCCTCGAGGAATCTGGTTTCAAGGCGGCTCCCCACTGCAGTGGTGGTAAGAGCTCATAGCAGCTGCTGGCTCTGAATGGCATCTCAGCGCACTTGAGGCAGAAGAGGGGCTTGGAGACTGAGCAGGGAACTGGGAAGGTGGGTGAGTCCCCCTGAGAAGATGATGCCTATTCCTAGAGGGCAGACATCCGGGAGGGTGCAGAGCTGATGTTTAACCATGTTACTTTTAAAATTCTGTGACAGAACCCTGTTTCAGCGATGCTTGGGCAGGAGCCCAGCATACAAAAGCAGCTAGAAGCACCCAGTTAAAACCAGACTCTTCGGGGTAGGTGTGGAGGGTTTATCAGTCCAGGCCTCCTTTACCTATGCCTGGGAGGTTTAGAGGATCTGACTGGAGAAAGGACGATAAAGACACAGATATTGACAGACAGACATCCTCTCCTGTCAGCTGCTCCCTGGCTGTGTGGGTTTGGGGTTTCACTCGCCCCGTCTGTGTTTTCTCATTTGGAGATGGACAGTTTAAAACCCACCTCATGTCATTTATTATGAAGACATAAGACAGTAACTGTGGCTGGACTGGACACACAGTAGGTGTCTTGGCATTGGTATTTGGTGGTCCTGTTTCTTCCCGAAGAGAGAGCTGACTCTGAGACAGGTCCTCCCAGAATGCATGCTTCGTGGCTAAGGAAGCCATACTGGCAGAGGAACTCCTCAGGATCCAGGGATCAAGATTCCTGGGAGATATTGGGGTTCTGTTGCATCAACAGCACCCAGTGTGACTTTTGTCATTCTGTGAGTTTCTTGAGCCGTTGTTTGAACGTTTGTTGAGGGCTTACTATGTGCTGGGCTCGTCTAGGTTTGAGAACACGGGCTCTGGCATCCAAATGCTCCCAGCTGTCTTCCGTTCTGCGTGCAAGGTCTTTGACTAGAAAGACTCTCCAACTTCCTGGGTCCTCAGTTTCTCCATCTGTGAAGTGAGAGGAATGGATTTATGCCACAGTCTCTTCTAAGAAAATACTCAGTGAAGTCTTGCCCCCAAATTGAAGGGTACCATTGAGTGGTCCCACAGGACAGATGTCCCAGTGGGCATGCTTTGGAATCACAACTCTGGGTCTGATTCCTGTGACAGTCACTGTGTATTCCTGAGCCAGGAATTTCTTTCTTCCCTTTTTTTGGGAATTGAATTTCTTAAGTCTCAACTTCCTTGTTTATATAATGAGAATAACAGCAGCCTCAGAGGGAGCACAGAGGACCCCAGATGTCACATGAAGAACATAGCAGGTTCCTTTCTCCTCCCTCCGTCCCTCCGTCCCTCCGTCCCTCCATCCCTCCGTCCCTCCGTCCCTCCGTCCCTCCGTCCCTCCCTTCTTTCTTTCTTTCTTTCTTTCTTTCTTTCTTTCTTTCTTTCTTTCTTTCTTTCTTTCTTTCTTTCTTTCTTTCTTTCTTTCTCTTTTTCTTTCTTTGTTTTTTGGAACTCACTCTGTAGCCCAGGCTGGCCTCAAGCTCAGAGATTACCTGCCTCTGCCTTCCAAGTGCTGGGACTGAAGGCATGTACTATCACCACCCAGCCAAAGCAGGTTCTTAATAGTGGACATGACCATAACTATCACAATCAATGTTGTAATCATTATCATCACCACCATCACTGTCAACACTATCACCGCCACTACTGTAGTCATTGTCAACATCATCGCCATCATCATCATCATCATCATCATCATCATCATCATCAGCATTACCATTATCAACACCATCACAGTTATCATCATCTTCATGCCATCACCTTCAACCGTTATGATCACCATCACCATCGATACACTGCTGTCATCTCCCAGTTCACCTTCACCATCATCTGCACCACCAAAATGATCATCTATAGAGCCAAGCTCCAAATGGTCTCTCAGAAACCAACAGTCTGGATCCTAGCTCTCAAAGGGAGAATTTAATGGCAAATGTAGGGATTTACCCTGCCTTTGATAGGAAACTTTACGTGTGTCTCCAATGGAGAGAGGGACCTCCCTTGCTTTTCTGGGAGGTTCGAAGTAGCTCTTGGCTTGTTTGAGCTCTCCCGTTCTTTCTCCAGCATGAGCACTTTCTCATAGTTGGCAGGAGCAGAACTCTTGGGAGTTGGGATGCAGGTGCCATGGGAACATATTCCCATTGTACATACCCCCCCCCCCACGACTGCTGTTTTATTTCCTATCTGTAGTGACTTTACCTTAGAAAGCCAGTCTGGTTTGGGGAGATGGGTTTTTGGCAGAGGATCATGTCGGCTCTGGAACTCCCAGAATTCCCAGCTTCATCCCACTCAAACCACATGCTGCAGGTTGGCACGTGCCATCCTGGTTGGCTGTCAACTCCTTTATCTCCGTCAAAACATTTGAATCATAGGGTGGGCTATAGATCTTGGAAGCGTAGCAGCCCCTAGCGTGGGCATTCCTGATGCTTGTTCTTCTTGTCATTAGGAAAATGTGGTAGTCATGTCTTCATTTTGCCGACAGGACGTGGAAACATTAAGTGACGTTTCCAAGGTTTCATGGGGACTGTTTAACCAAATCATCTTCCCCTTAAAGTACCCCTGCTTTCCTACTTTCTTTTTCCTGCTATCTTATGAGCCTGAGGTGCAGACTTCAGTGGCAACATGAATGATTTTGGAAGCCACAGGAAGACACTTACACAGAGACCAGTGAAGGCCAGGGGTTGTTGAGGGGAGAGGGGCTGAGAAGTTACAGCTCATTTGGCATTATGAGCATGAGTGTTCAGTGAGGTGGCCCGTATGCAGTCCAGCCGACTGAATGATCCCTGTGCCTCTGTTCTGGCCTCCCCCTTCTTCCAGCCATCCAATAACTTCCCCTCTTCTGTCTGGGGTTGGTGGCTGCCCTCCCTTCCCCTTTGCTTGCGTCCTGGTGCTGTCCGTGGTGCTGACTGCCAATCCCCGATCGTTCTGGGGCGCCCAGCCTCCCCTCCTGGCCTCCCACCTCTCCTCCCGCAAGCAACGCGGCACAATGCATCGCGGTGGGAGGCAGGCTTGGCTCTCCTGCTCCAGGAAGCGAAGCGGCTGCCCCTCCCTCTGGATCACACAGGGTTTTTGCAGTAGTGGTGACAGCCGGATTGGGCACCCGGGAAGCAATTGATTCGTCTGCTGCCCGCAGCCCAGAGTTGCCTACGCTGCCCCGAAAGGGAGAGAGGAAAAAGGAGAGAGAGAGAGAGAGAGAGAGAGAGAGAGAGAGAGAGAGAGAGAGACTTACAAAACCTTCCATCCATGTGGAGTAGTCTGAGCGAATCACTACCCACCGTCTGCGGACTCCAACTGCACTTAGTTTTCGCCTCTGCTGGGGGTATTTCTTTTTGTCTTGGTTTTGCATGATTTAGGGGCATGTGTGCGTGCTGATGCCTTGATTTTATTTTGGGAAGACCAGGAGAATAAAATGCACAATTTTTCTTTCAGGCACGTCTGCTGATCTTTCAAGCCAAGTCGCCAGGACTTAACATCTCCCCACCGGCAGGGAAGGCAAGGAGTTGGCAAGAATTTGGCTCACTCATTCTGTGGCAATTTTCTACAATCCTGGTGAGTGATAGTCTTCCTGGTTGTGCAAACAGACTAGAAGATCTCAGTACCCTAACTGAGATGTGTATGCATGAGCTGGAGGAGAGGGTAGCAGGAAAGGTAGGGCCGTCAAGAAATGGCTGTAGTTCTTCGCCTGCACTCTGCAGGGTTTTATCAGTACAGCAACACTCTGGAGACAAATGGGATTTTAACTCAGTGCCCAGGGAGGGGGCAAATGTGTGCCTGTTCAGGCAGTGTGAGCAAGGAGAGTGAGTGGCTTCTGCCCAGCTTGCCCTCTTTGCAGCAAAAGCTGGGGGGGGGGGGAGTGATTGGCAGCTCCTGAAGTTAACCCTTCCTGGCCAGTCGGGCATAGGGGGCCTCTGGGTGTTCTGATTTGGCGGGTGGGCACCTTGGCCCTGGCTGGGAGAGACTTACCTGAGACTAGAAAATTAACCCTTGCTTGGGCAGGCATCCTGAGCCAATGTTTGCTTGGGATGGGGCGCAGACAGGGCTGTCTGCCAGGGCCCGCTGAGTAATTGAATTGTGGTGGGTTCTGCAAACTCAGCTGTCCTGAGATGGGAGAGCAGGGATCCGTGAAAGCGCCACCTTGTCTCCTGGCACGAATGATCAAGCAGTCACCTGCCCGGCGAGCTAAGGGTGCTTTATTTTTACAGGTGGTGTTACCTGTAAGAGACTGGATGGGGGTATGTGTGTGGCTGTGACACAGGGACTCTGTCGCCGAGCCCATCTCACCACCGAGAAGGGGGACAGGCCTTTCCAATTCTAGGCCCCCAGTTCCAGGACAAGTTGTACCCCTTAGCAGTTTTTCTCTGACATCCCAATGGGGCTACCCCACACCAACCTGTTAGTGAGCAGGAAACAGAGGCCCCTCACCACCCTATCCTAAAGCTCATCTTTAATTTTAAAATGCTTTGCCAGTAATCTGTGCTCTATGGGAGAGGATTCCGCTTTGCTTTCTGCCTTAATTACGTCTACCTTTTTTGGGGGGAAATGAAAGCCTTTATTTTTAGCACTGTGATCCACCCAGAGGCCACTTCAGCCATCTCTGTCCACTGGAATTTCTTCAGGAAGTTGATCCTAGGAGGTGGAAAGGAGATGAGGTTAGCCCCAGGGACCAGCAAGCTGGAAATGTCAGGAGGGTCACCCAGCCTCAGAGCCAAGAGGGGCTGAGGAGCTTAGGGTCAGGACACAGGAGGAGAGTGTAGGTGGCTTGGTGGTTAGTGTCAAGGCTATGGTCCCCTGAGTCCTGGCTTCCCATTTGGGTGACCTTGAGGAAGTTGCCTCCCTGGGAGACTGTAAGTATGAATAGAAAATGAAGAAATTTGGCTTGAATGAAAAGCTGCAGGCTTGCCCATCAGCGATACTTTAAATACTGGACTCTCATATTTGTTGGTTAGAATGGAATGTGGCTGGACATTGGAGCAGGGTACTGTTGAGGTCCACTGCTGTACTGAATATGACCCCTTCAGCTGCTGGGCTGTGGGGAGGCTGTGGGGCTTAATTATCAAGGGAGCCCCAGGGGCCCCAGGGAAGTGTCACAGCTACTGTGCAGGTATCCCTAGTCACCGTCTAGTTCCCAACCCTGCAGCACAGGGCAACCCCTTGGACCAGCTCAGGCCTGGGGTGTCCAGACAGCTTCCAGGCCGTCTCCCTGCCTCCTCACCTCCTTGGGGGTGGCTGAGAGCCAGGAGTCTGCCTCCTCCCTGTCACATCAGAAGTGGTGCATTGGGGTGCACCAGTGAGAGAAACAGAGAGAACCTTCCAGAAAGACTCTTGGACTTAAATCAAGGCACTTGAGTCTCAGGGCTTCTCTTCCCCTTCTGGGCCTCAGTTTCTCCATCTGTACAAGGTGTCAGCTGCTCTGAGTGACCAAGGCTCCCTCTAGATCCCCTGATCTTCATAACAGCTGCTGCTGCTGTGGCAGGGGTGGCCACACTTTTAGGGGTGCCAGTGTTTTTCTCTCATCCCAACTTTCAAGGAGACCCAGAGAGGGAAAGTGCCTTGTCCATAGACAAGCAAGCCATGGCCGAGCCCTGTTGGAATCCACTTTCATGGAGATCAAGGCATACTCTTACCACTATATCCCAGCAGCCCCCACTTCCCATCCCTAGCCTGGCATATGGAAGAGATACCTTCATCATCACCCCTCCAAACCTGTACTGGATTGGGAAGCTGAGCCCTGGAGGCAGATATGGATAATCCCTGTAGATGGGGCTTCCATAGCCCCTCCAGGGTGGAGGAATGTGGTCTCAGAAGCTCCTGCTGCCCCTTTTCACTCAGCCACTGTGTCTGGTGTGTGTTTGGGGTGGGTGGCTGCTGGGGGTGGGCGGTAGTGGCTTGTAAGACATGGCATATATAGGCCATGAGAGTCTTTATTAACCCTTTCCCTTTTCTGTATTGCTCAGACAGTGGCTTTCTGTCACTCCCCCGCCCCACGACGCCCACTGCCCCCCCCCCCCCAGCCAACATAGGGTTCTGTCTTTTTCCTGCAAGGGCCTGGGGGCAGGGTGGTCCTCCAGGGAGACAAACTGGAGTTGAGGTGGTGGGGTTTATTTCTGTTAGGAGCTGTTGGCTGAACTTGGATAAAAATAAACCCGGGACCCAGGAGTGGTGGGTTGGAGATGAAGTATCTAAATTATTCAGCTGCCACCCAGGATGGAGAGGCTCATGTGCTTGGAGGAGGAGAGGATACTGCAGATACAGCCCATCATTCCTGTCACCTGCCCAGCCCGCCTGCCTGCCAGTCTGGACCTGCAGTGTGGGTGCTGGGGCGGCTGTGTGACCTCAGGCAGGTCTTTAACCTCTCTGAGCCTCAGCTTTTCCTCTTAGGTGTGTTAAGGTAAAACAGTATTGTAGTTAAGACCACTCTGGAGAGAGATCATTTGAGCTGAGATCTTGGTTCCAGCACTTTCTGCGTGCGTGCGGTTGCATGTCCCTGGACTTCACTTACCTCGTCTGAAGAATGGGGTGGTGGTGACAGTATTAAGGACAGTTAGGAGTTAATGCATGCCAGGCGCTCAGTCCCGAGGCCAACAAGGAATAAGTGCAGTAAATGGCCCTGGCTGAGGGATGGGGGAGGGGGCTGGGGGTTGGGGGTTGTGAGGAGACCATGCTGTTGGCATCAGTGACAGCAACGCCACTCACACTGAGGCAAGGCTGGGTGTAAGGGGAGCCTAGAAGGACCCCTGGATCCAGGACACAACTATGAGACCCAGGAGGGAGCAGACAGGCTCGCTGGGGGAACCTGAGGCCTCAGTTTCCCCATCTGTAAAGTGGACGCAGTGACCTTCTTCTGCCAGGCTGGGGACATTCCAAGCAAGTCCCAGGTCATCGTGCAGGGTGGCCCTAGGGAGGGTTAAGAGAAAA
The DNA here is from genome assembly GCF_903995425.1 of Onychomys torridus. Classification (NCBI taxonomy): domain Eukaryota; kingdom Metazoa; phylum Chordata; class Mammalia; order Rodentia; family Cricetidae; genus Onychomys; species Onychomys torridus. Next base: position 31,825,856 of record NC_050464.1, read on the forward strand.
TCTGCTGCCTGCAAACAAGGTCTAAGTTTCCCACAGCTCCAGGGGCCCCCGGAGATTTTGCTGAGTCACCCCATCCTATAAGCTCAGGGCGCGCATGGGCTTTCGTTTTTCTTCCTGTTAGGGAGTCCTTTTACCTCGCCTGGTGTTCCTTTCTTGGGGCCTTAAGAGGCTACATGGTGAGGCCCTTAAGGGCTAGGCTGCCAGGGTGAACCCAGCAGGGGCTCATCCCCAAATGGCTGAATAAATTAATCCATCAATTGCTGGGCACAATGTTTGTTGACTGACTAATGGATGGGTCAGTCTGGGAGTTGCCTTTAGTCTATGTTCTAGGCAGAGGCATGTATGCAGTAGGTACTCTATTAGTGCTGGTTGGTTGTGATGAGTCATTGGTGGGGTTGGTGGGATTTGGCTCTGGTCTCAGATCTGCTGCAGGCAGATCCCTCTTTTGCCTGAAACTCACTGCTGCTGATTTACTTATTGAGTACCTATGGTATACCCAGAGCCAGGCTGAACACTGAGACAAGGTCCCATTTCCTTTGGGCTCTTGGGTGATGTGTACCTTTTGGATTTGGGGAGGGCACAGAAGGGGTCTCTGGATACCTTGAAGCACAGTGTGCGTGGATAGATAAAATTCTGTGCAGAAGTTTTTAGCCCCTTGTCCTGAAGTGTTGACCCATGTCAGATGCTTCTGGGGTGGGGTGGGTGGAGACTCAGTGCAACTATATTTAGTCATTTACACTGTAGTAAGAAGGTCTATGCCTCCCGATCGATCTGCGAGGCAGGCTTGGGTTTTGCAGCAGAGGAGGAGTTTGTACCAATCAGGACCACAGGGGTGGCAGGGACAGGGGAGGACTTAAAAAGGTCAAAGGTGCTGGCTGTGTCCTGCTGGGCAGGACTGGAGGGTGGAGAGGGTGGTGGGTACTAAACTTCCCTGGCTTGTATCTGGGAGGCTGAGGAGACTGGGTTGATGGCTGGTCCTCTAGTGGTTAAGCTTTTAGGCTTTTGAGCAGCAGTTCAGCTGAGATTCATGTGGATGAGGACTCAGAGGCTTCCAGTCTGAGGAAACAGGATCAGCTGAGGAATTGGCGAGGTGAGGTGGCTGTGGCTTGTTCTGCTTCTCCGATCTTGCAGCGTTTACCCCAATACCTGGCTCCCGGTTTGATTTTATTAATAAGACCCTTCTAAGATTCATGCTACATCAGGTGTCTCTTCATCCCCAAACTCTTGAGCATGGGTACCTGTGTTTTCACAGCCCCCAGTGCTCTAAATGAAGGCATGTCTAAGACTACAGAGTCCTTGTGTAGACAAAGGTCAGACAGTTCTAGTGTGTAATGAGATTTGAACTGCTCCCCGAGGCCAGGCCTCTGTACCCAAGAGGCTGCACAGGACTCGAATCTGGACCAGGTTCCCACACCCGCCATTTGCCTTCTGATTGTTGTCCCCCATTCCTGCTAACCTTGGGGGACTCTGGGTTCTAACACGGCACCAGACCACGGCCCGCAATGCCGCCACGCTTTCCTTGAAGCTGTTGTTCTGCCATCATCAGCTTTAATGATATAAATGCGGGTTGAAATCTCATTGCACTGGAGCCCTGGCCGACTCTGCCTCAGTGAACCAGCCAGAGAGCAGGAGACTGCGCCTCAGGAAGCTGGGGTGTGCCCACCCCCCACAATTAACCACCAACAGGGGCTCCTCTCCTGGCATCAAGCCGGGTCTGGTGTGTGAGGAGAGATGGAAGGAGGGCCTCTCTTCCGCCTCAGCTCCCGTCCGCCCTGTGCTTCCAGCTGCCCCGTTCTTCCTTTTCCCCCTCCACCGCATTGGTCTCCACAGTGACAGGCAGAGACTTGTGAATGAAACCACTTTCAGCAGCACGCTCCTTACATAAGTGCCTTTTCTGTACCAGCCGCTGATGGCAGGTGGCGGGCGCTTGGGGGCTGCTCGGAGCAGAGATGGTCTGAAGTTAGTTAGGAAGTAATTCAGGCCAACCGTGGGAAGCACCTGTGTGGCTGGACCTGGCCATGTCCAGCATACCTCCCCCCCCCCCCCACCCCTTCTGACCTGCCTGTCCTTCCTGTACCACTGTGCAATGGTTTAGAGAGTCAGCCTCTGTCTGTCTGTCTGCCCTGTACCCCCATCTCCTTTTCTTCCCTTTAAAATGCCCCTTCTTTTTCTTCACAGGCTTGCTTCTCGCCTTGTTCTCTCCCCATCTTTCTCCTGTCCCCTCCCTATCCCTTTCTTCTAGGCCCCCTCCCTCAACTCCTTGTCGGTCCCCAGTGAGCAGTAGGTCAGGGGAGGGGGCTAGAGGGTGACAGGACCATGTGTGAGGTCCTGGGGCTCAACCAACCAGCTTTCCTGGGATGTCTACACTCAAATCAGCACCCAGACCAGCAGGGACAAGCCTGTCATCCTACCTCCAAGCCACATACGCCTGGAACTCAGTGAGGCTTTTGAGAGGCCTGAGGCTCTGTGCTCTTGGCTTGTGCTCTTGGCTTCCTACAAAGGGGGACACACTGGCTTCTGAAGCCCTCCTCAGCCTTGCAATCCTGCTGCCCAGGCAGACAGAGCACAGCAGCCCATTCAGGTGAGATGACTCCCTCCACCGTCCGACCGTTCATCCAGTTAGCCATCATTCAGTCACCGGTCACCAGGGGGAATGAGGGTGCTATTGCAGCTTCAGCTCTGGGTACTCTGTGTCAGATTCCCCTGCAGACTCTCAAGCAGTTTGGGGGTCTGTGAGGCTAGGATGGGGCTCACAGACCTGCTTGTCTGACATGTTCCCACATGGCACTGAGGCAGCTGACGCAGGACCCCATACTTAGAGGGTCACTGTCATTGATGGAGTTGGCTCTCTTCCCACACCCTCAAGTATGGGTGGTGTGTACCCTGGGTTAAGACCCTTCTTAGGCACTAGGGACCCCAGCAGCTGGTGACGTTCAGTACTTGTCCCCCAGTGCCCCAGTAGCGGGTCTTCTATGAAGGAGTAAAGACAAAAGAGAAAGTTGCATATGAAGGATCCAGATAGGTCCAGTTCAGTGCTGGGGAGGAGATGGATGGGAGGGTACAGAGGTGGCATGAAGGTTGCTTTTGAACAGGGAGCCCTGAACAAAGCCCCAGGGAAAAATGACAGATAAATGGCTACTTGGCTGGGGGGGGATGACTTTAAGCAGGGAAGGCCATGACCCGCACTCACTCATGACACTATAGCAATGATTGCCGCTCTGGTGTTTCAGTAGAGATGGACAGTGAGAAGTGAGGGTGAGAGCCAGGGGACTGTGAGCAGAGCCACGCTGGGGCTGGGTGAGGTAGAGCAGGGGAGCAGGTGGTGAGATGTGAGTGTATCTTGCAGCTGGGAGGACAGGAGGTGATCAGGACCCACTCCAGGGACAGGGGCTGTTCTTGGCAGATGTCCAGTGGCTGTGATCTTGGGGACTCTGGTGGAGAGGGGCCTCATTGCATGCAAGGACCAGTGGGATGTAGCAAGGCCAGCAGAAAGCACCGAGTGAGAGACTGTCTGGGGGTTGGAGGTGCTCACTGCATGCAGAAAAGGCATGGTTCCCTCTCTACAGAAGATGCAGTGGCTGGGAGTGGCCATGTTATTCAGTCATGAGATACGGGACAGGGCAGTTCCACAGAGGTGGTAAGGTTCCTGGAGGTGGCTGGCTGATGCCCTGAGAGGCCTGGTGTGTGCCTTCACGTCACCTTCTCAAATGTCTGGAGGTGCATAGACCTGGGGACCCCTCATTTTACTCTGGGTCTGCTGTGGCTCTCAGAGTCAGCTAGACCAATTCTTAAGGGAACTAGCAAGGATGGCCAAAATCAAGGCCAGGGGCCAGTTGGGGGGGCTAAGACAGACCAGCAGGTCCTGCCTTAAACTTGCCTGTCTGAGGGGACTATTGTTGTTTCCTTCCACCCAACTGTATGGTGTGTACATGTGTGTGTACGTGTGTGCATGCATGCATGCGTACGTGTGTGTGTGTGTGTGTGTGTGTTAAGGTTTCTAGAGTAACAGAATTGATATAGAATGAATACACACACAAACACATGCACACGCACACACGCACACACACACACACACACACACACACTACCTTTTAGAACGACTTATAGGCTGTGTTCCAATTAGTCCAACAATGGCCGTCTGTCAACAGGACATCCAAGAATCCTGTAGTTGTTCGGTCCACGAGGCTGGATGTCCCAGCTGGTCTTCAGTGTACTCCGGATTCTAAAATTCCCAAGAAGTAGTCTCTAATGCCAGTGAAGGAGTAGACTTGCTATTAAGAGCAAGCAGGCAAGGAGAGCAAGCTTCCTTCTTCCACATCCTTTACATAGGCCACCAGCAGAAGGTGTGGCCCCCGATTAAAGATGGATCTTCCCACCTCAAAGATCTGGATTAGACGTGGCTCTTCCCGCTTCAAAGGATTTATTTAAGAAAAAAAAAAAAAAAAAAAAAAAGAATCCCTCACAGATGTGCCCAGCCACGTGGGTTTTAGTTAATTCCAGATGTAGTCAAGTAGACAACTGAGATAGCCATCACAATGTCCATCCGCTGAGGATGCCTGAACTTTTTCTTCATTCTCGGCTAATAGCTGTCTGGGAAAATAAACAGGGGCCCATGGGAGGGTGGGGAGGTTAGGAGTGTGAGTGGGGATTCATGTCTGCTAACTTTGCCAGCCCTGTCCGCCACCTCTCAATTATCCATGGAAGATGCCGGGGCTTTGTAAATTGGCAGGATTTTGTTGCTTTATTTTTTTTTTTGAGACAGGGTCTTATGGAGCCCAGGCTGGCCTCAAACTCTCTATGTAGCTGAGGATGACCCTTGAACTGCCATTCCTCCAGCTTCTACTTCTCACGTGCTAGGCTTACAGCCACCGTGTCTGCCAGCCTAGGCCAGAAGGCTCGTGTTGGTGGGAGGCGCGCAGAATCCAGTCACTCCTCACCTTCCTTGCCTGAGACCCGCCTCCAACCTGTGTGAGCCTCTTTCCCAGTGTTTCATCAATTGTTCTCTTTTATCCCCAGACGCCACTCTCCTCCCACTCCACTCCCCTCCCTTCTTAGGCGATGCTCTTCTGCTGTAAACAGTCGCCCTTTTGATGGCAGATGGACATTCCGAACACGCCTTTAAACTTGTGTAACCAGCCGGACAGCCCGTAGTTCCTCACTTTCCATACCGTTCTCTGCTTCCACTCTATTGCTGGCCTCCTAGGTGTGAATTGCCCAGTTTCCAATGTGTTTAATTATGTGGGGTGTGTGTGTGTGTGTGTGTGTGTGTGTGTGTGTGTGTGTGTGCTCGCACATGCATGGTGCTAGAGTTGTACCTTGCACCTTGTATACACCATGCAAGTGTCCTACCACTTAGCTAACTCCTGTCTCCCATTTTCCGCCAGCTCATAGTATTCCTGAGATTTCCTCACAGTCACTAACTGCAATTCCTTCAGGACATGGAGGTCACTGGGTTGATTTTGGTTATCTTGATTAACAAACACTGGGCACCAACTTATGATGCCAGGCCTGGGGCATGTAGATGAGGCAGAAGATTGCTTGGGGTCTGGAGCTGTTTGTTTGTTTGTTTGTTTTGAGACATGGTTTCTCTGGGTAGCCCTGGCTGTCCGGGACCAGGCTGGCCTCCAACTCAGAGATCCTCCTGTGCCACCACTACCTGGTGGGAGCTGGATTTGAATCCCAGCTCTGCTGTGTGACCTTTGGTGAAGTTAGTTTCTCTGAGCCTCAATTTCTTCTTCTGCAACATGGGATAAAGATAATAATATTCATTTTATAAAGTTGAGTGTGAAGTAAGATGATGTGTAGCAAGTTTTGGGTTATGAAGTCTTTCCAGAGGGCAGTCTTAGGAATAAATGAATAGATGTTGATAGTCTGTGTTAGCCACCTTTTCCATTACTGTAATAAAATACCCAAGACAATAAACTTAAAAAGAAGGAAGGTTTGTTGTAGTAGCTCACAGTTCTGGAGGTTTCAGCCTCTGGCCAGTTGGCCCCCTTGCTTTTGGTCTCAACCTGATCAGGGCACAGTTGAGCAAGCTGAATTATGGTGAATGAGAAGGGGGGGGGAGAGAGAGAGAGACAGAGAGAGAGAGAGAGAGAGACAGAGAGAGACAGAGAGAGAGAGAGACAGAGAGAGAGACAGACAGAGAGAGAGACAGAGACAGAGACAGAGAGACAGACAGAGACAGACAGAGACAGACAGACACTGGGGCTTCAATGGCAGGGTCGTCACCGACATCTCAGGGGGTCCTCAGAGCATCTCATTACCCCCTGCTATAAAGAGCAGGGAGCTGAGAGCTGGATCTCCTGGCCCAACCACCTACTGGCCCCCAGAAGGTGACAGCCTTCCACAGCTGCAGCTTAGGGGCTGACAGAGGATTACCTAGGAGTCTGTGGTGTTCTGGGGTCTTTCCCTGGAGGGAGGTGTTTTCCTTAGTCCTAGGAAGAGGCTTGGACCACAGGCACAGTTGTCCCCTCTATTGTGCAAATGACACAGAGCAGCTGTGCACAGGGATTGTCAGTCTCCAGAGCCCTACTGTGAGGGGAAGGTGGATGCAGGCCCTCAAACCAGACCCTTGCTGACACCAAACTTCAATCTTGAATTCTCAGAGCCAGGCAATGGACACCCTTGCTCCTTCCTCTGCCCCATGCCAGGGACTGTTCTCCACTTCTTACTTGCTGGAGGAGTTCTGAGGTAAAGGACCTGCGAGAGTGTCTTTGTAACAAGAGTTGTTAGTCTGTCTATAGCTCCTTCCTGCCTGGGTGGAGAAGCATGAATGTCATTGCAATTAGACCATCTGACCAGTAGGGGGCAGTGTGGCCAGTGACCAGAAGCATCTGGCTGTCTTCTGATAGTGCAGTGAGTGTGCCAGGGATCTCACTTCTCAACCTGTGACCAACGACCTGGCCTTGTAGCCTCAGTTTACTCACCTGTACTATGGGAATCAGTATGGCATCTTTCCACTGTCCCCATAGAGAGAGTCTTGGAACAGGCTCAGTATGTGACATGCTCTATGGTTAGCTGATTTCTAGTTTTAAAAAGATTGCTTTGGGATGGGGGGGGCAGAGCAGGAGTTAGTGCTCCTTTTAACAGAGGAAGAATGGACGTCATACAGGGGAGTCCATTGCCTGTGCTCACAGGTAGGCAGGAACTAGGGAGGTCTCAGTCTTTAAGGACAGCAACATCCAAACTCTAAAGTCCCAGAGCATGGCAGGTGCACCAGGCCACTGGCACACACACAGCAGGCTGGAAAAAAGTGGGCAGGCACTTGGTGGCCTCGGGATCCTTCCTGGTGATGGGCTCTGGAGACTCCCAGTGGGGTAGAGGGGTATGCTGCAGCTTCTCCATGCCACTGAGCACAAGGCCTCCCAGAAGCTTGCTCCCTCCACAGAGTCTGAAGTTGAACCTCCTTCTGGCTTCTAGGCCTTGTCTCCTACATGCGCTCAGTGGGCCCTGGGAAGCTTTGCCAGTGGACAGTACACCACAAAGCACCATGTGGCCTGGGTTCAAATCTGCTTTGGTCAAAAACAGCTTTCACTGTTCTCACCTGGACCGTTACTCAAGCTTCTTGTGCCTCAGTTTCTCCCACTGTAGAATGGGGATGCTGGTCATAAAAGGTGGACCCCAGAAGTTCCTATAAAAAACAAATAGGTCCCTATGAGAAGAACTCTCAAGACACTTCCATCATCACCATCATCACCACCACCATCATCCACCACCATCATTGCCACCACCATCACCATCATCACCACCATCATCACCATCACTATCATCCACCACCATCACCATCATCCACCACCATCACCATCATCCACCACCATCATCATCCACCACCATCATCCACCACCATCATCACCACCACCATCATCACCATCATCCACCACCATCATCACCATCATCACCATCATCCACCACCATCATCACCATCACTATCATTCACAACCATCATCATCCACCACCATCATCACCACCACCATCATCATCCACCACCATCATCACCACCACCATCATCCACCACCATCATCACCATCACCATCATCCACCACCATCATCACCATCATCCACCACATCAACATCACCTTCATCACTATCACTGACATTTCTTAACAACCACCGCAGACTCTCAGATCTTTGGATCGCCCTAATGTAAGAGCCTGCTGGAAGTTCTCTTGTACTGATGGCCTGCGATTCTTCTGCTGGTCGCGGTGAAGTGAGGCAAATAAGGCATTTATAAATGCGAGGCTCCGTTTCCCTCAAAGGGTGTTCCTCTTTCCTGCGGCGGTCATTTCTTCTTATTCAGTATTAAAATGTAGCTTTAAAAATAAAGCCGTGACCATAGTTGAGGACGACTTCTTTTGCAAAGCTATTTTTAAGTGTTCCTTGAAAGTAAAACTGGCAAAGGTGACAGACAATGGAGGGAGCCATGCTCCTCGAAGGAATCCAGTATCCGGGAGTTAAGCTCCGCCCCCGGCCCCGCCCCCGCCCCGGATCTCACTGGCTGTAAGATCAGTGTGTGGAAAAAGCCCCTCCCCCTTCCAGGCAGGTCCTCCAGGCCCTTGCCTAGAAATTCAGAGGTGCTGGGAAGCCGTGCATTAGTTTCCTGAGTGTTCTGGCTGCAGCTGGTCTGTGGGGCATTCTGGGAGTGGAGCTGTACTTCCTGGCTGGTTTACCTACCTCTTTATCTCTCCCGGCACAGATGGACTCAATGGCTCTGGAAAGCCAGTATCCACAGAGCAGCCTTGTGTATGGTTGGCCAATCCTGATGAGCTGGGTTGATCTTTTCTTCTCTCTCCGTGTCTGTGTGTGTGTGGTGTCAGAGGTCAGAGGTCAGTCTTGGGTGTCACCTTCACAGACACCATCCACAGGGTCTCTCATGGGCTTGACTGGCAGCTGGTGAGCCCCAGGGATGTGTCTGTCTCCATTCCCCAGTACTGGCTACAAGTTCAAGTAATTATAGCCCCTGATGTTTTTATGTCGGTTCCAGGGGATCAAACTCAGGTTCTCAAGCCTGCCTTGTCAGCCACTAACCCTCTCTGCTCACCTCCGTTTCCTCTTCCAGAAAATGGGGATAAGAACACCGACCTCACTGACTTGTCACCAACCATTATAGGGTCTTGGCTTAGAGTGGGGCTTGGCCTGGGGTCTGCACTCAGTAAGCCTTAGGTAGTACTGTGTTCATGGGGATGACACAGCCTCTGGCCTGGGTTCTAGAGGGGGAGCTGTTAGCCCTTCCTGCCTCTGGTCATTTCCACCACCTTCCCAGTGAGTCCTTTCCTAACCCCCTTATTTAAAATAGAATCCTTTCCTTGAGGACTCTTCCTTCCCCACAGAACCTGGCACCATGTGCACACTTTCTAACAATGTGTTTTGTCATCATCTAGAATGGGACAAGTGGACTGTGGTATTTCCCTCTGTGCCCCTCATAGGCTGTGCCCCACAGTGCTCAGCATGCAGTAGGTGCCCCATATTTGTTGGCTAAATGGCGCTGGCAGGTGTCAGTGCTATGCTTCTGGGGTCTAATTGGAAACCTTTTCCTCCCCTCTCCAGGCTGCTCAGACTCACTTGACAGGTCATTACACAGAACGGAAGCAAAGAGAAGAAATAAAAATCCCAGCTGAGCCTCCACTGGACTGGAGGCTGGGCAGGGGACGAGGGGGACACAGGGCAGGGAGTGATGGGGGGAGATATCAAGGCATTTTCATGAAACTAGCTCCTCGACCAGGTTGTTAGAAGCTAGTGAGCCACACTGAGCCTTTGTCAATATTCACACCCACTCCCCAGTCCCCTGTGGTTGATGGGGTGGCAGATCTAGTCGGTATTTCAGGAGATACTGTGTTGAGAGCATGCAGCCGGTGCTCACAGACAGTCCCCAGAGTGGTGGATTATTTTGAAAAGGAGAGAAAGGAAAGAAGAAAGATAAAAAAGTCCTTGGCACACCCCGACAGAGTCTGTTTCTCAGCCTGGGCTGCATACTCTAAGGCACCTCTAGACTCCTTCTCTAATTAGGGATTGTTTATTGGGGCTGGGGGCTGGGGGGACAGTAGCTCAGGCTGGTCTCGAACTTGCTGTGCAACCCAGGATGACTTTGAGGTCTGTTTTTGCCTGCTGAGTGCTAGGATTGGGGGCATGTGCCGTCATGCCCCATCTAGGCAAGCCCAGGGATGCTTGCATGCCAGGCAAGCTCTCTGCCAACTGAGCTACACTCCCAGTGATAGATAGGTTTGTATGTTACGGGAGAACAGACTTGACAGTTTAAAGTTCACCAGATGATTCTAGTATGCAGCTAGACTATGACACTCTCTTCACCACCTGTGTGCCTTTTGGGGCCCCTTCACCTTGGGGAGCCACAAAATGGACCCCAAATCGCTCGGGTTTATGTGGCAATTAGGAAAATTATGACAAACGCCATTGTGAGCTCCATCTGGGATGTCCAGGTGGCAATGGGGAAGCGGAGGAAGATTTCTTGGGGTGGGCAGTAGCTTTTGGGTATCCCTGGTTATTTCTTGACACCTGCCGAAGGTACCGGTTCACATCCTTTTGGGGAGCTGGGACCACAAGGATGTTTCCAGCAGAGTCCTCTGGGTACCGGAGTGTGTTGATGACCGTCCTGAGAGGGAAAGGCTGACGTGAACTGGTGAGGCTGAAGAGAAGATGGGTACCCATTGCATCCCTGCAGGCTGGGCTTGGCTTTGGGCCTTCATGCTAGAGTGATTGCTATCCTCAGAGGAGCTCAGGCAGGGATTGAGTGGTTCTCGTAGGCTGGCACACCCCTTGCTAGGCACTCTGCATCCCTTATTTTACCCCATCCTAACTTCAGTGCAAGGAAGCTGCTCTGTTATAATCCCCATTTTTTTTTTCCAGACAAGGAAAATGAGGCACAAAGGGGCTCTGAGAGCCTGCCCCAGGTCCCAGGCTAGCGAGAGACTGAGCTGGGACTGGCCTCGCTGCAGCATCTGGCAGTAGATCCTTCATGCCAAACAAGCACCCGGTCTATACTCTCTGGGCTTCCCAGGAAAGGCAATTACTGAGGAGAGTTGCTGTGGATGTCCAGAGAGGCACAGGAAAGGTGACCTGGGAGGAACACCCATCCTAGGCACCCCCGCCCTTGCTCCCTCTAGGCTCTGAGGAGCCATGCCTCCTCCTGCTGCCTTCCGTTCTATGTCACCAGAGCTCAGTTTGGCGTGTTCTCCCAGATGAGCAAGAACTGAGTGAGGAAGGAAGTGGCTGGGGCCATTTATATTTTTCTGTCGTGTTTCTTGTAGCAGTGCAGCCGCAGGAGGCCAGAGCAGAGCTCAGAAATAGCCCTGTAAGCTTAAGTGACTCCCAGCTCCTTTATTAAGGAAGAGACAAAGTTAGCATTGAAGGGATTCAATCTTCACTGTCCTCAGCTCTAAAAGATGGAGGCCTCCATGCCCCCTCACCTGGGTACCATTTTGTCCTGGAAACTGAGCCAGCAGCTTAGCTTGGGGTGAACCTCTTGCAGCTTCCCTTAGCACACCCTCAGCGCCTTGCAAGGTTTTCACTTCCGAGCCTATCTATGGAGACCAGAAACTGGAAAGGCACTTAGAGACCCATTTGCAGCTCAGCTCTGCTGTAATCTGATCAGGCCCCGGGGCACCTGCATGCTGGACCAACTCTTATAAGTCATCAGTAGCTGGTGGGTCTCCAAGCCGACAGGTTCACTTTGGTAAGCTTCCCTTTTCCTGCTTCCACAGGGATGAGGTGATCCTACATCTCAGCTTCTTGTAGGACAGTGGTCCTCAACTTGTGGGTTGAACCTCCTGTGGGGGTCAAATGACCCTTTCACAGGGGTCACATATCAGATATCCGGCATATCAGATATTTATATTACAATTCATAACAGTAGCAAAATTACAATTATGAAGGAGCAACAAAATAATTTTATGGTTGGGGAGTCACCACCACATGAGGAACTGTGTTAAAGGGTCGCAGCGTTAGGAAGGTTGAGGACCTCTGATGTAGGAGATGGCAGCCAGGAAAAAGCTCCCAGGACAGGGCTTCTCCTCTCCTCCCTGGTACTCCACCTCTTACACGGCCTCATTTGGACAGTCATATCATGATGAGCCCTTGCTTCTGCCACGTTCAGAAAGTTAGACATAAAACAGGCCTGCTGCACTTGTCTCTGTGAGAGGAGAGGTGAGCGTGAGGAGCACTCGCTGGTCATTCTTGTTATATTTAATATGTTACAAAGCAGACTATGAGATGAATCTGCACAGACAGGCCCAAGTTTGATCACAGGGACCCACATGCTGGAAGGGAGGAGCTAACTCTCACAGTTGTGACTCCCCGACACTCACCATTCATGTACCCCCAATAAGCTTTAAACATTATATTATAATCTAATCATATATCATAAGTATTTAAACCTCACCATTAAATATCATTTATAAACACATCATTATTTATAAATATATTGTAGACATTTTAATATGTGTATAATGTGGTGCATATTTTAGAAGATGTATTTATTTTTATTTTGTGTATATGAGTATTTGCCTGCATGCATGAATGTGCATTACATGCATCCAGTGCTTGAGGAGGTCAGAAGAGGGCATCAGAGCCTCTGGAACTGGAGTTATACATGGTTGTGGTCATCGTATAGGTGCTGGGAACTGAACCCAGGTCCTCTGGAAGAGCAGCCAGTGATCTTAACTGCTGAGCCATCTCCCCAGCCCCTCATAATCTTGCTTTACCCATTTCACTTAATATATATTACTAATGAGTTGAACTGGTGGCCTATATATAGCACTGTACCTTGTGCCTGAACAAGGCTCATCTAACTCCTTATTTTCTATAAAGCACACCACAGTCCCCCTTCACACAGGAGCCAATTTGCAAACAGCAGAACCTCCAGTAAAAAGCACAGAAACACAAGACAGCAGTGCTAATCAGATCTTGAACAGGGGCTTTCCTGCAGGATGGGAAAGGGTAGGACAGTGGGGTGCAGATTCAGGTGAGGTCAGCTGGGAGTGGGCATGTTGGATGGCTCCCTTGATGTGGTCCTTTCTGTGCATGTTGTGAATGAACACAAAAGCACCCTGAGGATTGATTTGGGGATTATGTGCCAATTTTCGCCTGGAGGCAAATTTGTAAATAAGAAATCTATAGATGGTAAGTGCTCGCTCTCTCTCTCTCTCTCTCTCTCTCTCTCTCTGTGTGTGTGTGTGTGTGTGTGTGTGTGTGTGTGTGTAAATCAGGACCTCATGAATGGCTAACTGAATCCAAGTTTGTTTAGGTAGCATTAAAGGATGCCCGATAGCTGAGATGATATACAGCCCCAGTGTGGCAGAGGTGTGTGAATCCTTGAGGCTTAGCAGGAGCACTGGGATGGAGTAACCAGCATCTCTCGGTTTTGCTTTCCTCCTAGGAGTCCAGAAAAAGCTGAGTTATAGAATTCATTGAGCTTTGAATCAATTACATGTAGTTGGAAGAGGGGAGCATGGTGATTGGCTATCCCAGGGTCATATGACCACCCCTAGGCCGAAGTGTGGAGTCAGCCCCAGCTGTGCACCAAGGCTGAGCCTGGGAAAGGTTTTTTTTTTTTTTTTTCTTCCTCAGAAGAAGGCTTAAGTTAGTAGCAGGAGTAAGAGGAGCAGATGTCCACTGTCTGCATCCTCCTGGGATTTCCAGTTTGTGGAGGATGGAGGCTGATTTAAAAAGAGAGAGAGAGAGAGAGAGAGAGAGAGAGAGAGAGAGAGAGAGAAAATTAGGAGGCCAGAGAAGGGCATGATGGGATAGTGAGAGCCAAGCTGGGACTTGAGGAGTTAAGGAGTTAAGCGTGTTTCAGGAGGCAAAAAACCAAATAAACAATAAAACCCCTTAACACTGTCCCATCCAATCCTGGTGGCTGTGAGAGAAAGCTGAGCCATTACATTAGAGTGGTCTCTCTCCTCTCTCTCTCTCTCTCTCTCTCTCTCTCTCTCTCTCTCTCTCTCTCTCTCTCTCTCTCTCTCTCTCTCTCTCTCTCTCTCTCTCTCTCTTCCTTCCTCTCTCCCTCCCTCCCTTCCTCCCTCTGTCTGTCTGTCTGTCTGTCTGTCTCTGTGTCTCCCTCCCTGTCTCTGTGTCTGTCTGTCTGTCTGTCTCTCTCTCTCTGTCTCTGTCTCTCTCCTACCTTCCCTCCTCCCTCTCTCCCTTTCTACCCCTCCTCCTCACTTTTCTTCCTCCCTGCCTCCGAAACAATCTCTCCTGAAACCTGGGAGATCTTGGCTCGTTGCCGCTGTCCACGGTGCTGAACCCAAGTCCAGGCCTCAAGCTCATCCCTAAACCTGTTCCTCAAGCCCAGGCACTGGATGCTGCCTAGTTTGTTGCGTTGTGTTTTGACCCAAGGTCTCACTTTCTAGCCCTGGTTGGCCAGAACCCGCTATGTAGACCAGGTTGGCCTTGAGCTAAAACACACACAGCACCACACTTGACTTGTGTCTGTTTGCTCTTCTCATGGAAATCATACACTATCAACAGTTAGCCACATGAATCAGGGTCCCAGCAGAGAACAGATAATTCGAATTGGGTCATTTGAGGTGAGTTTTGCAAAGGAACTAAGGTGTGAGTGGGTTTAAGGAAAGCCAATAAGAGGAGTGATGCACCCAGGACAGGCCATGATAGGAAACTCTTAGACCCTAGCCAAGAATAGGACAGACATTCCACGACCAGAACCTGGCTGCAAGAGAGGCCACTGGACTTGAGCCATGACCATGATGATAGCATGGAGAAAAGGAGCCCCAAGCTCCCTGGCAACCCATCCACTCTTCCCCCTCAGGGTTTCCAGTGACTGAAGCCAATAAAAGCCAGAGGGCACAGGATCATGTGAGGTCACACATACAGGTCATCTTCTAGGGATGAGAATAGGGAAGCAGGGCTAAGAGGTGTGCACGGGCAGACAAGAGACATGGTGCACTGCTTGTAGCAGTCAGTTATGCCACATAACAACTACTGTGAAAGTTCGTGGCTGCTGTTTTGAATGTGAAATATTCCCTATAGCCTCATGCATGTGAACACTTTGTCTCCTGTTGGCGATGTTATTTAAGAAGCTTATGGAACCTTCAGGAGGCAGAGCCTTGTTGAAAGAAATGAGTCATAGGAAACCAACATTGAGGGTTTATAGCCTACCCCCTACTTCCTGCCCACTCTCCTCTTCCTGACTGCAGGCACAATGTGACCATCTCTGTTCCCACCACCATGCCTTTCCCAACATGGTAGAATGTATCCCCTCAGACTGAAAGGCAAAAATAAAGTCCTTCCTCTTTAAGCAACAAGTATTCAGTCTCAACAACAAGCCAACCAACACACTGGCTGTGCCTGAGGGCCACTCATATTGGCTCAAGACTCTGTGATCCAGCTGAAACCAGTTGATTGGTGTGTCTTCTGGTCTTGGCTGGTCATGTTAAGGGATCATGGTGTTCTACACTGAAGATCCATAGCTGTGTAACACAACATGGTCTCCTGTGTCTGGGGTGAGCTTGACTTCTTGGCTGGGGCCTTAGTTCTCCATGTGGCCCCTTTGGTGGGAGTAGGGAAGACTAGATTTCTGACATGCTGGAGGGGACAATCCCCAGTGGGTGAGCATGTGTGAGCTTCTGGTGGCCACACTCACCAACTTCTCGAATCCTGGAGAGTTACTGTAAAGGCCAGAGTTACTATGAGGAGAGCAGCAGTTGTAGAAGACCTGTTCACTGGGGTCCTTCATCTGGACAGTCAACCCTGCTGCCCTGTGCAGAGATTCATGACCTATACCATGGTGGTTGTCATATACTCTATATACTAGATGCCCTATATGTCATATACTCTATATACTATATACTCTGGCTGTCTCTATCCCTCCTCTCTGCTGGCAAACTATGATGCACAACAGGGAGACTCAAGGGCACCTCAGCCTCTCCGTCCTCCTGCTCTCCCTCCCACCAGCCTCTGCTGGTAGCTCCTATTGGAACCCAACCGGAAACCAGAACTCAAGGGTGCGGTGGATGCAGCCACCACAGTGGACTCTGAGCCCCAGAAGGATGGATGGCAATACCCTGGTGGACAGAATAGAGTATGCTTGGCAAGCTGCACTTTTATAGGTCCATCCACCATGCTGCCTATGTGGCTATTTCTTTCTCCTGAGAACAACAAGTTAATAACTGCATCCAATATTTTTTTTTATTATTTTCCTCAATAGATAACAGTGCTTCAGGGCGAGGGGGCTCATTGATAGAGCAGGAGATCTGATGTTGACCAGAATGCCCCTTCCAGGAAGGGACCAGGACTGCTGATGGGTGTAAGGCAGTGGATGTCCCTCTCCATTCTGCATTCTATCCCAAGGCAAAGAAGAACATGGGGCTTGTGGTCTCCCATAATGCACTGTGATTAGGGCTTAGGTGAGCCAGTGCCTGCCCAGTCCTTTTGGAGCAGGACAAGAGTCATTAAGCTAAACAACATGTTCTGATACACAGACTCCTCTAATCATGTTTTCCTGTTTGGGTGGATGTTTGTGAGCACACATGTAAGTGCGGCAATCAAGCCTCAGGAGGGGAGGGTAAATCCTGCCTGACTGGGTAGCCTGGAAGTGGACTGTACTGTCAGGGCAGCTGAAGGCTTGGTGGTGGTTCTTGTGCCTACTGTGTTCAGATGTGTAGACTCAGGGCTTGGAGGGACTCCATGGTCCAGGAGGGGACAGAATAGTCTCTCTTAGTTTCTTCCTATGATCCTCTGACCAGCCTTCAGTGAGCCATGTACATGGGAGTGTGGCCTCATTTCAAATATACAAGCTGTTTGTGTGGGGGTGGTGACTGTATGTCTTGGGACAAGTGATTCTACCTATCTGGGCTTCAGTTTCCCAGTACACTAAATGGGTGTTTAAAAAGCAGGATATGGTGGCACATACTGATACTTAACACTAGGGAGGTGGAGCCAAGCAGTTTCTTGGTGTGCCAGGCATCTTACCAACTTGGTGAGCTCAAGGCCAGAGAGAAATACTGTCTTAAAGAAATAAAGTAGGGCCAGGAAGAAAACTCAGTAAATAAAATACTTACCATCCAGGTGTGTGGACCAGATATCAGGTCCTCAGAACCCATGTAAGAGTGGGCAAATATGGCAGCTGCCTATAATCCCAGCACCTCAGAGGCAGAGACAGGACATCCTCAGGGTCATCTGAGATGACACTATCCAGCATCAGCAAGCTCAGGGTTTGATAAGAGACCCTGCCTCCAGGACAGAAGTGGTGGGTGATGAAGGCAAGGCACCTGATGTCAACCTTGGGCTTCTACAACCACAAGCCCCACCCACTCACACATATATGCCCACACCCATTCGAACACGCAGAAACACAAATGCACATCACACACACACACACACACACACACACACACACACACACACACACACACACAGAGTTTTCAAAGGGGGAAGACATCCATCTTTGGTTTTAATTAATATCAGCTTGCTCATCCCGACTTCTAATACCATCACCTCATTTGTCTTATTAAGTACTTAGTTTTGCTTTTAATTAGTGTTTATTGTCACTGAGTTTTAATTACCCGTGCAGGGTCCCTTTGGGCAGGATGCATCTGATGGCAGAGCCTAGGGACCAGTCAAAGGACCTCCTGTGGTCTGGATGGGGACTAGTGTTCATTTCTGGGTCCCACCAGCTCTGGTTGCCTTTGGAATCCCCGATTGCTCCAAGCTGACAGGGGACCCCAAGGAAACGAATACAGGAGTGCTGCAGTGGCAAAAATTCAATTCAAATTTGACTTCATTGGTTTATGATAGCCAAAATAGCAAATACTGGTTCAGGCATGGCGAGATCCAGCACCCCCACACCCACCCCACCTGTGCATCATAGGCAGCAGCTTTTCTCCATCACCCTGCAGCAGGCTTTCTCTGTGAGGTGAATTCAGAAAACAAAGAAAATCACCGGCTATGGAATTCCAGCAAAGCTTTCATTGGCCCAGATCGGGTCACATGCTGATCCCTGAGCCAATCACAGCAGACCAACCACTGATTGACCAGAAGTGGGCCACAGGCCCACCTCTAAGGACAGAAGTAGGTGAACCCCACCTGAGCCTCACCAGTGGATATTGAGAAAGGAGACTTCTGGAAGGGAAGCTGGGGTGCTCTTATCCCCACCTAAAAACTAAATAAGAAATATATATGGACTGGAAAGATGGCTCAGTCTGTAATGTGCTTGCCACACAAGTGTGAGGACCTGAATTCAATCCCCAGGACCCACATAAAAAGATAGTGCCTGCCTTAACCCTAGCAGTGGAGTGAGGGCAGCAGGCAGATCTCTGGGACTCGCAGCCAGCCAGCCTCGTGCAACCTATGTGCCAATGAAAGACCAGTGGACAACTCCTGAGGAATGACACCTGAAGATGACCTCTGACCTATACACACAAGCACATGCACACACACACACACACACACACACACACACACACACACACACACAGTGCATATGCCAGGTATCTATTGCACCTTTACTCAGACCTCCGACACCCCAAACACAGACATTTTCTCACCTCTCCCAGGTATACCGGGAACACGGACAGAGTGCTCCCTGGTTGGAGCCTCTGGAAAGCACGTCAGCTGACAAGCCCTTTGTGGACTCAGGAGCCTGGGAGTTGAGTGCCCCAGAATGCAAGTCCTCATTTCAGAGTGGGATAGCTTGCCAGGGTCACTTAGAGAAGGACCCCAGGGTTGGATGTGGGAGTTGGGTCTGAGCCAGCAACTTCTATCAGTCTGTCTGTGCTGTGTAACAAACCACCCCTCTAGCAAGTGGTTCAGAGCCACCATGGTTGTGTTCTGGCTCTCTAGCTGGGTTCAGCTGGGCAGTTCCTCTGCTCTAGGCCAGATTTGGCTCACATGGCTGGGCGAGTGACTCTTCCAGTGGGCTAGCCTGGGCTCCTCATATACAGCAAGAAGCCAGCTCTAGACCATTTGCATCTTCCAACTCCTGATTGGACAGACATGCTGCCATCCCATTTGGTCATGGGAAGTTTCATTGCCAATGAGATTCAGAGGGTGAAGCAGGCAGATTCATCTGTGGACTGACCCAGCTTCTCTGGTACTCACCTTGCTCACTCCTCTCTAGCTTCTCTGCTGTTTCTCTAACTTAGCAGGTGCTTCCCCCCCACCCCCCCCCCCCACCCCAGGGCCTTTGTGGTTCATTTTCCATTTGTTTGGGATGCTCTGCCCCAGCTGTCCACCTGGCTCAGTTCCCTGCTCCAGGTCAAACATGGCTCAGCAAGACCCTCCTGATACCTATGTGAAGCTAAACATTCAACCCCCTGTCCTCACACCCATTTCCTCTTTCCTTACTTCAGCAGCTGGCTGGCTTCATACTTGGCCTACAGGTTTTCTCTCTTCCCCACTTGAAGCTAAGCCCGGTGGGGACCCTCATTTCTGTTTCTAGTTTGTGTTTGAATGATGCGTCTCTAGACCTAGACCAGTGCTAGACACTTAGTGATGGTGGGTGCTCTGGGAGGGGAAAGGGGAGGAGAAAGAGGGGAGGGAGAGGGAGAAGGAGAGGGAGATGTGTATTGGCCAGAGGACAACCTTGGGAGACATCCACCTTGATTTTGGACACAGGGTCTCTCCCTGGGATCTGGAACTCTCCAAATAAAATAGACCATCTGGCCAGTAAGTCTGAGCCCCCCTGCCTCTGCCTCATCAGAGCTGAGTTTCAGGCTCCTGCCACCATGCCCTTCAAACATATGACCCTTATGCTCTCGAGGCAAGCATGCATCTCCTCACGTCTGACTTAATTTTACTTAAAAAAACAAAACAAAACAAAACAACAACAACAACAACAAAAACAAACAAAAAACCATATGGGCCAAACATAGTTTACTTCTGGCTAGATATCATTTGTTCTTTCACATTCCCTCTTTGGTTTGAGCCCCTGGTTAGGTCTCATCTCCGACCTCCAGGAGTATGAACAAGTCTGCAGGGGCCTGGATGGGCAGTGATGAGCAGGAGGCAGGTGTGGCTAGAGATGGAATTGGAAGTGCCCGGATGCCATCCAAGATGTTAGGTGCAGGTTCCCCATGATTTAATGCAGGGCTGTGGGGCATAGCGGCTGGCTATCATTTTGAACCCCACATATACACCCACAGGGGACACAGACCCGGGCAGCTCTCCAAAGTACCACATGAGGCCCCTGCCAGCCCAGTCCAACCCTGCCGGGTCACTTCAGACACTGCTGTGGCTCTTAAATAAGTTTTTTTTTTCCCCCATGAGACAGGGTTTCTCTGTGTAGTTTTGCACCTTTCCTGGATCTCACTCTGTAGCCCAGGCTGGCCTCGAACTCACAGAGATCCGCCTGGCTCTGCCTCCCAAGTGCTGGGATTAAAGGCGTACGCCACCACCGCCCGGTCTTCAGTGAGTTTTGAACTTTTCCCCACTTACCTTTAAGCAGCAGAAGACCGAGAGGGTTCTGGGGTGGGGCACTCACCAGTCCTTAGCAATGGATGCTGGTGGGGAGAAGTAGGGACAAAATGAAAGGGGGGGAGTCCTATAGGGGGTCTTTCTGGGGTTTGAGCAGTGGGCTTTTGTGGCAGTCTAGGATGCAGGGTGGCCTAGGGGTCCACAAGGCTATGAGACAGCAGGCTGGCTCTGATGCTTCATACATTTGTGTACTCACCAACCTCTGTGAACACTTATTGAGCACCAACTATATACCACAGGTAGGGACTGGTTACAAAATTAAGAATTTCTGGACCACTCATGCAAAGTTTATGAAGAATCCCAGGAAAGGAGCACAAAGCTTTGAGCTTAGGGGTCCGGGTAACCTGCAGATGTGGGGATGTGGGATCCTTTTGTGCACAGTCTGTACAGTTGCTTGGCTCACAGTCCATGAAGCTGGCCCCCTGTGCACTGAGCAGCTGCAGTTGAACAAATGCAGCCCTGAGCCTGGAACTTGTGGCTCTTACTAACCAGGTGGAGAGATAAGTGTAGATAGCAGGAAGACAAATCACGTGCCATGCTAAGCTGTAGGATGAGGAGGAACAGGACTGGGGAGGGGCTTAGAATGGCCAGGGAAGGTGTCTTCTTGGAAGAGTTGGCATTTGAGTAGAGACTGTTTGGAGTCTGGCTTCTTTCTTTTGGCACAGGGTCCCCAAGGACCACCCATGATGAGCAAGCATACCTGGTCATTCTGTCAGGTGTGGTGGATTGGGGTCACCTCCCCTCTGTGCTGTTAGGAAGGTCAGATTCCTGTAGTGAAGAGAGTTTTCACTCCTGCAGGGAGATGCCTAGAGGTGGGCTTGGGGGGCCCTGTGTCTGGCTGTGGAGATGTTTGACAAACTATGGTAAGATGTTCAGGCTCACCCTGACTGATGTGTGGAGGGTAAACTGATCCTGAGCAGGGCAGATAGAGAGAGGCTTGAGTCACTGTAAGGAAAAGCCCACCTCAGGCTGTGTGTGAAGTGGAGGAAGGTGTTCATGAGTCTGGAGACTCAAGTCAAAGACTGGGTGACCCTACAGCTGTGCCCTTTGGCACAGGCTGGCACATTCCAACGTCTGGGCAAACCACTCACACCACAGCCAAGAAAAAGAGAGGTCACAGAATCAAGGCCCCTTATTCTTCTTCAAGGACAAGGTCTCAATGTCCCCAACACCTTCTTAAAAGTCCACAACAGTCCCCCCAACAGCACCACAGTGGGGACCTGTGTCAGCAATGAATAGGAAGCATGCTGTCCCATCTCTCATCTCTAGGTGGCTGTGACTCCCAGGGGTCACTGCCCCTTAGGGGTGCAAGGTTCTACACCTGGACAGTGGAGATGCTGGGTCAAGCTCCCTCCCTTTTCTGTGTCCCCACATGTGTGGCATAGAGTAGAGACTCATCAGCTAAGAGCGGCCAGATGATTGGGTAACCTATCGGTGGCCTTTGGGGAGCCTGCTCCAAGGCCACCTCCAGGGTATGCAAAACAATTCACAAAAGCAGTGAGGACTAGACTTTTTCTATCTGAGGGGTAAATAAGGAAACACATACTTTCTAATGGTAACTTACTCTCTTACTTAATCTTTAAAAATGCTCTCTGAAAACCTGTCTCCACACAGCTTTTACACAGCTATACATCTCATCTACACAACTTTCTCACCACACATCTCTTCCTCTACATACATCTCCTCTACATACATACATCTCTCTCCTGCACAGCCATCTATTTCTGTATACAGTCACATCTCTTTTTGACATAGCTGCACACCTCTCTTCTATACACATTCCCTCTCTCCACTCCACTACAAACCCTCACACACTATTACTCACTCACTCTCCCTCACACTTCTTCTTACATCTCTCTCACTTCTCCCTCTGCACACTCAGCTACATCTCCTTTTCAACACACACACACACACACACACACACACACACACACACACTCACACTTCAATAGCCAAACTCTGGACAAGTATATGTTACATTTTCAGGGTCTGACCCATTCTCATAACACATGATAAGTCACACAGTTTCTCTCAGGCTAGAGATGTCACACTGACCAGTCAGTGACTAATGCTTGGCTGTGCACATAGCCTGGGTGGTTAGGGTTCCCAGACAGAAAGTGACATTGAAACCCAGGACCTAAGCAACAAACAATTAGTTGGCTGAATCTTGAGCCTAGGAGTATGTGCATAAGGTCAATTACTGAGAGAATTATATCTACTAAAGTTGTTTTTGTGCCTGACTTTGGTTTAACAGACACTTGGGGACTTGTCCTTGTGTATTCTCTGCAGGGGCAGCTGGTCTGTTTCAAATTTGTTTTGAGGTTTTAGCTAAATGTGTGAAAAGCTGTCTTTGTGACTGACAATACTGTTATTTTCCTGTGTCAGTTATGAAAACTATCCTAGTATTATTTCTATTTGTCAAAATTATACAGATTAAGCAGAAATCATCTTCCTGACCATCCACAGCTGTATGTGTGACCAAAAATGGAGTGTTTTCATGAGATAAAGCAGAGGGAAAACACCCATAGCTGCTATTAGGGGAGGAATGGGGTGGCACATGAGAGAAATTACAGACAGAAGCAACCTGTCAGTCATAGTCAGTGACTCCATGGCTTTGCCAAGTAGGGCTCCCCATCAGGGAATTATTCATCTAGTGGGTTGACCTGCTGAACACTACTTGCCGCCTACTGTGTACTCCCACGGCCTCTGGTAAAGCCTTTGCTACCAGCAGCTCTCAGCAGTAAACATCTTGGGTGGGTGTTTTCCAGGTGTACCAGCCTTCCACCATGACTGACACTGTGGTGAACCGATGGATGTACCCTGGTGATGGCCCACTTCAGTCAAAGTAAGTCTGCCGTAACCCTGGAAGTAGCTCATTTGAGCTGGGCATTTCTAAGTGTCTTCATCTGAAGGGAGGAGAAGAGCCGTGGGTTTCCTTCCCTGGGCTAGGTGTGTGTGTGTGTGTGTGTGTGTGTGTGTGTGTGTGTGTGTGTGTGGTGTTGTACATGTATGTATGTATGGGTGTACATATAGATGTGAATACACATGTATATGCATGCATGTGAGGCACAAAGTTGACATTGTGTTGCTCCCAACTCTATTGATTAAGGCAGGGTCTCTTGCTGCAGGGCTAGCTCCCTAGCTTCCCAGCCCCATGGTGGGTTTTATGGTACATGCTTTTCAATTTTCCATATGGCCCATCATTCCCTATTGTGTCTCTAATAGGAAATCTATCATGGATGTCTGGGTAACCCATCCAGCCCCATGGGCATGGGTTAGAGATGGCCTCTCTGTCCTCTATGCCTCAGTGTGGTGTCTCTGTTGGACAGAATTTTAAAGACATCATAAGGTTGAAGTTCTTAGTTGGGAACATGATTATTTAATGACAAGAATATGTGCCATGGGGGTGGAGGGTAGGGGGCTGTCTGCTGATGGCCTCTCATGGCCCAAAGACTGCAGAAGGGTTTCCTGTAGTGGTTTCTGTCTGTTGCAAAAAGAAGTTTCCTTGATGAGGGTGAAGCCTACACTTTTCTGTGGGTATAGGACAAAGGTTTATAGAGTGCTGTTAGGGATTGTGCTGGTTTAGTAAATTAGTGGCTATAGAGTCTCCTTTAATAACTGTGACTTCACTAGTATTGAGTAATTGGCTAGGTTCCCAGTACTGGGCATGGTTTCCCTCTTGTTGAGCAGGTCTTTGAGGCCTGGTGGGTTTCCCCTAACCCCCATCCAGTCTGTCATGTTCAGTGGTATCATCCTAGTTCTGCTCATGTTTGGGTAGTCAGTTGGTGAGACTTTATGGGTGTAGCTTCTGACATTCCTAGGAGACACAGTCCCACCACAAACCTCCATCCCCTCTGGCTCTTACAGCCTTTCTGCCTCCTCTTCCGCAATGTTCCCTGACCCTGAGGTGCGAGAATGCTTTGTAGATGTATCCATGGGGACTGGGCTCCGCAATGTTGCATTTTGATTGTTTGTGGTTTTCTAAACATGTCAAACTGGATGGGGAAAATCCCATGAGGCCTCCACCCTACACAAAGAACTGCAGACAACTGAGGAATTCTGGGAAGAGGAGGGGTGGTCCTCCCCAGGAAGAGGGGTGGTCCTCCCCAGGAAGAGCACAGCAATTGGTTGTCCAGTGCCAACAGCCCTGAAAACATGACATACAAGTAGCATTATATGGACTCAACAGGTTATATTTATGGCTGTGAGTGTGTGTGTGTGTGTGTGTGTGTGAGAGAGAGAGAGAGAGAGAGAGAGAGAAAGAGAGAGAGAGAGAGAGAGAGAGAGAGAGAGAGAGAGAGCAATAACACTTGATTAAAAAAGAGGTCATGGATTTAAAGGAAAGCAGGGGGTATATGGGAGTGTTTGAAGGGAGGAAAGGGAAGGGAGAATTGTTGTAATTAAACTACAGCCTCAAAAATAATAACAAAGAGCGCCTGGCAGTGGTGGCGCATGCCTGTAATCCCAGCACTCGGGAGTCAGAGGCAGGTGGATCTCTGTGAGTTCAAGGCCATCCTGGTCTACAAAGTTAGTCCAGGACAGGCTCCAAAGCTACAGAGAAACCCTGTCTCAAAAAACCAGATAACAACAACAACAACAACAACAAAGAGAACAAACCCTCCCAAAGAAATTTAAAAGAAGAGTGTAGAATAGATGTTCAACTAAGGTCACTTCTTATTGGCTGGAAAAGTGTGCCCATCCTTAGTCATATGGCCATATTGTCACAATTTTCTTCTTATCTATGAAATAACCCCATTGCTATCTTTTTAACCTTGACTCACAAACCTGCACTTTTGTTAAAGAAGACATTATCTTTCACAAGAGGATGTAAGTAGATATTACACACTTTCCAGGAAAGACAAAGTAACTATAAAAAATAATATTTACTAATTCTTTTTGAAACAATGTCATTATCATCTTCCTTTTACTGTAGGGAAAGCAGGCGTTGAAAGAAACAGTTTTCAGAAGAAATTGTTACATCTGGTTATAGACGCCTGTAAAAATAGACAACTGAGAGAAACGCTGTGGGGATACTCTAGATTGTAGCAAGAATAGATAATTAAAAGAAACAGTGTTGTTTGTAGAGGGAGAATCTAGCCGAAATAGATGAAATTAAATCAAACAATGTATGCGGGCCTAGCTCTATGTCTCAGCCTCCCAGACATTCCAGCCTGAGACATTTTAAGGCACACTATTTTTCATTAAACCACCCTATTATATTTCTAGAATTTTAAGTTATTTTATGCCTGATAATTTCTTTTCATTATTTTTAGTATTTTTGTGCTCCTTTAAGCCTCCTGCTCTTTGATCAGTTTTTGTTTGTGTGTTGTGGGATTTTGTTTTTATTTTGTTTTCTTTTCTTTTCAGACAGGATCTCATTACATAGCCTAGGCTGGCCTTGAACTCACAATCCTCCTGCCTCAGATCCTTAAGTGCTGCTGAAATTATAGGTGTGTTATAAATATGGCTCAGGTCTTTGATGAACTTTGAGTGTGTGTTTCATGTCTTTGACCACATGGTAACATCACCCATGAACGATCATTCCTGGCTCAGTGGTGTGCCAATCACCCACAGGACTTCTTCACAATCAATGTGCAAAATTCAGGACCTTTGCAAGCCACTTGCTGACCATGGCCATAACTGGAAAATTAATTGATATAAATTTACAATCACACTTTATTACACACAAGGTGATGAGTACTTGAAATTAATTACATTTAAGTGACCCAATGACAGGTTGATACTCTCTGCTATTGATTTATTATCCCTGGGTACTGTGAACACTATATAGAGGGATGTCTCAGCCTATCCTGAGCTCTGAATGTCATGTTGGCATTCTAGTCAGCCATAATGAGTGAGGACATTGCTAAGCATCCGCTACACCACCACCTGGAGTCCTTGACTGTCCAAATCTGTTGTCTACTGGCCCACATATTGTCCCATGTGGTAACATCATCATCATTAATATAAATAAATAATAATTATTATTGTTAGACAAAGTCTCACTTTATAGTGGTGGTTGAACTGCATGTGTCTGTGTGGATGTGTGGTGGGTGCATGCACATGGGTGCAGTATCTATGGAGGCCAGAAGAGGGCATAAGAGCCCCCTGGAAATGGAATTATAGATGGTTGTGAGTCACCATGTGGGTTCTGGGAACTAAACCCTGGTCCCCTGCTCTTGAGCAGCCCATGCTCCTAATTGTGGAGCCATCTCTCCAGCCCCATCTTTGTGTGTTTTAAAGAACAGATCCATTATCATCTTGTCATTAAACTTGTTATTCAGGTTAAATGCCTTTGTTACAGAATTTTATAATTTCCTGCAGTCTGTGACTTAGGTTTTGTTTTTTCATAATAAACTCTTCAAGAGGGAAACCATTTTATGTTTTGTTGAAATCTGTTTTGTCTGTCTGTTTTGAATGAAAGGGTTGAAGAAAAAATCCCTTTCTAACAATTCTTGAGCAGCAATTAAAAGCACAGCTTGGGGGATATGGCTCAGGTGTTAGATACAGCCCACTATGCACAAGGTTTTAAGTAATACCCTGCATCATCTATAATCCCAGCACTTGGGAGGTGGAGGCAGGAGGATAATAAATTCAGTTCATTGTCAGCTACCTATAGAGTTTGGAGCCAGCTAGGCTACATGAGACCTTATCTTTTAAAAAGTTGGCTTTAGGGGTTGGGGATTTAGCTCAGTGGTAGAGCGCTTGCCTAGCAAGCACAAGGCCCTGGGGTTGGTCCTCAGCTCTGGCAAAACAAACAAACAAACAAAAAAAAATGGCTTTAATTAATTTGTTTAGGAACTAGTTAAATACCCAGGGAAGATTTTTTTTTTTTTGACCCACCCATATGCTCCAAAAACAAAACTCCTCCATCTGGGACCTGGTTTGATTCTCAGCACCCACATGGTGACTCACAACCACCTGTAACTGTAGTTCCAGGGGATCCAGTGGCTTATCTGGCTGCCTCATACATCAGATATGTGTATGGTACACAGATTTGTGTGCAGACAAAACACCTATACATGTAAAATACAAATAATAATAAGGAATTCAAAGTCCTCTATCTGTTTCCCAGGTCTATCTACAGCATCCCCCTCTTCCCTGAGTTGTACCTTCTGGAAGACAGCACAGGATTCTGGGTGCTCCTCTGGGCAGGGTGCCTTCTCAAGCATTTTTCTCAATGTTGTCTTGGACAAACTTATTTCATAAATAATATTCCACCCACCAAAAAGTGTGTCTCTCTGAGATAAATAGCTGCCCAGAGGGTGGACAGGGTAAAATATTTATTTTATTTAAGAAACATGAGTTAATTAAAATCCCATCCATCAGCATTTACTTCCGAGAATAGGAGGCCAAACAATTTGCCTGGCAATTAAATTAGAATGATTCTAGCAGTCTAGACGCAGCTTCATTAACCACTCTTGTGCTCCCATGATGCATCCTGGCACTCTGAACACACCCGCTATCTTGCTCGATGCTCAACAGACATTAAATAGAGACTGAATTGCAGCCATTACACACAATGTCGAGCCTGGCAACACAGCTCAACATGGGAGAAGACAATGTTCATGTCTTCCTCCCGGTGAGGAAGAATAGAATCTTCATCTATGGCTGCCTAACCAAAGAGACTGCTTGCTTTTGCAGTTTTCAAAAACCCTTCTAGCTCAGCCTCCAGGGACCTAGCAATATGGTCTGCAGGCACCAATGTGGGGTGGGAAAGAATATATGCATCTGTTCCTGATTGGGTGGGATCAGAGTGAGGATGCTCAGAGAGATGCTGTCAGGAGGCCTGCCAGCAGACAATGCCAGGGATGCTGGGTGGAAACTGAGGTACCAAGACAGATTGCCACCTGCCTGTGGAGGTGAAATGGTGGTCTCCTTTCTGAAGTAGACAGACTTGCACCTCCACACATAACCTGCTGTTTAGGAGTCATGAACAGGCTCTCCCAGTGTTTGAAATAACACAGCCCAAGATGAGGGAAATCCACTTCCGTCAGACAATTTCCCTTAGTGTCACATACAGACATCATTCAAATACATAAACTCGGGTCAGGGATGTAGTTGATAGAGTGCTTGCCTAGCATGTGCATAGCCTTTGTTTCAATCCTCAGAGCTGTATAAATATGGTGTGTGGACACCTGTGATCCCAGCATTGAGTAGGTAGAGGTAGAAAGGCCTGGGGCTCAAGGCATCCTTGACTGTATTCTGGGTAGTCAAGGCCAGCCTGGGCCACATGGACCACTATCTCAACAGAGGAAATGAGGAGGGGAGAGAAGGAGGGCTGATCAGTGTGGTTTATTAATGAATTGACTCAGTTGGTCTCTACTTACAGGTGGGATTTTATAGCTCTACCCCAAGGCAGCCATGGTTTAGCCATGACATTAAATGATTCCAATGTATAGAGGAATACCTCTGTAATCCCAGCACTTGGGAAGCTGATGCAGGAGGACTGCTGTGAAGTCAAGGCCATCTGAGCTACATTTGAGACCTTGCTTCAAAGCAAGCAGCTGAAAGATAATGAACACACACACACACACACACACACACACACACACACACACACATACACTCCTGAATGTGGGCCATCAGAATTCAAACTATGACATTGCATCTAAACAATGTGGGTATGATGATGAGTTTTTTTTTAAATTCATTTTATTTTTAACTATGTGTATGTGCATGTGTGAGTGCAGTGCCCTCAGAGGCCAGAAGAGGGCAGAACTCCTGAAGCTGGAGCTAGCAGGTGGCTGTGAGCTGGCTGATGAGGGATGCTAGGAACTGAACTCAGGTCCCCTTTGAGAGCAAGTACACACTCCTAACTGCCGCCTCTTGGTCCTGAGAATTCTTAGATAACCTCTCTCGTTTCCTCTTTCTCTCCTTGCTTGGCATGCCTGCAGTGACAAGGAACAGTAAGTATTTCACACCATTTTCATTTTTCTCCAATTGAGTTGTGATGCTTTTCCTGACTAATGTGATGAGCTGGTAAAGAAGAGAATGAGCCAAGTATATATACATATGCCAAAAAAAGTGTGTATTTCCAGGAAGGAAATATGAAATTTCAGAAGGAAATCCCATCTCGGTAGAAAGATGGGATGTGTTCCTGAGGTGAGCCCACTGTTGAGATCCTGGGTAGTGTTTGGGACTTTGGGTGACAATCCTGTGTTCGTGTCTGCCCCTGCAGGGTTTTGCTAGGACGATAACTCTGGTCGGTGCTATTCTGAATCAAAGCTGTAGTGATTGGGGCAGTGCCGACGGGCTGTCTCTTTGCGGAGGTCACCCTGACTGCTGTGAGATGCGCCATCAGCTCCCGGTGTCTGGCTTTGCTTCCCACATTTGTGTTTTGAATTAGATTCATGTACTAACTATGCGTGACAAATTGGATGCCAGGCCCGACAGAGGGGCTGCCAGGCAGCTCCCTCTCAGTGACCAATCCATCCAGACACTGCAGGATGACATCATCACCCTGGAATGCCGAGGATGCTCAGACTCATCATCACTTCAACCTTATGGATCACACTGTCCACCATTTCCGGATCTCTAGAGTGTCCTCTCTGTAAAGTGGGTTTGACAACCTGTCCTTTCCTATCAGTGGGTGGAGGAGCATTCATATGTAAACTAAAGTGCCAGCAATCAGGTGGAGATGTGAATCACCGCCTTGTCTTCCTGTTGATGGTTGTGGTGGGGGTGATGGTGTGGTTGTGGTGAACCCAGTGGGTTCAGCCTCTTTGCATCCACATAATCTTACCCTAAGTCCTCCAGGGAATTGCTGGACCCCAATAACACCTACCTACGTGACCCTAGCCTTCTCCCTCTGCTCTGGGCCTCAGTTTCCCCATATGCCCTATGGGAGAATCTGTTCACTCATTGATCTCTGTGGTTGGCTGGTGGGACCCTGGTCAGGCAATCTCGGTTTTTTATAAAACCACGGATGTGTTACTGAGACGTGTCAGATTAATGATGGATGAGATGTCTCAGAGGGACAGGTGCTGCGTGCCGCCTCTCACGTGTGGAATCTGGACTGAAGTGTGTGTGCATGTGTGCCCTGGAGTGGAAAGGGAACTGTGAGCGGGAAGAGGAATGTCCAGGGAGGGGAGGACGATGGCAGACACACGACATGAGAGCAGAAGGGAGCACTACTTGGGAAGAGGAAGGAGGCAGCTGGGGGAGGACAGTGTGGGGAGCACAGCAGGGAAGAGGGTGAAGAGAATGAAGTGTGATCACATGATTGTATATTTATTTATTGCACGTCTGTGCACCGTGTGCGTGTAGGAACATGTGGAGGTCAGAAGAAGGCGCCGGATCCCCTGAAACTAGAGTGATGGGTAGTTGTGAGCTGCCATGTGGGTGCTGGAAACTGAACCTCGGTCCTCTGCCAGGGCAGCCAGTGCCCTTTGTTGCCAAGTTGTCTCCCCAGCCCCTTAATTAAAAACAAAACCGTAAATAGGACACCACAGGGCCATGACTCCACAGGGTCTCAAAGCTCATAGAGGCTTCCAGGTGCTGAAGGTTGGGAGAAAGTTTGCTCTCCTTCACTGCTCCCTCCCCTCTCCATCCTTCCCTCCCTTCCCCTTCTCTTTCTTTTCCCTCCCCTCCTGTTCCTTCCTTCTTTCTTAAAAAATATTGCCAGGAATGGCTGCGCATGCCTTTAATCCCAGCACTTGGGAGGCAGATGCAGACAGAGCTCCCAGAGTTTGAGGCCAGCCTGGTCTGCAGAGTGAGTTCTAGGACAGCCAGAACTGTCTCAAGAAAGAAAAGTGACCAAGAACCTACTGAATACCAGCTGCCATGCTAAACACCAGAGACACATGCATATCCCAAGTGTGGGTGACACCTAGTGGGGTCTACAAGCACACAACCCCTTATCAACAAATACACTCTCCCATATATGGAAAATATAGTTGTGGGACCCTGAAGAATATTATGTAGCCCAGACTTGGGGACCATGATGAGAGAGTTTTCTAGGGAAAGAATGGCATAAAGGTAGGCCAGAGGAGGGCTGGGCACCCTGTGAGAGAGACGTCGATCCATGTGGGAAATGTCTTCAGGCGGTATCTTCACGTGAGAGTGCAGCATTTCAGAGCTGCTGAGGGGGTAGATAGATGGCTTGCACTTGAGGTCCATGGCGACTCCAGTGTCCCTCTGCATCCTCTTTGGCGTCACTAGGATGAAATCTATGCAGAGGGTCCTTGCAGACCTTGGATGAAAATGTCTCTCAGGACAGCCTTCCTGGTTCCTTCAGTAACATCTCACTGAGCTGCAAAGATGCCTTCCCGACACCTGCAGTATGGGCACCCCAGGGAAAGGTGGGCGGGAGGGCGGGACACAAAGGGGTTCATTTTGGCTGCTGTGGAGAAAGCTGCAGAGCTCTGGCACCCCAACAGCACTTCCATCATTCCCATCCCTCTGGGGAGTCATCGTGTATTAATAGAGACACCTGGCAGTCATGTGATGATTGTGTGCGTGCAATGAATGCAGGTAGGTGATGGGAAGGGGGTGAGGTGTCCTCTGTGTGTTTCAAGGACAGACGGGTGGGCGGGGCTTCCAGGACGGTCACCCATCTCTCCTTGTCTGGAGTCCTCTGATGCAGGCTTTGGTACAGGGACAGATGCGGCAGGAGCTGTTTCTGTGAGTGCCTGGCCGTGCTGTCTCAAGCCTACATCAATCCCTTCCCCCAAAGTGTCAGACTTCCAGGAAAGGAACATTCAATAATGGCGATCTTTCTGCTTCCATTAGCAGTGAAATTTTCTTTGAATAATATTTTATTCAAAAGCTAAATATTGGAGAGCAACGGGAATATAGCTGGGTAAAGACCTTCCGTGGCTGAGAGTATTCACAGGGAACTTTATATAGCCACGATTTAAAAGGATACCGCTCTGTAAAGAGAAGGGAGGGAGTCCGGCAGTTTGCCCTTTTCTCTCTCTGCTGTCATGTGTATCAGCTAGTTCCTGCTGTGTGACAAAACATCTTAACGCATTTTACCCAGCAGTCCCCATTAACGGATTACCCCAGTTATCTAACTTGTAAATAAACCCACAGAAATAAACACCCTACCCTCAAGTACTTGACACTTAATCTCAGGCTGGGTTACCCAGGAACCTGCTTTCTCAGAGGATTAACTGGCAGGTGTGGGGTGCACCCTCTGGGCACATGATCCTCTGTGTAACCTGTCCCGTAGATAACAAGGATAACAGCACTTCTGTCTCTAGCATTGGCTTTTAGCAAGTTCCTTGGTAGAGTGCTTGCCTGCCATGCATGAGGCCCTAAGTTTGATCCCTGTCACCCTATACACGGGCATGATGGGCCATACTGTAATCTCAGCACTCAGGAGGTGGAGGCAGGAGGATCAGGAATCCAAGGTCATCCTCTGTTATTTAGAAAGTTCAAGACCAACCTGGGATGCCTGAGGCTTGTCAAAAAAGTAAACAACAACAAAACAAGAAACCCCAAACCAGGTTCTTAACATTGGACCTGTTTTTTTGTTTTTGTTTTTGGAGACAGGGTTTCTCTGTGTAGCTTTGTGCCTTTCCTGGATCTCTCTCTGTAGACCAGACTGGCCTCGAACTCACAGAGATCTGCCTGATTCTGCCTCCTGAGTGCTGGGATTAAAGGCGTGCACCACAACACTGATCAGCTGACCCTGGTCTTAATGACACTTACTTGGCATCTGTCTTAGGGTTTCTATTGCCGTGAAGAGACACCATGACCATGGCAACTCTTAAAAAGGAAAACATTTCATTGAGGTGGCAGCTTACAGTTTCATAAGTTTAGTCCATTATCATCATGGCAGGAGCATGGTGGTGTGCAGGCAGACATGGTGCTGGACTAGGAGGTGCTACATGTTGATATGCAGGCAACAGGAGGTAGGCTGAGATACTGGGTGGTATCTTGAGTGTGTATGAGACCTCAAAGCCTGTCTCTACAGTGACACACTTCTTCCAGTGAAACCACATGTACTCCAACAAGGCCACATGTCCTAACAGTGCCACTCCCTATGAGATTATGGGGGCCAATTACATTCAGACTACCACAGCATCCAATATGCAGAAACCCCACTGTCTTGTCCCAAAGCCCTCATGCCCACAAGGCTTCACAACCCAGGGGACTCCTTTTTGTTCCCAGAGAGTAAAAGGTTTTGGTTGAAAAGCCCATCTCATTTCCCTGTTTGCTTTGGGAATGAAAACATGTCATTCCCCAGGAGGCCTGTGGGCTCCCACTGAGACCCACGAGGAAGTTTCCAAACACCAGCTGGGCTGTGTGTCAACTGCTCACTCTAGATCTGGATAGGAGGCGGATTCAGAGTGAGCGGCAGTTTCCAGCCACCTTTCAGCTCCCTACAGTCTACAGAGGGAGGCAGTCTTCCTATAAGGGACCTTGGGGACACATCCACTCTGCTCATTTGTGTCCCTGAAGTCACACTTCTGCAAGCAGCTTAAGCTCCTGGTGTGCCCAGAGCCCAGCAGATTGTATGGTGGTGGGTGGAAAGGACACACTGGCTGACGGTGCTTTCGACTAAACTATAGAACATATCCTTGGGGGGTCTATACTGGGCCCCAGGTCAGAAATGTCCCCTGAATTCAGAATGGAGTTGCTACATAAAGGCAGGAAAGGAATGGAGGGGGATCCTGAGGGTTCATATTGATTGTCAATGTGACAACAAGATCTAAGGTCACCTTGACCCTCTGAGCATCCATCTGAGATGTTCAAGATTAGGTCAAGTGAGGTGGGAAAATCTGTTCCAAATATGGTCAGTTCCATCCCATGGATTGAATAGAAAGGGGAAAGTGAGCTGAGCCCCAGCGTTCATCTCTCTCTGCTTCCTGGCTGTGGATGTCATGTGACCCTCAGCCTCACGTGCCTGCTGCTGACATGTCCACAGAAAACCACCGGCCTGTTGGGGATTTAGCTCAGTGGTAGAGCACTTGCCTAGCAACCGCAGGGCCCCGGGTTCGATCCTCAGCTCAAAAAAAGAAAAAAGAAAACCACAGGCCTGGAGAGATAGATGGCTGGGCACTGTGGGAGGGGTCAGGAGCCATTGTGTCCTCAAGTAAGGCGAAGAAACCTCAGGCTGGCCTCTCTTCTAGCACTCTCTTCCCCCACTCCCTCTTCCCTCGCTCTCCTAGCTCACTTCCGGGGTCTTGGTATAGCTTGGAGGGACCTGAAATCTCTTTAATTTAAGAGTCTTTCCTCCAGCTCTTCCACTCTATCTCCTGCCTGTACTGAATCCACCAGGTTTAAATGAATCCCCAGGGAGTCTTGGCCCTGGAGGACATGGGAATGGAGGGGAGGGGCTGGGGGGAAGGTAGGGGTGGGGGCGGGAGCGGGGAGGACAGGGGAACCCATGGCTGATGTGTAAAATTAAAACATATTATATATATAAAGAGTCTTTCCTCCAGAGATAGGAGACAAGTCCCACTTTGCAAAAATTCCTAAGGAATTGACCAATACCAGGACACTCCAGAGCCTGAGAGGGTTCTAGGTGAACACCAACTCTGAACTCCCAGTGTCCCCAGGATCCCAGGAGCCTTTTATCATTCGGGACAGTGCCCTGTGGTGCCTAGACTGAGGGGGAGGGACATGCCTTGTTTCCACTCCCCCTGTGGACCACCAATAGAAGACTTTAACATCCTCTCTGTTGAGAAGATTCTGGGTTCTAGTTAAGGTCTCTATGTGCCCATGTCCTCAGATATTGATCTGAGTGCCAGGGCACAATAGTGATCAGGTCCCTGAAGTCAGGTGGGGGGTGGAGGATGGGAATTAAAAGGTACCAAGAGCATTATTTAAGAATGGCCTCCGCTGGAGACAGATGTGATAGAGAATTTGAACCTGGGCAGCAGGAGATGGTGTGCTGTCCCTCTGAGACCAGCCAGCGCTTGGAGGAGGGAAGGGCTCCTGGCATGGCAGGGATGGGAAGAGGCTAGGGCAAACGTCCTGAGACAGAAACAAGGTTTGGATGATCAAGTTGAGCAAAGAGACCAGTGTGGCTGGGACTCAGTGGTTGAGGAGCGGGGAAGGGGGAGATGTGTGTCAGCAGTGGGGCAGGGGAGACAGATTGAGAAGGACTTGCTGTAGTGGGAAAGAGCACTGGGGTTATCGGGGTAAAATCCACGGACTTTAACACGAAGCATCTTAAAGAGCTGAATTCGGCAACATCTGGTGTGTTCACCATGCGGGGGACTGTCACTTCTGTCTGGTCCTGGGCGTCACTGTTAGTGAGGTGCTACTGTAGGGTCCAAGCCAGGCTGGTAGTGGAACACCTGAGGCACCTGCTCCAGGCTGTGTTTGTGTTTCCATCAGATCTCTTCTAACCACATCTCCTTCCCTCCCTCATAAGACCATTCAGGACATCTGCTCCCCTTCCCTCCAATCCTCCTCTGCTCTTCAGCAGTAACCTGATAGATGGGGGAAACAGAAGAGGGAGAGGAGAGGGAGGAGGAGGAGGAGGAGGAGAGGAAAGAGGGATGGGGAGGGGGAAGAGAGGGAAGAGGGATGGGGAGGAGGAGGAAGAGAAGGAGGAGAGAAACTAGGTTTTAATTCCCAATTGCTGAGTCAAAAAGCAATTTCATGGCCCCCATGCCAAAGTGACCCTGAGCCGCTGGCTCGTGCGTCCTGGACTCCAGAGCTTTCCCAGATCTGAGTTTTCCAGATAACTAAGGAAGTCTGAGAGCTGCCTGGTTGACATTTACCTCAGGAGAGTGGGCCAGGCCATCCATGGGGTCCACCTAGCCTGACTGTGTTCCCTGTAGCTGTATGAATGTCAGTGTGGGGTGCATCTGTTTTAGGATCTTTCTGAAAACATCTTGCTTTCTAACTTTTCTTCATGCACATAGTCCAGGACACTCACTAAAATAAATGCATCATAGTGGGGTGAAGGAATGATGCATGTTACAGTGTTCAGATAGGCAAGCTGAGGCTCAGAGGCACCATTCTGTAGAAGCTCCAGCCCTGGTTTTGCAGATCCCTGGGTCTCTGTCCTGACCTGCCTCATGCCTTCCCCTCAGCCTTTCCCAACCCGCCTCACACCTTCCCTTTGGTCTCACAGGCTTCAGGCAGGATGGTCTGTCCATCCCGGAGCGCAGACCGACAGGCAGAGGAACCAGGAAGAGCTGACAGACGAGGAGAAGGAGATCATCAACCGGGTGATTGCTCGGGCAGAGAAGATGGAGGCGATGGAACAGGAGCGCATTGGGTGAGGCTGGCTTTGCCTCCTCCTGAGGCTGCATGGTGATGCTGGGGTGGGAGCGCTAGCCATTTGTGATTTAGAATCCTTGTTGCATGAGGTGACAATCTGACCCAGAAGATGAGGAGGATGGAGGGAGGATGTTCAGGCTGGGGTCAGGGCAGAGGGAGGTTGACCATGGAGGCTGTGCTGTGGGTGTGAACACTGGTCATCTTAGCTGTTAAGAGCTGCATAGAGAACTCTAGAAGTACTGTATCCCCACTGAGGATGGAGTTAGCAGAGATAGTGAGCAGAAGGCACTGCATTTGACATTATAGGCAAAGGCTCAAAGGCAGGGCAGGGTTGGAGAAAGGGTACCTGGCTGGGGCAGAGGGCAGGACGAATGGCATTTGGTACCCTACAGTGCAGCCCAGTGACCGTGCATGACAATGAACTGAGTGTTTTAAAACAGCTGACAGAGAAGAGGTGATTATTCCCAGTGATGAGATGGACACACCAAGGACACCCACCTGATCACAGCAGCTTATATACATGTATCCAAGCATCACTGTGCATCCCATAGATATGTTAAAAAGAACATGCAAGGGGGTGGTGGTGGCACACACCTTTAATCCCAGCACTTGGGAGGCAGAGCCAGGCGGATCTTTGTGAGTTCGAGGCCAGCCTGGACTACAGAGTGAGATCCAGGAAAGGCGCAAAGCTACACAGAGAAACCCTGTCTCAGAAAACAAAACAAAACAAAACAAAACAACAACAAAAAGAACATGCAAGGACACACCCCAGAGTAAGCTGTAGAGTTACATTGGTAACAGGCATATGGCAGGCAGGCATCGTGTGGGCAAGGCGGCTGAGGTGGGACCTGGTGTGGGGACACACACTCTGGGCTTAGAGAACCCGGAGTCCGTGGTGGAACTGGAGCACAAGGTTTTACCTCTCTGCTGATGGGAGGAAGGGCATAATGGCACCACAGGGTTCTAAAGAGGATAGAGCGAGATGATGGGCGTGCCCCAGTTGTAAGTGTGTTTAATGGATGGGAGGAAAGAAGGCAAAGTGGATTTCAGAGAGCAGAGATAATGGCCTGTGGACGGGAGGGAGGCAGGGCTTGCAGGAAGCAGATGTGGAAGAGAACGGAGTGAATACATGCTGGAGGGCAGTTGGAAGCTATGTGGGTGGGGAAATGTCAGGGATCATCAGGGGCAGGGTGATGGAGAAAATGGGAGACTCTAGGCATGGCTACAGAGGGACCCACTGAACAGTCCCTTACACTCCATTCTCCAGTGGGAACTAGGGAGCCGCTGAGAAGCCTCCTCACCTCTTGTCCTCAGGAAATCTCTTATTGTCCCAGTGCAAAGTAGAACAGATGCATTCTGTGTGTGTGTGTGTGTGTGTGTGTGTGTGTGTGTGTGTGTGTGCACGCACACAAGCCAGAGTCCAGATGTTTTTCTCATCACATTCTACCTTTCATTGAGAAAGGACTCCCACCTGCAACGCATCCATTCAGCTAGGTTGCCTGGCCAGCGATCCAGGGACCCTCTTCTCTCTTACCCCTAAGCTCTGGCACTTACTGCTATATCTGACTTCCATGGCTGCTGGGGATCACAGCAGGCTCATTACCCACTGAGCTATCTCCCCAGTCCTGCAGCTGTGGGTGGTGCCATATCATGGGTTGGGGGCCTGGGCTAGTGTATAAGGAAATAGCTGAGTGCGAACAGTTCTTCTGTCCTTGCAGAGAACCTGATCTGGCCACATTTTTAGCTATGCCCCCCTTGTCCTCAACTTTAAAGGCACCCCCTCCTGCTTCCAGCACAAAGTCATTGAGCACCTGTCTTGTCCTTTGTGGCCCAACACTGACTTGATGTCGTGAGGCAGAGCATCGTGGTTGAGAGCTAGGGTCCCCAGATCAAGGAGACTTAGGTTCAAATCCTGATCCTGCCATTGATTTTTCTCTGTAACCTTATGGTAGCCGCTTTGCTCCTGTGCCTCAGTTTCCCCCATGTGCAGAGTGGAGATGATACTCCTTGGTGAATAAATACGCAAAGGATGACGGTGAATCACACATCCAGTAGTGGTAGCTATCCAAGGGCCAGTTTAGTCTTTAAAGCAAGAGGCTTTTTGTTTGTGTGTTTTGGTACTTGCTGACGCTTTTGGTTTGCACCTGTGATGGGATGTTCCAGTTTGGCAAGCCCTGGAGTCCCAGCATCCCCTGGCTTCCCCGGAAGGATATTTGAGAGGCTTCCAGGGATCCTGAGCCAAATCTGGGCTGGCAGAGTGTACCTCTGCTGAGCTGGTATATTTTCTCCCTGGCTTCCCGGAGTGGGGAGGGCAGCCCCGGAGGCCTGGGCAGCCTGTGTCTCCTCCATCCCCGTCGTCAGCCCTCCCTGGCAGCATCGCCAGAGGCAAGCCCGATGCTATTTGTGTCTTCTAAGCACCACACCATGCTTCCAGTCCTGTTCCTCCTACACCTCCTGGAAGAGCATCAGATGAAAGCCGGGTGGAGCACCAGGTGGAGCACTAGGTGGAGAGTAAGACAACAGAAGGGGTTCTGTTATCTGGGCATCCAAGACTCTCAGTGAGCCAGGGTTCTGCCTCAATGTCCCCAGTTGACTCTCAGGTGCCTTCCTGCCCACTCAGCTGCTACTGTGATTGGGCGTGATGAGGACCTCACCCAGCATCTTTGGCGGTGTCTCTGAGGAAGGGGGCTCTTTTTAACTGGGTTAGGATTTCAGGTGCTCCCGTCCCCATCTGAGTCCTGATGCTGAATTTTCTTTTCTGTTACCCAAGTGAAGCCACCTGGGACAGTATGAGATCATTTTGAATCGACATGGGAAATAATCCCCATAAGTGTCACTATGTACCATGCACCCACAATGTGCCAAGTCCTGCATTTTTTCTTTTTTTGAGACATGTTCTCATGTAGCCCAGGCTAGCCTGGAGCTCCATATGTAACTGAGGATGACCTTGAATCTCTGATCATTCTGCCTCTAGTTCCTGAGTTCTGGGGTTATAAACATGTACCACCACACCCAATTTTTACAGTGCTGGTGATGGGACCCAGGGCTTCCTGTGTTGGAGGCAAGCTCTCTACCCACTGAGTCCCCGCCCTGAGTCCTATGGTTTAAAACTTCATTTGACTCAATATAGTCACTGCTGCTCTTAACCCTATGGAGTGGGTACTATAGTATCTCCACTATACAGACTGGGAAACTGAGGCTTGGAGAGACAAGGTCATAGACAAGCTAGGTTGAGCAATCCTAGCTCAACCCTTCTGGTTGGTCCTCAGAATGATGTTCTTAACTCTATATGGTGTCTTCCCTGGACCTGTCCCCAAACTCCCTGTCTGTGGGCCTAAAAATAGATATTCCATATTATTGCTTTCCATGTATATATGTATGCCACAGAGTGTGCACAGAGGTTGGGAGGCAACACTTGGGGGTCAATTCTCTCCCTCCATTGTGTTTTTCTGGGGATTGAACTCCTCTTGGCAGCAAGCCTCTTTACCTGCTGAGCTTTATCTTGCCAGCCCCAAATCCAAACTTCCATTTAAGAGTTCAAGCTTAGCAGGTGGCCTCTCCAGCAGACTACTTCCTGCCTTGTTAATCTGCATTCTGTACTGGCAATGTGTCGGGCTCTGATTTCTGGGGGTGGGGGTAGGGGAAAAGGCATGAGGCCTTCCAGGAGGCTTTGCTTCCTCTGTGGGACAGTTTTGCTGGAATTAAGAACCCAGGAGAGCCCTGGGCTGTGCAGAGTCCCAAGCTGCCTTTTGCAGCTCCATCCCCAGAGTCTAAGAGCTCACATGCCCTCCATCCTCTCCCCAGCTCTGCCCTATTCAGGATGGGAGGATAGAGAGATGGTGGCCAGGAAAGAATCTCTTTCAACTGCTTCCCTTGAACACATTTCCACTTCGGGCGTAAGGTGGAGGCTCCTGGACTGTTCTCCACGATGAGTTGAGGCAGACTTCAAGGAGTTAAGAATTCAGGCGTGGCTCTGCTGGGTGGTTTTCTGTCCTGTGGGGCATCTGGGTTGCTCACTGTGTTCAGCTGGCAGTAGGATTGCACTACACTGGAGGGTCCTGTGTCTTCTTGCCCCCCACCTCATATCCTTCCTTGTCCAGTAGCCCACCACTGCTCAGCTCCTTTTACAGTGAGGCTTCAGGAGTGCAGAGGTGGAGTTCACTAAATGTCTTTGTAGCCAGGTCTGGGACTGAGACCATGGTCGAAGGTCCCATCTCCTTAAGAGAAGAATGGCTGGTGTGTGCAGGGGAAGATGTGACTGGCTGCCATCTTTACCCCTGAGCTGTGCACACAGGGGGACTTAACGGGAGGCTGCAGGGCTGTCCCAGGAGGTCTGCATCAGATGTACAGCCTGAGATTAAAAAAAACAACAACAACAAAACAAACAAACAAACAAAAAAAACAAAAAAAAACCAAAAAACCCTCTCACCCCCCCACATGTTAGCAAACACAGCCATGCCACATCTCCATGGAAATGCGGCTGCTGGGGACTGCCTCTGAGTGGGAAAGGGCTTTGCCTGAGTCAGAAAGACACACTGATTGTCACTGGACTTTCAGAGTGTGCTAAGTCCGGAATAAACCGTTTGCCTAGAAAAGTCATCCGCACCCCCACTCCGGCTACGTGACAGAGTCTCTGTCCACGAGGCTGCCCTTCTGTGTCCCCATTGTGCTTCCCCCTTGTGTCTGGATCTCCTCCAAGGCATTTGCACGTATCCTGCCCGCCAAGAGGCAGCAGCTGGGTGGCTCTGTTCGAGGTCAGCATCCAGAAACAGACGGGCTCAAAAAAAAAAAAAAAAAAAAGTAATTAGAGTTGTCATTAACCTTGGCATCCCAACTTGATGATGGAGGAAGAAGTTGGAGAGATGAAAAAAGACCTGTTGTGGCAGAATCTGCTGTGTCCCTGACACTTCTCCGTTGGGGTTCACTACCCCCTCCCAACAGTTTGACACAGAATTTTTCCACAGCGTTTGTCCTTAGGTGTCGTTCTCATGGCTGGGCAAGGACACCGACAGCCAGGTCGGTCTCTCCCCTTCTACACCAGCCCTTCATCCTTCAGCCTGGAGCCTTGGCCTTCAGGGAGGGGTGTGGATCAGGGTCAGGGTCAGGACACCCAACATTCTGGACATAGTTATGCTTGCATTCATTTTTTTTCACAAGAAGCCAATTTTTAAAAAAATCAGGTTTAATAGTACTCTGTAACCTCCCAATGTCAAAAACTGCTAAGTACTGCCTCAGTTTCCCCAGGTGTTAGGTAAGTGCTTTCAGCATCCATTCAGCCTTAGCCATATTGAGGAGGCTGAGGCAGGAGGATGTCAAGTTCGAGGTCAGCCTGGGGTCAGGGTGAGACTTTGTCTTAGAAAAAAAAAAAAAAAACTGGATCAGTTAGTAAAATGGCACCAAGCATATGTGAGGTCCTGAGTTTGGATCCCGCCTCCGTATAAAAGCCAGCAGGAGCTAGGGGCAGTGGGTGGAGACAAGCTGATGCCGGGACCTCATGGGCTGGCCAGGCTAGTGAAATGGCAACAGCCAGGGTCTGTGAGAGACTTGATCTCAAAAAGTAAGATGGAGAGCAATGAAGGTAAACATTGACCTCTGATCTCCACACACGGCTGCGTGCAGGAGCGCGTGCGCGCGCGCACACACACACACATACACATACACACACACACACACACACACACACACTCTATCCTTGAAGCTCTGTGGAACCTGTTGGTACCAAAGCAAATGACAGTTTAAAAAAATTCCCTAATGGCCACCAGTGTCTGCCATCAAGGGAGTGTAAATCGTCATGCGGCATGAATGGTGCATGTGGGTGGGCTGTAAATTTGACCAAGTCTCTCGCTGAGGCTCTTTAACCTTGAGACATCCCACAACTCGTCTGTAAACTGGGAAGTCCAGTCCCCCTCTCCCAAGTCCCTCTCACCCAGGCTTTTCAGCCATGATACTCACCTGCATGTGGGCCTGGGGAAATTCTTCATACTGAGGGCTGCGCGTCGTATGATGTT
The DNA here is from genome assembly GCF_903995425.1 of Onychomys torridus. Classification (NCBI taxonomy): domain Eukaryota; kingdom Metazoa; phylum Chordata; class Mammalia; order Rodentia; family Cricetidae; genus Onychomys; species Onychomys torridus. Next base: position 31,868,491 of record NC_050464.1, read on the forward strand.
TAAACAGCATCTCTGAATTCTACCTATCAGCTGCTTGTCAGTAACACCACCAGCTGCAATAACCATAAAAACATCTCCAGCACTGAGCAGTATCGTCTGGGTGCAAAGTCATCCCCGGCTGAAAACCATTCCCCTGTCCCTTTGCTAGTGGTTCATGGACAGAGGAAATCGGCCAAGGATTCTGATGTCATCATAGGCAACCTTTAGGGGAGGATGGAAGAGAACACTGGCCTAAGTCATCAAATCTGCCCCCTGCTTAGAGCCCAAGCTGGGCAGTCACTGTCTCTGCAGTGGCCCAGTGCGGTAGAACACACTGCCGTCACCATGTTATGGATGAGAGAACTGAACCACAGAGAGGTTAAGCCACCTGCCCAGAGCCACACAGGTGATGGAACAGGAGCCCAGGCTAGCCCACGGCTGTAGCCCTATTTTGCCGTTCCACAGAGAATTTTTTCCCCCGCACCCTGTGCTGGGAATACTGAGCGCTTCCTCTCACCAGTGTAACGTCCTCAGGGAGAGAAAGGCTCATTGCTGCCTAGCAGCTGAGGAATCTGAAGCTGTGCGCCCAGGTGTGTGCACAGCCTTCCTGTGGCCACATGAGACTTTGCACTTAGACATCTTTCACACCCTCCTGCCTCTGGGGAGTGCAAGTGTCAAGGGCAGTTGACAGATGGTGGTGGGGGATGCAGAGAGCCGGGCATTCACAGGTGTCGCGGATATCCGTCAGCTTGATTGGTTCTGTCTGGCAGGGCTTCGCCACTTTCTCTCAGTTCCATTTATCATGACAGGGAAACGGCGGAGCAGCATCGACCGAGTCACGACCCTAAGCACTGAATGACACAAAGCTTCCTTTGTCCCGAGTCCAGGCAGTTAGGGCAGCCGCCAGTGCCACCTGTGAGCGACTGCCCTCTGCGAGCCTCAGTGTCCCCATCTGTAAAGCAGGGGTGATAATAGAATTGATCTCACAGGTGCTCACTGATCAAGGGAAACGTGGCAGGGAGTACTTAGCACAGCACCTGGCACACTAAATGCCCCATTAGGTGAGCCGGGAACTGTGGCTGCTTAGGTGGGAGAATTGATGAGTCTGCCAGGCACAGAATGCCGGCTGTGCATGGGGGCAACTCGGTCATTTGAGGACAGGTTCTGAGAGCCCTGCCTGGGAGCCTGGGGCTGGCCTCCACCAGAGCAGCCATCTCCTGTTCCTGGCAGATGGGCCGTTTCTGCTTCTGACAATACTACAGCCCTGAAGCTTGATAAGCGCCTTGCTAATATCCCCCCTGCTTGGCCACCGGGGGAGGCAAAGAGTGAGCAGAGGGATTTAAGAATTGATGGGGCAGAGAGCCACAGCCACACCAACTGGCAGCCTGGATAGTGGTGTTGGTGTTGCAGAGGCCAGCTTGGACTGTACTGGGAGCCTGAGATTCACAAACACTGGTCTCTGCAGGGCAGGTTGGAAATGGGTTCTCTGAGGAGCTAAGCACCATGTTTGTGTGTAAAGGTGTGTTCTTGCATGTAGATGTTGATCATCCTATACTTTATGTGCCAGGGTGCAGGTAGTCCTAAACCAGTGGTTCTCAACCTGTGGGTCTTGACCCTTTCGGAGATTGATGGACTCCTTCACAGGGGTCACTTATCAGGTAATCCTGCATATCTGATATTTACATGATGATCCAAAACAGTAGCAAAATTACAGTTATGAAGTAGCCACAAAATAATTTCACCTCCATAACATTCCCAGAGTGAAGGGCTTGGTTCTCCCTGGGTTACAGGACAAGAAGTTGCATCTCAGAATGGCTAGGTTACTTGCCTGGCATCACCGAGCTGGAAAGTGGCAGATGCAGAGCCAAAACTGGTACCCATGCTTGCATCCTAACTGTCCCTTACCTCGCAGTATGGGGCATGCAGCAGGTTACTGTGTTGGCCATCACACTCACCTTCCTGAATCCGAGTGGCAACATCTGGCCAGTGGCAATCCATTCCCCACCATCTTGAGAGGTCATACGTTGCTATCCAGAAAGGAGGGATGAGGGATATGGCCCTTCTGGTGTTCCCAAGGACATCCTGGGGAATGGGAGGTGCCTACTCAAGTCCTCTGAGTAGTCAGCGGTCCCCTGAAGCACCCGCCTGGTGATGGATGCGTCCTGGTTGGCACTGGGCATCATAAAGTTAATTGGGTATGTAAAGACCTAACTAGAGAGTGACAGCTACTTACAGTGGCCAGCTAATTGCTTGAGCAGAGGAAGAGTGGAAAGGAGATGGCCGTAAACCAGGCTCCCTCAGGGACCGTCTCAGCACCAAGGACCAGAAGGGACATCTGGGTGTTTGGGCTCTAGGACCTCAGGTCTCTGAGTGCTGCCCACATTAGGAGGTTTGAGAAATGGCTTACCTGACCCCCTTAGAGCAGAGGCTAAGCAGAGGGTACCAGGAGAGCCAAGGTCATTCAAGGTCACTGGGCTGGTTAGTTTTTTTTTTTTTGTTTTTTGTTTTGTCAACTTGACCCAAGCTAGAGTCACCCGGGAAGAGGGACTCTCAGTTGAGAAAATGCCTCCATCAAGTTGGCTTTTAGGTAAGTCTACGGGGGCATTTTCTTGATTGATGATTGACAGGAGAGGGCCCATCCCACTGTGTGTGGTGCCATCCCATAGGTGGGTGATGCTGGGAAGAATAAGAAAGGTGGTTGACTATGGACCTAAGGGGCAAGCCAGTAAGCAGTGTTCCTCCATGGTGTCTGCTTCAGTTCCCACCTCCAGGTTCCTGTCCTGACTTCCCTCAATGATGGACTGTAAGTTGTAAGCCAAATAAGCCCTTTCCTACCCCAAGTTGCTTTTGGTCATGGTTTTTTATTAGAGCAATAGAAAATTAGCTCAGACAGAAATTGGTACCAGAGCCGGGCGGTGGTGGTACACGCCTTTAATCCCAACACTCGGGAGGCAGAGCCAGGCGGATCTCTGTGGGTTCAAGGCCAGCCTGGTCTACAGAGCGAGATCCAGGAAAGGCACCAAAACTACACAGAGAAACCCTGTCTCAAAAAAATAAAACAAAACAGAGAGAGAGAGAGAGAGAGAGAGAGGAGGGAGGAGGAGGAGGAGGAGGGAGGAGAGAGAGAAGAAAAGAAAGAAAGAAAGAAAGAAAGAAAGAAAGAAAGAAAGAAAGAAAGAAAAGAAAGAAATTGGTACCAGAGAATGGGTCAGGTGATAAACCTGACCATGTGGTCTTGGGAGGATCATGGGATGATTTTGGAGCTTGGCAGGGCAAAGCTACTGAGTGCTCAGAGCTTAATGAGCCATTGTGGGAGTTTGGACATAAAAAATGCTGAAGGAGAAACAGACAATGGAGGCCCGGCTTGGGAGGTTACATAGGGAAGTTTGCAAGTCCCTTCAAGACTTTATGGGGCTGTTTCTATAGTTTTTTTTTTTTTTTTTGAATGAAGGATCTGTGACTTCCGCTCACCTTGAGCTGAATAATCAGTTGCAATTAAGAAAATACCAACACAGGCAGCAACTAGCTAAGAGGAAGGATTCCCACTCACATCCTCCAGCATTTGGCCTGCATACCTCGAGTTGGGAAATGTCCTTTTCTTGTCTAATGAAAGGTGAAATATGTTCCTCATGAGGAGTTAAAATGTGGAGGAGAAGCCATCGGGATGACGGTTGCTGCCAGTGTTTCGATTTTTCTCTTGTTTTCTCTTTGATGTGCACAACAAAGGTATCCAGACATAACACCCCCAGCCTCATATTCACAGCCTAACAGATTCTGCACTCTGGCTTGGGGCCCCTTTCCCACTTAGCAGATTGAGGCGAGGGTTCACATGAGGTCCCCCTCACCTCTTCTGAAGCAGCATTTGGCAGGGGGGTGGAGCTGGAGTCTGTGCATGGCTCAGGAGTGGAGCATCAGCCTTGCACATATGAGGTCCTAGGTTCCATTCCCAGAACCAGAAAAAAAAATCAGTGCAGGCATGGCCAAGCACTCAGGCAGTACAGAGTACATAGAGAACTCCTTTAAAAGAATGTGGGTTCCTGAGTCTTGCTCTGAGCCCATAGACCCATCTTCCAAGCATTAAATGTGCTCCCTGGAGGATCGAGATGGGTCATGGGTTTGGGGAACATTTGCTCAAGGCTGCATGATTGAACATGGATGTCCAGGCTTAGCTGGACTGGTCACCAAGATGGCGCTGGAACCTGATCATGAGAGCTTTGTCACAAAGCTGGGTGATTGACAGGCAGTGAGGGAGTCCCAGTGAGTTCCAAGCTCTCCTTCTGAGACCTGGGGGGAACAAATAGTTCTGGCATGAAAGGACAGAGTGCTGTGTCACTAGGCTGTGAGCCTGCTGGTCACAAATGGTGGCATGGTTTTGACCTAGCCCCTTGCAAAATTATGTCTTTGGATTTGAAGTCTCTGGCTCTAGGGGCCTTCTAAGTAGGCCACATTTGGGGCTGATTGGGAGAGTGTCCATGCAGGTGGATATGAGATGCCTTGCTCATACCCTGAGGTCTGGGCCAAGAAAAAAGGTGGCCTGCTACCTCACACCCATCTCCTAACCGTTCTGACAAGCGCTGGGGATATCAGGACACAGCCTTCATTCAGTCTGTAGGACTTGTAAAGCCTCTCATGCATGCTCAGGAGACCTGCCTTGGACATATGGGGTAACAGGCCTGCAAGGGGGGTGCTGGAAGGACCAGGAATTCAGGCAGGGCAGTTAGAATGCGGGCTTGCGGGCTGGAGAGATGGCTCAGAGGTTAAGAGTACCGACTGCTCTTCCAAAGGTCCTGAGTTCAATTCCCAGCAACCACATGGTGGCTCACAACCATGTGTAATGAGATCTGGCACCCTCTTCTTAATAAATAAATATTAAAAAAAAAAGAATGTGGACTTGCAGGAGGGGGGGCAATCTACGCCCTTGTTCTTCAAGAAGAGGCAGAAAAGCAAGAAACTCCTTTAAAATGTTCCCCAGTGAAGCACATTATTGCAGATTGGCCATAGCTGTGTGATCTTTGCAAGCCTCTTACCCTCTCTGTGCCGTGGCCCCCCATGATAGACTGATTCTATTGCTTATTTCTGAAATGCTCCCTCAGCCAGGTTCCTATGTTGAATATTTGCTCTCTGGATGGGGGAGCTCCTTGGGGGGGGGGCTGTGGAACTTCCCAAGATAGGGCTTTGATAAAGGAAGGGGGTCACTAGGGGCCAGTGGGGATCATACCCACCCCTGGTCCCTAGGGCACTCTGCTTCTTCCACACACTCCCACTGCCGCAGATCAGATAGCTCTTCCCTTTTCTCACCATGATGGACTGAGTGAGACCCTCAGAAACCGTGAGCCAAAGGAGCGTGCCTCCCCCTAAGGTGCGTCTGTCAGCTGCCTCATTACAAACAGTGAAAAGGGACTGAGGCACACGTGAGATTTTTCAAATTTCCTGGCCAGAGCAGTGGAAGAGGAAGTCTTGACAAGAAGAAGGTCACCCGTGCATTCCCACCCCTCACCCCCCATAGCTGTCCTCACGTTCTCACACTGTACAGTCCGACTGCACAGAGAGCCATGCTGGCTCACCTATTCCAGACTGCTTTGAAAGATTTTTGAGTCCAAAATCACCAAAGATGACTTCATCCAGCATTCCCAACTAACAGAGATGAATGCAGGCTGGCTCAGAGGAGATGGGGTGCAGGGCTCTCAGAAACTCCTGTTACCCCCCACCTCAGCTGACTCTGCAGAATCCCCAGGGCACCAAGAGGCACCATTTGGCCAACACTGGTATGACCGCTATTTTTTGGATGAAACTGGACTGTAGGGAGCATAGCGGGGCTGAAATCCCAACATCAGGATGCTACGCTAAGGGGGTTGTTTGTTGGGTGGTTTCTCTCTCTCTCTCTCTCTCTCTCTCTCTCTCTCTCTCTCTCTCTCTCTCTCTCTCTCCTCTCTTCTGTCTCCCTGTTCATGTGCAGGTGCACATGCACATGGCCCGAGGACAGTTGGTTATGATTCCCCAGGAGTTATCCACTTTGTTATCCAGGCAGGGACTCACTGGCCTGGAGCCCTCCAAATAGGCTGGGCTGGCTGGCCAGTGAGCTTCAACGGTCTCCCACTTCCTTGCTGTGGTTACCCACACCCAGTATTTTTAAAAACTTAGATTTCTAGAAATTAAGATCATGTTCTCATGCTGGCAAGGTAAACTCCCCGTCAACTGCACAATTTCCCCAGCGCCTGGTATTTATGTTGTTGTTGGTTTCTTTGGTGGGGGAGGTACATGGGATAGCCCTATGTATCAGGCTGACCTGGAACTTGTAGCCCAGGTTGTTCTCGCACTCATGATCCTCCTGCCTCAGCCTCCTAGATGCTTGAATTGTAGATGTGACTGCCCTGCTCAGCTGCAGGGCACAGAAGCAGCTGAGGTCATTGTGTGCAGCTCAGGCCTTACCAATGACTGAGGGGGCCATTGGTGTGGGAAAGGCATGGGAACAGGTGAGGGCGAGGTTTGGCTGTTTGAGTGGTCCCCGGCACTGCTTGGCATATTGCTCTGTGTGTGGCAGTAAGGGACATGGCCTGGGACAGATTGCCTGAGTCTTGATCTCACTGCCTTGATCTCACTTAAGTGGCCCCAGTAACAACTTAGCCTCAGTTTTCTGAATTGAATATGGGGACAGGAATATGGAGGATCCTCACAGGGTACCGGGGTGCTGGTAGGATAAACTCAAGGCAAACTGCAAACATCATGTAAGAAATGCATGTGACTTCCCCATGTTAGTGGCCCAGTGCACAGTCAAATGCAATCATTTTTTCCCATGATTATGGGGCTGGCAGAAAGCCGGGCCCACTGCTGCAGCACACCACCATGAAAGAGGAGCACACCATGGAGTTTCTATCTTCTAGTAGGAGATAAAAATTACAGGGAGTTTTTGTCTAGTTATTTAATTCATTATTTTCTTTGAGACAGGGTCTCATGTTGCCCAGGCTAGCCTCAAACTCACTATGTAGCTAAGGATGGCCTTGAACTTTCTGATTCCCGTGCCTCTGCCTCCCAAGTGTTGAGGTTATAGGCATGTGTCACCACTCCTGATTTATGTGTACTGGGAATAGAACCCAGGACTTGGTGTATGCTAGATAAGCACTCTACCAACTGAGCCATGTCCCTGCCCAGGATGGTTTTATACTGAGTCTCTTCAATACCATGGCAAAGGAAAAAATTTCTTATGTCAGGGATCATGGGAATCCTGGAGAGGTCGGAAGGTTTGCTCAGTAAGCTGATATGGAGTGTTGACCTCAATGCCCATCACAGGGCAAGTGCACCTCAGGGGCAGCTACGTGCCACCTTGGGTATTCTAGGACCACAAACTGCTGCCGGGCTTCACTTACTTATTGCCTCTGTGGGTCCATAGGGATAGTTTCTGGGGAGAGGTAGCTGCTGCTGATGCTGGGCATGAGTGAGCCTGAGCTCTGCACTGCCACCTCCTGGTAGTGAAGGTGTAACCTGGGTCACAGTGGAGGCCACAGACTGCTCTTTGCTTCTCCCTTGGAGGGACTCAAGGGGGAAGCACCAGAACATGATTTTTAAGAGCCAGAGGGCTCTTGGGCAGAGTCCACGTTTAATGGCTGTGTGCAGGGCTGCCAGGCGACCCTTGGGAGGCTGTGGTTCCCAGGTCCTTCCAAGGGTTCTATCACCCACTGTTCATGGTGGAACGGCCAAGTGCCAGTGCCCTGGCTCCTGTATCTAGAAAAGGACAACAAGCCTTTTGGTTTTGTTTGTTGGCTTGACATTGCTTTCATTTTGTTTGAGACAGGCTCTCACTCTTATAACCTTGGAACACAACCTGACCTGGGACTCAAAGCAATCCTCCTGCCTCTATATCCCAGGTGCTGGGATTGTAGATGTGAGCCATCTCACCCAGCTAGACCAGTAAATCTTTGGTACAAGGAAAAAGGGCATGGAGAGGCCTTTAAAACTGGTAGATGATATGTCTGAAAATCCAGATGCCAAAGACCCTCCAGGGTGCCTGCAGGTTTGGTGTTTACACCCATTGCTTCATTATCCAGCTGGAGCCCGGGCCAGCAGCATTAAGCGGCACTGCTTCCGAGCTTTATAGAAAGTTCTGCCTCAGACCCATGTTTCTGAATCTGCATTTTGGCAGGTGCCTGCAGTAAGCTTAGTTTGAAAGCATTTGTTCCAGATGCCTGCGATGCTGGCCAAGTGCAGGTGTGTCACATTTAGCGAGCCGACTCAGAACTCTGATAGCAGCTCCCTGGAAGAGGCCTTGTGAGTTAGGAAAGGCCTGAATCTGAAGCCATTAGCACAGATGGACACTGAGGGGTCTGGACTTGGACTGGGCTCAGACATTCTGAAAGGGATGTAGCCGCCATCAGATTTTCAAGAACACAGACTCAGAGATAGAGGGCCTCACTCTTCTTGGGACACATGGGGAGCACCGGGTCCTGGGGGCCCTTACTGTCCTGTCTCTGCTCCAGGCGCCTGGTGGACCGTCTGGAGAACATGAGGAAGAATGTGGCCGGGGATGGTGTGAACCGCTGCATTCTGTGCGGAGAGCAGCTGGGTATGCTGGGCTCTGCCTGTGTCGTGTGTGAAGACTGTAAGAAGGTACCAGCATCACACTCCCTTCCTTTCCCGTTGGACACATGCATGGGGCAGAGGGATGTGGGGGTTTAGACTGTGGATCTGGAGTCTGAAGGATGGAGCTTGGCTTCTGAAGAGCAGTTGTAAGGTGTGAATTCTGCAGGATTCTCAGTCTCCCAAGGTCATCTGGGTCCTGGTTCCTTCCAGTGAAGGCCTTTATGTCCCCTTAGAGCTGAGATCAATAAAAGATGAACTCAGGAGTCTGGAGCATGAGGATCCTGGCTATGGGTTAGTTAGTATGTTAGGTGTGTGGTCTGAAGAGTATGCTGTGTGTGTGTGTGTGTGTGTGCGCGCGCGCGCATATGCATGAGCTCACACATGTATGCATGTTCCCTTAACATGCATCAAGCCACAAGAGACTTAGATAGCAAAGGCAGGCAAGAGGCTCAGCAGGTGAAAACACCTGTTGTACATGCCTAGGGACCTGAATTCAATCCTGAAACCCTGGCAATGTAGAAGAGAATGCCACAGAGTTCTCCTTTGACCACACATACTAAAAAATACACACTAGTTAAAAAAAAATAAAATTTATTTTTTAAAAGAAAGACCTAAAAAGCCTTTCTCCAGCCAACATGGACTCCTTGGACTTTAAGAGCATTCCTGGGGCTGGAGAGATGGCTCAGAGGTTAAGAGCACTGGCTGCTCTTCCAGAGGTCCTGAGTTCAATTCCCAGTACCCACATGGTGGCTCACAAGCATCTGTAATGAGATCTGGCGCCCTCTTCTGTGTACATAATAAATAAATAAAATCTTTTTTGTTTTTTAAAGAGCATTCCTTCAAGCAGAGAAGTCCCCCATCCTGAGCTCTTGTCTTGCTCCCCTAAACTATGAGCATCCAACCCTTCCAGAACAGAGACACAACTGTCTTTGGCTCACTTGATTCCACTCAAGGGAATTCAGTGATTCACCCAGCTAGAGATACCCATCCCGGGCTGGGCATCCTGCCCTGTGATCCAAGCAGCCTATAGAGTATAGTATTGGGCTAGCTGGGCATGGTGGCACATTCCTTTAGTCCCAGCATTCAGGAGGCAGAGGCAGGTGGATCTCTGTGAGCTGAAGGCAATCCTGGTCTACAGAGTGAGTTCCAGGACAGCCAGGGCTACACCAAAAAAAAAAAAACCTGTCTTGAACAAACAAATACAGTGTTGGGGAAAGTTCATGTGAAAGATGATGCATGATAACAGTTACCTTGATAGACAATTTTATGCACCTGTGGGTTTTCCTGTTCATCCTCAGCCAATGGGAAGCTCACCCCAAAGAACAGTGTTCCTTTGTGTTGTCTGGTTATTATTCAGCCATTGTCTACTGGAGTGGGTGGGCATGTAGTCATGGCTAAAACTGTCTCAAGTCTTCTGGGAAAAGAAAGAAGCAATAAACAGAATGAATACACTGGCTTTTCTTAAAAATCATGCCAGTGGCCTCTTCTAGGTGGTGGGTGAGAACCCAGGCTCCACAGGATGGATTCTTTGAGAGACCTCTTGGGAAAGAATCCATCTCTTGCCACTGGCAGCAAGACCCAAAGTGAAACCTTATTCCTACTGGCCTTGCTTTCGGGAGGAAGTGAAAAGGGGTTCTAGTTCTTTGGATCCCCCAAGAGATCTTGAACTTCATTACCACCCCTACACCCCTCTTGCCTGTCCATAGTCCCCCAACAGCTCACAGCATGCTTCACCTGTGTATGCTCTGGCTGTGTTTTGTCCACAGAATGTCTGCACCAAGTGTGGTGTTGAGACCTCCAATAACCGCCCACATCCAGTATGGCTCTGTAAGATCTGCCTTGAGCAGAGGGAGGTGAGTGGCCAGGCCTGTGCCTGGATGGGGGAGTGGGGAGCTGTGGGTGGTGGCACTTAGAGACTTGGGGCTTGTCCTGGCTCTTGTGTCTTCAGGGTTTGGTAGGAAAGAAACTAGCCTAGAGCTGGGGAGGTAGTCAGAGTTCTTGCTTAATACACATGAGGAGACCCAGATTCAATCTCCAGCATGGCCTGAACTGGGCATGGTGGTGCACACCTGTCACCCTAGAACTGGAGAGGTGGGAGCAGAAGGATCAGGAGTTCAAGGTCAGCCTCAGGCACATAGTGGAATTGAGGCCAGCCTGGACCCATGAGACCCTGTCTAAAAACCTAACAGGAATGAATGGCTGGTGAATCGGCAAAGTCTCTTTTGGGGCCACTATGGTCTTTTCCTTCCTCCTCTCTTCTCTTTGCCTCTTTATCATCACCCTCCGATTTTCCCCTCCCCATCCCTGTCCCTCACTTTATGAGTCTCCCTCCCCACAAGTCTCTTCTTTCTCTCTCGGTGAGTGTAAGTATATGCACATGTATGTGATGGTGTGCTACCCCAGATATGAACCTATGGCATCCAGAGGTTAACATCAGGTATCTGACATTATGGTCTCTGTCCTGTGTTTTGAGTCAGGTCTCTCACTGAGCCTGGAGCTCATGGCTTCAGCTAGGCTGGCTGGCCAGTGGGCCCCTGGGATCCCCCTGCTTCTACCCCCCAGCACTGGAGTGACAGGCACGCACTGCCCAGATTTGAGGTGGGTGCTTAGAGATCTGAGGTCAGGTCTTCCTGCTTACCCTCCACCCACTGGGGGTCCCCTCAGCTTTTCTCTGTCCTTGCCCATTGTCTTTCTCATCTCCCTGTTTTCTGTTCCTCACCCTCTCCCTTCCTCCATGATGGTTTATCTCTTCACTTCTGCTTCCTTCTCTTCCTCCTACCTCATCCTCTGCCTCCCCCATCCTCCTTCCCTTTTCTCTGTCCATTTTTCTTCTAGAATCCTTCTCTTGCCCACACCTGCTTGTGTTATTGAATTCATCCCCAATCGGCACAGTTTCTTTACCATTCGCCCCCCCCCCCCATTGCAGATTCTTGCCTTGGAGACATTATCACCATGGTCATGTTTTCTCTCTTCAGCCTCAGGACAGCAGGACACACAGGGAAGGTTTGATGAAGGTGCTATTTATGGCAGAGTGGGGGACACCAGAAGTAGAGGGGTAACCTCCCAATATGAATGATGGCAGGGCTCTGAATCCACCCCCTGGTCTGAACTGAAAGAGGAAGGAGGGCACAGTAGCCAGGAAGACAGGTAGAGGGAGCAGGGGGTCATCACCACCCAACAGCAGGGAGAGAACCAAGGGGGATAGATACCATGACTCCCCTCTCCACATCTGCACACTCCTCTGGTTGTGCTCCTGATCTCATAAGCCAGAAGACCAAATCATGGAAGCCCTGTTATTATGTGCCACACTGGATAACCCTGTAGGGCTATAGCAAGATGAGAATGTGGGGATCTTCCAGATGTTCCCATATTATCTTGTCTAACCTGAAGTCGTGATAAAGGCCTGGGGTCTTGAAGAAGTTGTCAGGGAGTAGATAATCTGTTTTGTCTTCTTTAAGGCAAGGTCTCATGTAGCCCAGGCTGACCTCAAACCTGAATTCCTGATCACCCTGCCTCCAAGTATTGAGGCTTACAGGTGCATCCCATATTACTTACATCAATTGCAAGGCCATAGTTACAAGTTGGCATTGAACCCTCCTCTTCCTCTCTCTGGCTGTGAGTTATCGGATTGATTCTTGACATGGCACACATTCAGCTTTCTCTATCAATAAAATGGCCATCAGGTTTGTGAGGCTGGTGAATGGAACAGATGTATGTGGCCACTGTCATGGCCATGAGCTACGGGAGCAAAGATAAACAAAGATTAAAAACTGGCAGTTGGCTGCCATGTCTCCCACACCTGCCTTCCTCCCTTCCCAGGTCTGGAAGCGCTCAGGAGCATGGTTCTTCAAGGGTTTCCCAAAACAGGTCCTTCCACAGCCCATGCCTATAAAGAAGACCAAGCCCCAGCAGCCTGCTGGTGAGCCTGCCGCCCCGGAGCAGCCTACAGCCCGGGCTCCAGCTCGAGGTAGGACAAAGCCAACCCTTTTCAGAACTTTAGACAGGTCCCAGCCTACTGGTCTACCTGGGGGTGTCTTAGGAAAGTACTTGTTGCCAGTCAGCTTCTGGCTTCTTGTCTAGGACTCCTTAGCCCCTTCACAGTTTTCCATGAACCTTGTTTGGGAGGGTATCACAAGGAACTTTCTAGAAAAACCAGCTTGCCAAATGGCTTTGCTGACTTCCTTAGTGGGAAATTGAAAAGCACAAAAGAAGAAATTAAAATTAGGAATTGGGAGAGCCCCCCCCCCCACTCACCTGAATACCATGGAACCTGGGGAACTTGAGCCTGCTAAAGAAGATTTCCTGGTTTTCTTGTGTTTCCTCCTCTTCTTCTCTCTCCCTTCTTTTCTTTCTTCCCCTCCCTCCTCCTTTTTCTTCTCCCTCTCCTCCTCTTCTCTGTCTCCTCCCTTCTCCTCTTTCTCTTTCTTCCTCTCCCTTTTCTTTTTATTCTTGGGAAGAATCTTATGGAGCCCAGGATACTCTGGAACTCCCTTTTATCCGAGGATTGGGTGACCTTGAACCTGAATCTCCTGCCTCTACCTCCCTAGTGCTGGGATTATAGGTGTGCGACACCATGCCTGATTTTCATTTGTGTCTCTTCTATCGACTGTAAACAATTCTGAAACTGGACTAATTAAAAGTGAAAGATGAATAGAAATGAAATTAGCAAAAGAAAATTACCAGCACTATTAATATCATGGCTGTTATCTGAGTTTGGTTATTAATAATTAACATGATCATTAAAAGAGAGAGGCAAGTAGGAAGAAAAATGACTCCATTAAAATCACATTTTCACTGGATAGCACCACTTGGACTGGCCAGACAAAGCCCTTGTAATAATCCCAATTAACACTGGATGGCATGATCCAACTTGAGCAGCAATGCTGAGCATCATTTCTCAGAAGTGAGCTAGAGACATGGGCTCAAATCTCAGCCCCTGACCCACTCTCTCATAGGATGACTTCTCAGAGGCATGGCGCCTGGTGCCAAAAGTTTTCTTTATGGAGTGACATGAGCCATTTCTTCTTGTAGAGCCACCAAGTTGTTAACAGACACTGTGTCCCTGAGGAGTGTGCAGTCCTACCAACCATCCTTCCTTCTGGTCACCGTTCTTCCCTCTGCTGGGAGTGTCCAGCCCACAGCCCACAGGCCACATACAGTCCAGGATAGCTATGAATGCTATGAACAAAACTGCAAACTTATTTAGAACAGAAGCAGAATTTTCAGTCTTTTTTTTTTTTTTTTTTTTGTAACATGGCTGTGTGGTGCTTGATTGTAGATTCACAGATAACGATGCCGTGTTATGATGTCAAAGGTTGGACAGAACTGCTGGTCTAGGCAGAAGAGTTGGCTATTATTGGGTGGTCTGTGCTTATGACTTCACATGCAATAAGGAAATGTGGAGCAAGCTTGAGGGAGAGGCTGGAGGGAAGCTTACTTAATGCTTCCGAACCTTTTCTCAGGAAGAGCGGCCCAGCCCCTTGTGGAGCTGTGCAGTAAGAACTCTCCACACACCAGAAAGTCAGCACTCTGCATTATTTCTCTCTCTCTTTCCAGGTGACATGGAGGAGAGGAGGGCCCCAGGTCAGAAGCCAGGTGGGTTCTGCCAACCGACCCCACTCCGGGACCCTACCCCTCCACTTCCCTCTCTCTGTTCAAGCCAAGCCTTTCCTTGCAGGCCCCGACCTCACCTCTGCTCCCGGGCGAGGAAGCCATGGGCCTCCCACTCGCAGGGCCTCTGAGGCACGAATGAGTACAGCTTCCCGGGATTCTGAGGCCTGGGACCAAGGTCACGGTGGGGGTGCTGGAGACACTAGCCGGAGCCCAGCAGGTGAGAGAGGTGGGCATGTGCTGGCTTTATTGAGTACCTACTGTATATGATGTTTTGTTCCCATCACCTGTTCTGGTCTATAGTCAAGGAGTCATAGAATTCTAGCTCCAGACATTGTAATTGTGATCTTGTGATCAAGCCTCTTCTTGCCCTAACATGGCATATGAAAACCACATGAGTTTTTGCTTTGTTTGACTCCCTAAAGAAGAAAGGCCACTTAGCTTTGAGCAAAGTGACTATCCATCTAATTACCTTCCCCTGTGGTTTCTGCTGTTGGTGTCAATGGGCAAGACAATGTGGCCAGGACATAACTGACTAACAGGTATAGTATCAGGGTCCAGCTTCTTGGGACCACTAGTAGATTATACTATGAAATGCCCGGTGGGAAGAGTCTTGGCCAATTGACTTTGAAAGCGAAGAGTGTTAGGCTAGGAACATTTGTTTCTAACAAACCTTGTCTGAGTCTTGGGACAGCATCCCTGTTTTTATAGTGGGGGACTGGGTCGCAATATGGTGGCTGAGTGTTCAGGACCCACAGTGATCTCTGGTATCAAACCCCCAACACATACAGACAGAGGAAGGGGTGAGAGAGAGAGGGAGAGAGGAGTTATTTCATTATGAGTCCAGGATGGCTTTGAACTCATGACCCTCCTGTCTTAGCCCCAGTCCCCGAGCACTGGGATTACAGGTGTGCACCCCCATTCTTGGCTTCTCAGTATTCACATCCTAAAACGTGGGTTTTAGCTCCCTCATCACTGAGACAGGACGAAGGATGTAACCTAAAAGGAAGAAAGATGAATTTAGCTCACAGCCTCAGAGGTCTCAGTCTGTCATAGAGGGGAGGGTGTGGCCGATCAGTTCACACAGCAGTGGACAGGAAGTGGACGGTTTCCTCCAGTGAGACCCCACCTCCTAAAGTTTCACCACCTCCCAGAATGTGCCACCAGCTGGAGGCCAGGTGCTCAGCGCATGAGCCTCTCTCTGGCTGTTGTGAATTGTGCTGTTATGAACATCTCCGACAAATATCTATTCAAGTCTTTGGAGAAGGTACCTGTAAGTGAGAATACCGCAATGTTGGGCTGTTCTATATTTAATCTTTTAAAGAAACCACCCTTCTGTTTCCTATGTAGTGTAGACTCCTTTTACATTTCTGTCAATTATACACAAGGGTTCCAGTTTCTATATACCTCTGTCAACTCGTGTAACTGTCTGGTTTGTTTAGCTGTTTGGTGTATTTGTTTGCTTGGTTGGTTGGTTTTGGGAATAGGGCTTCCCACTGTAGCTAGCCTGGACTGGAGTGTAGAGTGATCCTCCTACTTCTTTAAGTGCTAAGGTTACAAGCTCGAGACACTAAGCCCAGTGCTGGTTTCTGTTCACTCGCTTTTTATTTTTGAGGCAGGGTCTCACCATGTAGCCCTGGCTGGCCTAGAACTCGCTCTGTAGACCAGGCTGACCTCAAACTCACAGAGATCCACCTACCTGTCTCCCCATGCCAAGGTTAAAGATGTACATCACCACACTTGGCTGTGGGCTGGTTTTTAAGTACTAGCTATCCCCACCCCATGGGTGTGAGTCTGTATCTCAGAGTGGTGCTGTAGATTTGATTGACATTTCCCTAAAAGTCGATGGCACCCAGTTTTTCCCACTTGGATACTCCACAGAAATGTCTGGTTTGGCCCTTGGCCCGCCGTGTTTTAACCAGGACTCTGTTGCCCTTGGGCTCCTGGTGTTCTTTACATGGAAGATTCCAGCCCTTTGTGACTGGGTCATTTGTAAATGGCTTCTGTCCCCCTGTGGCTCACTTGCTGTCTTTGTGGATGCTATCACTTGATTTTCGGGACTTTGATTTTGATGAAGTCCAACTGGTCCTCTGCTTTGAGTGTCAAATCTAAGAAGCTGTGACATGAAGTTTGTCCTTTGTGTTTTCTTTGTGTTTGATGATTTAGCTTGTGTGCACATGCTCGTTCATGGGCATGAATGTGTGTGTGTGTGTGTGTGTGTGTGTGTGTGTGTGTGTGTGTATGCGCACGTGCGCACACGTGCACTCACACCATATGGGAGCATGCATGTTCCTGTGTGTGAGCACATGTACATGTGTGTGCATGTGGGTGCATGCATTGAGTGTGTGTATGTTTGATACATTTTCAGTTGGCTTTTCTAAATGTAATCAGTGCTTTTCATGTGTTGTTCAGCCTCCTGAAGGAAAAGGCAGCGTCAGGGCATCCCTGACCACACAAAATCCCCCAGAGTCAATGTCAGATGCACGGTGTGGTGGCACACACCTGTCATGTGACTGTAACCCCAGAGCAGAGATGGGGGGCAGAGACAAGCAGTCATGGGGCTCACTAGCCGCTGCCTGCCTGAGATGGAGAGCTCTGGGTTCAGGAGGAAACCCTCTCAAAAAATAAGGTGGAGAATGGTAGAGGGAGATACCCAGTGTTGACCTCTGGCCTCTGCATTCATTCCCCACAGGCAGAAATATACACGTGTGTGTGCACACAGGCACATGCACACACACACACACATGTATGCACACACAAGAGTATACACACATGTGCATCTATACAATCAATGTCCATGTCTCCTTATCTGGAAAGCTCCTAGCACCACCCACTCCATGTTGAGCTGACCTCACTGCCCGCTTCCCTGAGTTCCTGGATGGAAGGACACAGCCCTAGGTCACACCACTCCCCAAGTCGGCTTCCCCAACCTACTTCCGGGCGCGTGCCTCTTCACTCCATATGGCCCTTGAGCCCCTGAGTGCTCTCTCCTCTCTTCCTAGCCTATTCCAGGATTCCTGGTTGAATGCAGGCTGTCTAAGGTGCGCAGGGGAACAATCCATTAGTAACCCTAACTCCTCTTAGGGAGCACCTGCTCTGCACCGGTCACGTGATTAAACTCCTTACATGTATTATCTCACTTAATCCCATCATCCACTCACTGGGGGCAGGTTCTACATAAGCTCGCTACGTGGACCCATGCCCACAGGCCCATTATATTGTTTTATTTTGAGATAGGTTCCGGTCTTGTACTCACTCTGTGTCCCAGGCGGGCCTCAAATTTGCAAGCTTCCTACCTGAGCAGCTGAGATGACAGGCCTGCATCCCTGAGTCCCAGCTGACCTGTGCTTTTCAATCACCCTGCAGCCACTGAGATTTGCCCAGAGGGCCTAAGCACTGAGGGAAAACAAAGAAGGATCAGAGAAGGGCAGCTTTCAGTGGAGCCTCAAGAGAGAGAGAGAGAGAGAGAGAGAGAGAGAGAGAGAGTGTGTGTGTGTGTGTGTGTGTGTACACGCACGCATGCACATGTGAATTATGCTGTCTCCCTCCTCTTTCTGCAGGTTTGAGGAGGGCTAACTCAGTCCAGGCCTCCCGTCCCGCCCCGGCCTCAATGCCAAGCCAGGCACCTCCTCAGCCTGTGCAGCCAGGTACCTGTCATGCAGCCCCTATGTGCCCTGGTGTCCCCAAGCAGTGACTCCAGTGCCATCACCCTGCAGGACTGAAACAGGCAGAGGCCTGAGCTCTTCTTAGACCCTGGGAGTGAAGGAGGCCCCATGCTAAGGGCAGAACTGAGGTGGAGGCGTGGGTGGGTGGAGCAATCTATCCACTGCGAAGGGACAGGGCCTTGGTGGTACCTCTTCCACACCTTGGAGGAGGAATCAGGACTCAGAAAGATTTCCATGCTGAGGTTGGACCTGGGCTTTTCCAATGCCAGCCATGCCCCCACCCCACCCCACCACACCCCCCGACAGCTCCAGACATCCCAGGGACCTCTGCACACCATTGCCTCCCGTCCACCCTGTGAAATGAGGGAAGGACACACACCAGAGGTATGTCCTCATCACCACCCCCTTTTCTCTCCCCTCGCAGGGGCCCCTGGGGGCAGCAGGGCCGCTCCCGGGCCAGGACGCTTTCCAGAGCAGAGTGCAGGCAAGTGTGAACTGTCCCAGCCTCTCAGAGAACACATTTACTCAGCCTGTACCCCAAGACCTGTCTGATGAGGCCTAAGCAGCCCACTTTCCAAAACCCTGGACTGTCCACACTGACAAGCCAGCTCCTGCGGCCCAGCGTCCAGACTGCCTGGCATTCACTCCCTGCTGTGTTACTCCTGGCCAGTGACTAAACCTCTCTGAGCTTCAGTGTTTTGTTGTTTCTATGAAGTGTGAGTCAGCCTAGGACCTCCCTCACAGTCTTGTTGGGATGATTAAACAAATTAAACCAAAAAAAAAAAAAAAAAAAGTTAAAACTCAAAATCCAACCAACCAGCCAAACAAAAACCACTTTTTGTGGAGCCTGGTGTATGTTTGGCTCATGATAAGCAAACAGTGATTATTCCATGACCCACATGCAGGCCTCAGGTGCCTGGTTGTCATGGTTATGAGGTAGCCATGGTTTTTCATGGACCCTCATTGTTGAACGCAACTAATACTGTTTGCCAGAGAAGCACCTTTGGATTCGTAACTCCCATTCTGCAAATAAGGAAACTTAAGGCTCAGAGATGTTAAGTAACTGGCCCTACGTCACACAGCTGAGGTTAAGGTTCATACGGTCTGGCTGAGTCCACACCACAGACCGACCTCTGTGGGGTTTATCTTGCTTTTATCCAAATCAGCCCTGGGGCTTAGCTGTCACATGCAGGCTCCCAGACCCCTGATTCTGAGTGCAGCCTGGGAACCTGCATTCTGGAAGCTTCCTCCAGCCGCATTGCTACGAGACACAGACTCAACGCTACCTCTTCCCTGTCTCCTCTTGTCCCCACAGAGGCTCCTCCAAGTGACACTGGCTACCCAGGGGCTATCGCCCCAGCCCGGGAGGAGAGGACAGGACCTGCTGGGGGCTTCCCGTCAGCTCCCCACATGGCAGGCCCCTATTCCCAGGCGGCCCCTGCCCGCCAGCCACCACCTGCAGAGGAGGAGGAGGAGGAAGCCAATAGTTACGACTCAGATGAAGCAAGTAGGTGGCTCTGGCAGGGGAAGAGGGGGCATGTTGGGAAATGTCACCCAGAAACTGAGCTGGAGATAGGGCGGGAATGGGACTCTGAAGTCATTAGATGCCATCTAGTCGCTAACATGTCAACCCTCAAAATCCTGTGGTTCTGGGGATCAAACCCAGGGCCTTGGATGTGCTGGGAAAGGGCTAGGGCCAGCCACTCCCCAGTGCTGGGATGGCTGGTGAGCGCCACCGTGTGGTCAGTGATGGTACCACATGTCCTATTGGGGTAAAGCTCAAGGGTGGAGCATCATTGAGTCATTTAAAGCTCTGATGGGGTTTCTTGAGGTTCACCTCAGGTAGCCATCTGCCAGACAGAATTATCCGGCGGCCCACAACCCCCTCAGACAGGCATGAGTACCTGAGTCTAATGATGTATGTCTATCTGCAGTCACTTTTCCCTCGTGACTGGGATCCCTGCTAGATCATCCTTACCGTGATTTATTAGGCACCTGCTGTATCCCTCTTGAACTCAGACCCAGGGGGACACAGACACACACACAAACGGGCTTTTTCTTCATCTGCTATGGCTGAAGCAGCCAGGAAAGCAGAACATTTGGATGCTAGTGGGAGGCGGGGCCACCTGGTCCAGACCCCTAGCTTGTATTGCTTCCTGTGTAGGCTGATGGGTGGTAGGTAAACTGAGGCACCACAGGGAAAGTGCTTGGTGAACTGGAGACCGCCTTGATTGTGTCGGGCTGAGCACATATGAGGAATGGCAGTAATGTTAATACTAAGGTTGCAGGCCAAGAAAGTGGACACTGGTGGAGCTGAGCTCTGGGTGGGCCTCCCTTCCCACCAGGGCCATTCACATTCCCTAGTTCCTATCCCTAGGGAGTGGGGACAGGAATTCTCTCCTCTCAGTCTGCATATAGTCCCGGAAGTTAGGGTTTCTATGGCTGTGATAAACACCAGGATTAAAAGCAACTTGGGGAAGAATTTATTTCAGCTTACAGTTTGTAGTCCATCAAGAATGGAAGTCAGGGCATGAACCTAGAGGCCAGGACTGATGCAGAGGCCATGGAGGGACTCTGCTTACTGGCTCAGCCAACCTGATTTCTTATAGAGCCCAGGACCACCAGCCCAGGGATGACATCACCCACAGGGGCTGGGCTCTCTCCATCAATCAAAAAAAAAAAAAAAATGTCCCATCAGGCCAGTCTGGTAGGGTAGGGCCATTTCCTCAGTTGAGGTTCTCTCTTCCCAAATGACTCTAGCATGTGCCAAGTTGCCATAAAACTAGCCAGCATAGCCAGTGAGCAGAGGGGCTGGAAGCCCACCACAGGGCTCCAGTCACTTGAGGGTCACACTTTATGATATAGCAGTTTCCCCCTTTGACATGGGGGCTCTCCAGAGTCTGTGTGTGTGTGGTCTCAGGGAAGGGAGAGGGGAGCCCACCTGCCTTATCAGTCCCCGGGAGCATTCTGTATATGTCCTCCTCCATCCTTGTCCTGGATGCTCTTCTGTCCTCAATCTCCCGAGTGTGACCTCTGCCAGCCTCCAGGCTGCCCTGGCGTAAGCTCAGTCAGGGTACAGCTGGCTTCTCTCTGTTCCTCAATTGCTCAGCTTTGTCACCGACAAGGATTTCTTGACCTCCACGTGGCCTCAGCGGCTCCAGGCCCTAGGTCATCGGGACAAAAAGCAACAGGAGAGTCAAACTTGGAATGAAACACGCACTTTGCTTGGAGGTTGCAATCAGGGAGGGTTTCTCTAGGAGGTGACTTTTGAGCCAAGCTGTAGAGCGTGAGAGGGTGTGAGCCCTGTGAGCATGGAGAGAGCGCATTCCCAGCAAGAGGACCAGCAAATGCTGATATCCATGCATTCCTTCGGCATGCACAGGAGCAAGGCACACAGTAGGGCTAGGGCAGTCAATCAAGAACCCTAGTCCTTATCTTCAGGCCACTCTCAACCTGGCAGCGGAAGAAGTCACTAACTAAACACATACAAATGATTGCAGAAGGCTCTCAGGAGAGAGGTCTACCAGGATGGAGTATAAGACCAGGCCTGCCCTTCCTTTCTTCTGTGGTCCCAATACCTCACTGAGGCTGGACCCATTGGTGAGTCCCCAGGAAATGTTTGTGGATTGACTAAAGATCTAATGTTTTCTTGGCTCCCCCGTCGGTGTTGCCTGTAGCCACTCTGGGTGCCCTGGAATTCAGCCTTCTCTATGACCAGGACAACAGCAACCTGCAGTGTACCATCATCAGAGCAAAGGTGTGTGGGGACCCCCGGGGATGCTCTGGTTTTCCTAAGAGGCTCAGGGGACGGGTCCCAGTTCTGGTTCCTACTGTCTGTCACTGTGGCAACGGCAGAGATGTGAACAGGGTTGTCATCAGTCATAGCAGACTTCCTTGGGAGGACTTCCTCTGGGGATGGTCCCATGGCCGCTTCCTGGGAGTGGAGGCAGCTTGGCTATGAGGGTCACCTAGGCCACCCCCAGCACCCAGAGGGGTGCCACCAAGACAGCCTGACTTGGTGACTCCGAGTTTTCCGTCTCTCCTGCTGATGTCATTGTCCACCAAGGGCAGCAGTGAGGTGGGAACTGTGGCTGTGGTATTAAGGTCGTTGTGTGTGTGTGGGTGGGGTGGGGTACTGTAGCAGGCTGAGTGGAGTATGAGCTGAATTCCAGACCTTGGGGGACTCAGTGAGGTGGGGGGGGGCACGTGAACTTAAGTCTGGGATCCCGTGGGGAAAAACAACCTAGCAAGATCTGGACCAGACTCCCCTGAAGTGGATGCTGGCCCAGGACACCTCACTGTGTTACTTGGGGAAGTGGCTGACCCTCTCTGGCTCAATGGGGATGATAGTGGTGTCCTTCCTCCAAGGCAGGCTGGGAAAACCAAATGCTAAGTGGCTGGGTATCTAGGACAGTCCCTCTCTGTGCCTGCTGGCCTGTGGTAGAAATGAACAAACTTCTTTCACTTCTCAAATGCCCCAGTTTGGAGGATAAACAAGAATCAACATCCTTTTTTAAAGATTTGTTTATTTATTATGTATACATACATATATATATATACATATACATATACATATACATATACATATACATATACATATTATTATGTATATATTATGCCAGAAGAGGGCGCCAGATCTCATCACAGATGGTTGTGAGCCACCATGTGGGTGCTGGGAATTGAACTCAGGACCTCTGGAAGAGCAGTCAGTGCTCTTAACCTCTGAGCTATCTCCCCAGCTATGGAAGGCATTTTTATTAGCCCCATTATTCAGGTGGGTAAACTGAGGTCAGAAAGCAAATGCCTGGGGTTACAACCCTGGATACATGAGGCGCATCTTCAAAGGCAAGATTTCATTCATTACTCCCTGAACCCCACCGAGCTGTGGTTACTGTCGGCCCCGTCAATCAGATGAGCAGGTCGAGGTCACAGGTGGACTCCTACCTAGCCTGGGTGGGTGGAGAGTGTGTGAGTCACAAAACCTTGAGCATTGCTCAGGTGAACAAAGCCAGCTTAACTCATCTCAGAAAATGATGCTAAAGTTACTTTCTCTTGGCCTTGAGGAGGGACAGGCAGTGTGAGCCTCATCCTCCAAGTGGGGGAAACTGAGGCCTCAAATGAAGGCAGAGGTCAGACCCTGGATTCGGGAGTGTCTCTATCCCCAGCCACTCCTCTCTGCTGTCTATGCTGGGGTGCCCTCTCCATCCCTTTTACAATAGCCAGGGGCAACTGTGTTGAAACCACCCCACTCCTCCATCCAACAGTGTGGAACCAGGCTCAGAGAGGCATAGAAAGCTGCCCAAGGCTGCACAGCTAGGGAGTGGTATGTTGTTAAACTCTGTGCCTGATGCCAGTGTCCCTCTGTTCTGTCCCCACTGGGTGAGACAGATGCCATCCCCTGCTCTGGCTGACCCTCTTGTGCCTCCTCCTCCTCCTGCAGGGACTGAAGCCCATGGACTCCAATGGCTTGGCAGATCCGTATGTGAAGCTGCATCTGCTGCCTGGCGCCAGCAAGGTATGCAGCAGCCCCGGGTGCTGCACAGGCTTTCCTCCTCAGAGCCTGAGTCCCCAACCCATCCCACGACAGGCAAAGCCCTTATGGTGGGGAAAGAGGCAGCGTCCCCAGAACAAGACCCTGGAGCCCAGCAGGGCAGCAAACACACACACACACACACACACACACACACACACACACACACACACACACACTTTGTCTCATCATTGTCTTTGAGCTAAAGACATGCCCACCCCTGGCTGTGATTGGCTAGTGATGCTATGGTCCCTCTTCTTCCTCCAGCCCACTGGTGACTTTTGCTGACCATCAAAACCCAACCGTTCATTTACACATTAGTGTGAATTAGGACCATCCAGCTGCCTCTTGGGTTTGTAGGTGTATTTCTAGTCTTCTCTCCTAGAGTAAAATGAAAAACTTTTGCTACTTTTTTAAAAGGCTGAACCTGATGGCACAGCTACTGGGGAGGCTGAGGCAGGAGGGTCACAAGTTCAAGGCCTGCCTGAGAAACTTAGTGCACTCCATCTTGAGGTTTAAGTTTGTTTGGGGTGGGGGTGTTCCTCAGGGGGAGAGCACCTGCCTACTGCATCATGGCCATGGGTTCGATCCTCAGTGCTGTGGGAGGGAGGAGGGAAGACAGGCCGTCCCCTCTGAGGACTTTAGGGCCTGGAGGACACTTCCTGAGGACTTGGGAGACATCCCCATGTCTCTGCCTCAGAATGAGTGGTGTCATTTCTGCTATAAGCCATGTCTGTCTCCACGGGAGATGCCTAAGCTTCCTCACTTAAGGGGATGTTCGAGGAGGGTCTCCAGGTTCTCTCTACTGATGGATGCTTGCCTGTCTGTCTGTCTCTTGGACCTCTAGTCCAACAAGCTTCGTACGAAGACCCTGCGCAACACGCGGAACCCTGTGTGGAACGAGACACTGCAGTACCATGGCATTACAGAGGAGGATATGCAGAGAAAGACACTCAGGTGCCTGCGGGTGGCAGTGAAGGGTGGGACCAGCCCTTAGAAAACAGCAGGAACTGTAAATGCAGGAGGTGGAGGGTGGAGGATGAGTTGGGAGCTTCCATGTCCAGGTGCCCACAGCCATCAGCCTGTGTTATCCAAGCAGCCATGGAGCCATCTGCACATGCTCAGTACAGACTGGTGTGTGGGGGGGTATTGTTCCTCACTGTGTTTGGATGTAGAACCCACAGCTTCGGGCATGGCTAAGACTCACATGGGTGGTACCGATGAAGCCACAGAGAAGTGTAGATAAGCAGGCAGGGGTGTGCATACCTGTCACCCCAACCCTGGGAGGTTGAGGCAGGAGGCTCAGGTATTCTAGGCTGGCCTGGACTACATAGTGAATTTGAATCTAACCTGGGCTACGTTGTAAGCCATTGTCTCAAGACGGTGTGCACTGTGTGATCCTATTTACACAGGATCTAGTGAAGGTGTGTGGCCCCTTACAGGGAAGAGTGGGTCTCTTAGGGTAAGGGAGGGTCTAGGGAAGGACCCTGACTGAAGGCCCCCAGCACTGGAATGTTCTAGCTCTTTGTGTGAACAGTGGTTAGTTGGGATCATGAGAGGCATAGACCCCTCAGGCCGTGAACTGAGTCACTCACCAGGCTGCAGGTAAACCGAGGCCACACTCAGTACCTCTCACTCAGGTGCACAGGGGTCTCAGTATCTGTTGCTGTTTCTCTCTGTTCCACGGCAGGATCTCCGTGTGTGATGAGGACAAGTTCGGCCACAATGAGTTCATTGGTGAGACCAGGTTCTCACTCAAGAAGCTGAAGCCTAACCAGAGGAAAAATTTCAACATCTGCCTCGAGCGGGTGATCCCGGTGAGCCAGGGGCTGCCTGCCGCCTTCCTACTGGGCTTTATGGCTGTCAGGCAGGGGCTGTGGCCTTGCAGAGTGCCAGGCAGAGGTGGGCTGACTTTAGGGTCGGGAGCACATGGCTAGGGTCACCTAGAAACAGGGAGCCAGTGTTGGTGAAATTATTAAGGCCACTCCACATAGTTAAAAGGGAGGTTTATTTTGTGGGCTAACTTACAAATGAAGGGGTAGGTTGCAGGGTCTGGCAAAGGTATGGCGCAGTCTGGCGGTGTTCTCTGGAGAACTCTGCTCAGTCTACCTCCCGCGTCCAGCGTCCCAGAACCAAGAGAGCGACCTCCTCTTCCTCCTCGGTCTTCTGCTCCCTCCTCTGCCCCACCTAGTGGGCGTGATCATTAC
Organism: Onychomys torridus; assembly: GCF_903995425.1. Classification (NCBI taxonomy): domain Eukaryota; kingdom Metazoa; phylum Chordata; class Mammalia; order Rodentia; family Cricetidae; genus Onychomys; species Onychomys torridus. Next base: position 31,894,056 of record NC_050464.1, read on the forward strand.
CGAAGCCTCAATGGGGGTTGGAACTTCCAGGCCAATGCTGGGATGGCTATCCACTACAAGCCAGCTTCTCTAGCTAGCTGACTGTGGCTCACACAGAGTAAGTCACAAAAGCCAATCCTGGACCTTGTCTGGTGGCAGCTGGTTCTTCAGGCTTCTTTCTCATTCTCACTTGATGAATCCAGCTGGTTAGGACAGGATGGCCATGTCTTCATCATCACCAGCTTCTGGGTATGCCTGTCTGGCTAAAGTGGACACGGCTGTCCCAAGACACAGAGGTAGCCAGGTAGGCAGGTGTCCGAGGAACCACCTCCTTCTACCTCACTGCACTGCACTAAGGACAGACAGGGGACTTGTCAATGTCCCCTCCTCCCAGCTGTCCTCATCTCTAAGGGGTGGAGGTTGAATTTAACCCGTAGTTCGCAACCATGCTTCTCAGAGCCTTGGGGTCCATCAGAAGGACCCCAGAGCCACACAGTAGAAACATCTAGTAGGCCAGACCCCAAGAGCCTGACTCAATGGGTACTTGTGGTTTATGTGTGGGCTCGCCGACACCTGGACAGTCTGCTGGTCCTCTCTGACCTTTGGTGTCCTCTTCTGTAAATTGAAGAATGCAGTAAAACTCACATCACACATGGTTGCTGTCCCCATCTTGACAGTTAATGCTGTGTAAACACTGGTGATTGGGAGTGTGTGTGTGTGTGTGTGTGTGTGTGTGTGTGTGTGTGTCGGAGAGCCCACCCTCGTGGCTCTGGGTCCTCCCTGGGCAGGGGGATGAGCCTCAAGCTTACCTTCCCATTCTGCCTCCTCCCACAGATGAAGCGTGCAGGGACCACTGGGTCAGCCCGTGGCATGGCACTCTATGAGGAGGAGGTGAGCTGGCTGTGGGTGGGAAGTGCAGTGTCTCTGCTGAGACTACCAGGGACCACTTTTCTCCTCTCTTCCCCCCACATCCTCCTCTCTCTTTATCCCACCATCACTGACCTGCTGGCTCATGGGGGAAGGGAGAATGTCCTTCATCCCCAGGGTCAGACCATGGGAAGAGGATACTTTTCCTGTTCTCACATACCCATGGCTCCAGGGCCTATTTCACGTGACTCCTGTTGCTGGGTCTACAGATGAGAACAATGGCATGCTCATCCCTTTTTGGGGACATGAGGCCAGTCAGGTCAGGGACCAGGATGGAGCTCAGCTACAATGAATGTTCCAGTCAGGGCTCTGCTCCCTTCTGACTCAAGCTGAGCTCAGCCCCAATGTGCATGCATGCGAGCCTAGCCTGGGGCATGCTGGGGGGGGGGGGGGGGGGCGTGGGGCAGCAGAGGCATCCGCTGTCCATGGTGCTGGCCGACCCCTCAGCCAGCCCTGGCTCTCCCGTCCTCCAATGCAACCTCTCATGTTACCATCCACATCTCTGAGCCCCACATTGCCTTTTGCCACACGCAGCAGGTGGAGCGAATTGGCGACATAGAGGAACGTGGAAAGATCCTGGTGTCCCTCATGTACAGCACACAGCAGGGCGGCCTCATTGTGGGCATTATCCGCTGTGTGCACCTGGCCGCCATGGATGCCAATGGCTACTCAGACCCTTTTGTCAAGCTGTGAGTCCAGCAGCACCCATGGGACATGAAAGGGGCTTTGGGGGTCTCAAACCCTGGGAGAGGGGGGATGAGGATGAGAGACCCCTCTAGACTATTAACCATTGAGACCCAGAGAGGGAAGGAATCTGCCCTAGGTCACACCCCTAAACTATGCCCAGCGCAGACTGAACATGAGGCTGGAAGCCAGCCAGTGTGATGCCTGCCACATGAGAACCCTTGTAACTGTCCCTTTCTAGAGTGATCGGCATAGTGATCCCACTTACAGGACCCAGGGGTCAGCTGCCCATGTCTCCAGTAGCTCAGATCTCCATTGCCAAAGAATTCACTATAGAAACACCCCAAATACCTCAGACTCAGGGTTATTCCAGCAACATTGTCAAAGCTACTCCACTGGTGACCACTGGAAACAGATGTCCCCACCCTGAGAGGGTTTTAGCCCTCTTTGCTCACTCCTGTAGAAAATACCATAAGAGCTTAAGCAGACTTGGTTGGTGGAATGTTCTTCAGCCATTCTGATCATTAGTGTCTGTCAAACCCTGCCCCCCAAAGTACTTGTTTTCACCCAGAAAATACTGATTGAGCACCTACAGTGAGGTAGGCACTGTGCTCTACTCTGAGAAAGAGCTTCCTGGCTGGTGGAAATGGTGGTGTGTGCAAAGGCCATGGGGTAGAGAGGAGGGTAAGGAGGTGGTGGTCAAGAGCATGATGGGAAAAGAAAGCTGGGGTGGAGCCAGGATCCAACCACATGGACACCAGGGCCATAAGAGGATTTTAAACTCCCCTCTGAGGTCACAGGAAGCCAGTGGATAGTGTTGAACGGCGGGATGACACAAGATGCTCAGAGCAGGGCCCCCACCATCCAAGGTGTCACCAGTGTTGGGTCACTTTCTGATACATGGGTGTCTCTTTCCAGCTGGCTGAAACCAGACATGGGGAAGAAAGCCAAGCATAAGACTCAGATTAAAAAGAAAACCCTGAACCCTGAGTTTAATGAGGTAAGTCTGCCTCCTCCTTTGGCGTACTGGTGGAGACTTCTTGCCTGTGAGAGATGTGAATCCCTTCCAGAATACTTCTTGTTACTTCAAAAGAGCATTTTGTTATCCACCGGCTTGAGTTATGTCCAGAGGAAAGGGGACAGACCGCTTGAGAAGGCTGCAGGGAGGAAGCTGTTTTCAGATACTGAGCTAAGTCACCCCCAGGGTCTTTCCCGAGCTGCGTGGACATGAATGAGGGCAGTGGCACCTTTGACCACCTCCACAGCCTCCCATCGAATCCCACTGAGCACTAGGTACTCGAGTGTGCTCCCTCACCTATGTTCTCAAGGCCCCCACCTCGGCTCAGACCATAGGATGTCACACTTGAACCATGGCAGTAGACTCCCAGCTCCCTCCTCCGGGCCTGTCACCTCCTCCATAGAAGAGCCGAAAACTCCAATCTGAACGTACCGTCCCCTTCTTAAGTGGCTGTACCACCTCGCACCTCTTTTCCTCCCTGACAAACTCCTATCCATGCCTCAAAACACAAAATCAGTGTGACCTCCCTGCACAAACTTTTCCTCTGTCTCCAGAGTCATCTGTCCCTCTATCTCATGCTGAACCCCTGCATCTCCATTACCCATAAGCCAGTCCGGTGCGAGGGGTGCAGGTGTCTGTCCCAGTGGTGAATGACTGAATAAGGAGGTATAAAGGAGCAGAGTTGTAACCTCACCCACCTGGACAGCCTCTCTCTCAAACGCCAAACAAAGAGAAAAATATACTCTCAAGCTGCCAGGAGATGTGGGCTGAGCTGGATCCCCAGCCCTGAGTCCCACCCCTGTGCTCTCCCTCTGGCCTTGCCTCTGAGCTTGCTAATACTGGATTCTACCATGCTTTGCACGTTAGGGGAGGAATGTATGATACAGTTCATTTATGATGCGTTTTGAAAGCTCACATCCAAAAACTCACTCAGGAGGCCCACACTGCAGCCTGCTTGCACTACCTTCTCTCAGAATCTGAACAAGTCACAAATAAGAAATACAATTGTGGGGAGGGGTGCAGACCTGGGAGGCCGAGGCAGGAGGTTCGGAAGTTCAAGGCCATCCCAGGCTACCTAGCAAGACCCCAAGACACTGTCTCAAAACAAAACAACAAATATCCCACCAGACCCCCCCTTCCTGTGGCCTTGGTGAGTCTTTTCTGAGACAACAATAGTATGAACTTCTGAGTTTAAGAAACCTGCAGCCTGATTGCTCATGGTTCACCTGACGTCACCGGATACAGCAGTCAGAAAAGCATTTCTTGGAAATGGTCCTAAATGGATCATCATGGATGGAGTGAGTGATCTGGCTCCTTGGATGCCACTGGTGGTGGCATTAATGACTGAAAATTAGAGGCAGCCTACACATCCAACTGTGAGGGACCAAGTTACAGCCTGACAGCCATTAAATGTCACCATGAAAATGATTATGTAGACCCAATGAGCCTATTGCACACTTGATGACCTGCCTTTGCTATCTGAGGCCTACGTGGTAGGAGAATCCTACCAGTGATCCTCTGACCTCTATATGGGAGCCATGGCATGCAAACACATATAAATCCACATGTGGTGTTTTTAAGATGATGACATTTATGACACTTCTGTTCATTTTTTGTTGCTGTTTGTTTGTTTGTTTGTTTGAGACAAAGTCTCATTTGGTAGCCCTGGTTGGCCTGAAACTCACTCTGTAGCTAATACTGGCCTTGAACTCATAGTAGTCCTCCTGCCTCAGCCTCCCAAGTATTTGAATTAGAGGCATGAACTATCACATCCACATGAAATATTTTTAAGAAATGTGCTAAGTTTTTGTTTTTTTTTTTTTCAAGACAGGGTTTCTGTGTGTGGTTTATGGTACCTGTCCTGGAGCTTACTCTGTAGACTAGGCTGGCCTCGAACTCACAGAGATCCTCCTGCCTCTGCCTCCCGAGTGCTGCGATTAAAGGAGTGTGCCACCACCGCTGCCTGGCTGCTAAGTTGGTTTTTAACATAGGTTACAAAGTGCAAAAAGGAAACCTCAAAACTGTAGATTTAGAATTCATTGTCTGTTGGTTTTTAAATCACACATCAGTATAAATGCACATGGGGAAACCCTGACAGTGGTTGTTCTTGGATAGCTGTGGTGGATAAATGCGTCATGGCTTCCTTCCTTGTTTGTCTGAACAATGAACATGACTGAACTTTGCAAGTCGGCCAAAGAGTTGCTTTAAAAAACAAAACAAAACAAACAAACAAAAGACTGTTAAGCCCAGTGGTGGCTGAGGGTGAGGTAGGAGGCTCATCCATGAGTTTGAGGCCAGCCTGGGCTAAGTGAGACCCTGTCTCAAAAGCAAAACTAGGCAAAGACTGGGCTCCTGTAAATCCCTAAATGCTAATTGAGGTACTCCCTCTCAGGAAGCTTCCAGAAGGGCTGAATTCACCATCCTTGACCAACGACTGCCCAGTACCAGACACAGCCTGCTGCCAAAGTGTCATCCGGGATTTCTTGTCCTAAGGAGTGTTTGATGAAAAGGGATGACAGGCCTGGGGTGGGAAGGGTTCTTTGCTCCCAGAATGCCCTACTCCAGGGATTCATCAGGCTCCTTCCCGAGCTGCCTGTGCTGGAGGCTCCAGGGACTGTTGCTCAGCCTCCCCTATCCTATTCACAGGAGTTTTTTTATGACATCAAGCACAGCGACCTGGCCAAAAAGTCCCTGGATATCTCAGTGTGGGATTACGACATCGGCAAATCTAACGATTACATCGGTGAGTGCCCCAGCTCTGGAGACAGCCCCCTCATCTGGCCTCCCCCAGAGAGGACACCTTGCAGGGCTAGGGGAGGTTACGTTCATACCATCCCATCTTCCAGCAGTTCTGTAGGCTCAGGGCTAACATGGGACTCAGGGACTTTGATCCCACCTTGGATGTGCCTTTAATGAGTCAGGGTACACAACCCACGGCAGAATAACTTGAAGCCCAAGAAAGCAGAGAGTGTATCCTCTGCAGGAAGCAGGCACCCCACCTAATCTCTATGCAAGTTCCAGATGTTGGGCTTAACTTCACCAGCCCTTTCAAAGGCCAAGGATAGAGAGTCATAAACATGGTATAGGGAGAGATTTCAGGCAGGGATAAAACTGACCCTTTGGGAAGTGACAGTGAATGCCTGGTATGTGGAGACAAATGCAGAAAGGGTAGAAGCTGGGTGAGGGTTTTAGGGTAATAATGACAGTCACATAGCAAAGGCCTCTTCTTAGACAATGGAGAGGGCTGAGGGTGTCACTGTCTTTCTCCCAATTACACTCTTGCGTCTAGGGACGTGAGTGGCCACGGTGTCCCTCTCCACTGACCTGGCCCTCTCTCCCTTCTCTGCTCATCCCCAGGAGGCTGCCAGCTGGGGATCTCCGCCAAGGGTGAGCGCTTGAAACATTGGTATGAATGTCTGAAGAACAAGGACAAGAAGATTGAACGTTGGCACCAGCTGCAGAACGAGAACCACGTGTCGAGTGATTAGGACCTAGTGCCCCAGTGCCCCCCATCTCCGCCCCAGCTGGTCTTCCCTCTCAGAGCCGCCCTTGCTACCCTTGAGCCTTTGACGTCTCCCCCACTTCAGACTGCTGCCAAAGACCCGCTCCCTGGGCTGTAGGGTCTGTATGCGAGCCCTTTCTGGTCCCTGGGATGGGGGGGGGTGGTGGTAGTGGAGAGATGTTTACAAAGGGGCTTGCTCTGACCTTGAACACATATAAGGTCATTCCCTGTGTCCTGTCTACATGTCCCCTTGGGCAGTGGCAGAGCCTCAGACTGTAAGGACCAGCTCAGGGGCAGAAATTGTACATCAAGGCCGCCTCTGTCCCCCACCCCAAACACTCCAGAATAAAACAGACCCACCCCTGACTCTAGACACACCAGGAAATAGACACACAGAATACACAGAGGGCCTGCACCCCTTCCTCCAGGAAGATGCCCACCTGCTTCCTAGGAAAAACGAATCCCCCGCTCTCTCTCTTTCTCCCTGCACCAACCTCTTCTGGCTCATCTTCCATCCTAACATTGCCCCGCACCCATCCTCATGCCCCCCTGCTCTACTGCCTCTCTTCTACTCCCCCTCCACAATGGAGGATGCGAGACAGAGCCTCACCCTGCCCCCGTGCCGGTGCCCCTCGCCAGCCTAGTCAGCAACCTCACAAGCTGGATAAGCCTGGGCCCCACACCTCTGAAGTCACATCTCCTGTTGGCATGCCTGGCTGTCCTCGGGCCTGGGGTCTGCAGCGGGCACAGCCTGGGTGCATGGCAGCCTTCTTCTAGTACTATAGATACCTTGTGGTCCAGGATCTCTTTCTCGTCCCTGGCTCCCCAAATGGGCACAGGTGGCACAGAGCTCTGGATCTGAGGGGACCTCCTCCCAGGTCCCAATGCTTCTCCCCTTCTACTCTTCGGCAATGAACAAAGGAACCGCCCCCCACTCCCACTCAGAGCCAACTCTGTTCTCTGTCTCTTCCCTAAGGTTCCTAGGGGCGATCAAATAACAGTATTACAAACTCCAAGCAGGGCAGAACCCTCCTAGTCTATCACAAATCAAGAGGAATGTGCATCCGAGGCTGGAGTCGGGCCGTCTTCCACGCACGAGAAGAAAGTCTCATTTTTTTTTCCCATTTTGACAGTCTTTCCCCGTCAGTGTCCCAAGCCGTCCCCCTCCCCCCCCCAGGCAGTCAAACCAAGACTAAATCTCTCATTCCCAACTCAGTCCTGCTTGTTCCTTTCAATATCCCTTGGGATACCCCCTACTCACAGCAACGCTTGCTGTGCCTGAGGGACTCTCGTGTTGCCCTGAAATGACTCTCTTCTAGAATCTGGTTCTCTGCCTGCCCCAAAGTGGCCGACAGTCCCCCACTACCGCCTCCTTCCCCGCTACCTTTGACTCTCTGTTCAGTCCCCACGGTCCCCACGCTCTGCCCACCTCCCTGTCACGGTCACCCTTAGGAGAAAGCATGCTGGCTGTGTTGTCCAAGCCTAATGCTGGTTTTGGCTCTGGTCTCGGAATGCAGCCTGCTTGAAGCGCCCTGACGCCATCCCCCACTCATGCACCCATCCCTTCACGTAGAACACATGCCCTCCCCCTCCCCAGGTGCATGCACAATGCCCACTGCCTTTACTTTGCACTGATGTAGCCAAAAAATAAAGTAGGAATATCTGGGAAAGCGATTGTCCTGCCTCTGTTCCTTGCTGGTTTCTAGACGTTTCTTCTGCCTTCTTACCAGGACATGTATTGGCTTGGGGATCACACAAGCAGTTTGTCGGGGTACAGTGAAGGAACTTAACAGAGGGGCTGTTTATCTGATTCTATCCTGAGCATAGGCAGATGGGCTCAAGAAACTAAGGGGACACACACCCCCTCATCTTCTTAAAAGCCAGGTTGTGGGAGCCCACCAATCAGGGGGCATACTTTCGTCTCCACCCTCCCATCTTTGGAGAAAATGCCAACAGCTGTGGAACCAGGTATATTGAGATCCTGGGGGCTGGGGAGATGGCTCAGCCATAAAGAGCCTGCTTGTCTGGCATCATGAGGGTCTGAGTTCAGATCCCTAGAACCTATGTGAAGAGACAGTCGTGGGCCAGCGAGACAGCTCAGTGGGTAAAGGTTCCTGTTGCATAAGCCAGGAGACCCAATTTCAATCCCTGGAACACACAAATGTGTAGAAAGTGAAGAGACTCCACAAACACTTCTCCTGACCTCCACATGAAGGTCATGGCCCAATGCTCCACCCACTTCACCTGTGCACACACACAATAAAGCTGGACGTGGTGGTGTGAGACATAATCTGAGCACCGGGGAGGGAGAGGCAGGAGGAGAAGCCCCGGTGCTCACTGACCACCTGGTCAAGCCCCATCAGTGAGCTCCAGGTTCAGTGAGAGACCCTACCTCAAAAAAATAAGAGTGCAGGTTGGGGATTTAGCTCAGTGGTAGAGCGCTTGCCTTGCTAGTGCAAAGCCCTGGGTTCGATCCTCAGCTCAAAATAAATAAATAAAATAAATAAGAGTACAATGGAGAAAGACACTATTGTCAACCTCTGACCAGCTACACACATGTACTCACAAACATGTACACATATAACACACACACACACACACACACACACACACACACACACACACACCACTAGCACTTAGACTTAAGTGGGGGCTGTTCAGTCCATCCATTGATCAAACAGATGAGGAAACAAAGACCCACAGAAGCTAGGAATGGAAAGGACCTGGGCCTCCAGACTCCCAGCCTACCCTTCAGTGAGCACAGTGACAGCAACCAAGGATTGTACAGACTGTCTAATACCACCCTGTGTTCTACCATCTTCCATCTCACAAGGAGCCTTCCCTGACAGACCCACATCCTGCATTCTCTGTGATCCCCAAAGCCAGATAAATAAAACTAGAAAAATCCCTCCCACCCCTCTAGACAGGGTCTCTCTCATACAGTCCAGGATGGCCCTGAACTCCACGTGTAGTCTAAGCTTGGCTCTGAACTCCTGATCCCCTGCCTCCACCACTAGGATGTTCGGGGTGGTTGTAGGTGTGCATGACCACTCTTGGTTCCTCAAGAGGATTTTTAACCCCACTCTATTGGGTCCTTGAAAGACAAGAGTAATTTATTAGGAAGGCCAGCCACTTCCTGCCAAGCTGGTCCTTTCCTCCCAAGGCCAAGTTCTTCCAGGACAATTTTTCAAGTTCCTGGAATCATCTAGGAAGCTTCTTTTCCAAATTACCTATGCTCTTCTCACCTTCCAAAAGACTCTCTGACTCCTGGGAACGGTGTAGATTAGAAACTATTTTCCTGTTTGCTGGCCGATTCCCACCTCCATAATGACTGAAGAGAGCCGCCTTCAGATCAACCCGTTTACTGAAGTTCAGCTACTGGCCACCAGGTGGCAACAGGGGACTAATGGGGATCGTACTCTGACATCAGCATTTTGGAGCATGCCTGGGGCATCTCAGTTGTCTAAGTTATCCATGAAGACCCCTAACACACGGCAGGGGCTTCAGAAATGTCATTCCCTGTGCCTGCCCCTATACTTGGGCTCTGGCAGTGCCCATCCAATAAGATGCTCCTGAGTTGGGGAAGATACCACCCTCCCCACAGGAGGCCAGAAGAGAAAGCGGGAGGCGGGACAAGACAGGAGGCAGGGGTGAGAGTCTAACTGTCCACGGAGCTTCCAACCTCCAGTAGGCCCTGTTTACCCTGAGTGGGAGTTGGAGGCAGAGCTGAGTCTGGGCCCCATCAGGGCAGACAGAGGCTGAGCAGAGAGAAGGCTAGGTCAAGGAGCTCGTGAGGAATAGTGTGTCCCCAGCAGCAGCTGAACGTGTGGCCAAGAAGCTTAAACCTTGTGACCTAGGCACTCCCTGGCTCAGTCAGGGTGGCCAACGGCAGTGACCTTATTGGGCTGAGTGACACATCAGATCTCTTTAAGACACACAGGAGGGCGTGGAAGAGGTATAGATGAGCTGGGCATAGTGGCCCACGATAATCCCAGCATTCAGGGGCCCGAGGCAGGAGGATGGCTATAAGGTGAAGGCTAGCCTGGCTTATGTGACAATGAGAACCTGGTCTACAACAGAAAAGGTCAGTGAGAAGGCTCAGAGGGTATAGCTGTTTGTGCCCAAGCCTGACGGCCTGAGTTTGATCCTGGGACCCACATGGTGAAAGGAGAGAGAGGCCAACACCTACAAGGTGTCCTCTGACCCCATATTCCCACACATGAAATAAATGGAATAAAATATTCTGAAGTATAATTAGCCTGGCCCTTGCCAGATGTGCTCAGGCCCCTCGGCTGGTCTCTTGTCTCATCCTAGGACCTCTGTGTGGGGCCTTCAACATCGCAGTTCCCTCAGGATCCACCAAGAAGAACCCCAGTGAGACCATGAAGATTGTACCTGGGGGGCAGGGGAGAGGGCTCAGCGGTTGAGAGCCCTGGATGCTCTTGTAAAGGACCTGGGTTCAGTTCCCAGCATCCATATGGTGGCAAACAAAACCCAAAAAGTTTTGGTGTTGATTTCTCAAGACAAGGTCTCATTGCTGAGCTCTGCCTGTCCTGGAACTCACTCTGTAGACCAGGCTGGTCTCGAGAACACAGAGGTCCAGCCTCCTCTGCCTCCCAAGTGCTGGGATCAACAGTGTGGGCCACTATACTTTGCTGACAAAAAAAAAAAAAAAAATAGGGGTTGGGGATTTAGTTCAGTGGTAGAACACTTGCTTAGCAAGCGCAAGGCCCTGGGTTGGATCCTCAGCTCCAAAAAAAAAAAAAAGAAAAAAAATTAAAGATGGCACATTTTGCTGAGGGCTGACCTCTGACCTGAAACAACACAGCCATCATTAACACAGTTTCCTTCTCCTGTGTCTTTCAGGGGAAGGTAATTTTACACCCCGCCCCTGCCCCCAAAGCGTGTTCTCGGCCATAGCCTTGGGCAGGATCATTTTCCCCATTCATATCCTCAAACTATTGCAGCTTTCTTTTCTCACTCTCTGTAGTGAAGCCAGTTGTGGTCTAGCCCAAGTCAGCCCAGACTCCAGTTATCCATCCTCCTGCATTAGCATTTGGGTGCTGGACTTCCAGGACCATTGGCAAGGCTGATTTTCTTTCTTGGTTGTCGTTTGTTTATTTAGGGGTATGTGAAGGATTAATAACCTAGGCACTCAGGCCATCTGAGAGATTCCCCGAAGGAAGAGAAGTAGCGCTGATCTCTGAGGGCAGTTAGGACCAGGGAGGCCAATGTGGTAAGGACTCCACTAAAATTCACCAGCTTGGGAAAGCAGAAAATAGGTCCCGTTTCTACCCTACAAAACCTGAGGCCCCTTGTGCCCCAGGACATAGACTCCACGAGACATTTCCTTCAGTATTCTAATTAAAGGGCAAATCTGCTCCTGCCAAAAGGCCACAGCCATCTCCACATCACTTCTGTTGATCCTGACTAATGGTGTGTGTGTGTGTGTGTGTGTGTGTGTGTGTGTGTGTGTGTGTGTATCTGTCTCTGTGTGTCTGTGTGTGTATCTGTGTGTGTCTCTGTGTATGTGTGTGTATCTCTCTCTCTCTCTCTCTCTCTCTCTCTCTCTGTGTGTGTGTGTGTGTGTGTGTCTCAGTATGTGTGTCTGTGGTTGTGAGCTGCCGTGTAGGTTCTGGGAATGGAACCAGGGTTCACTGCAAGAGCAACCAGAGCTCTTCTCCCCTTGAGCTGGATCTCGCTCTGCAGCCCTGGCGGTCCTAAAAGATACTGGGTAGACCAGGCTGGCCTCCAATCCACCAGCTTCGCCTCTTGAGTGCTGAGATTAAAGATATGCACCAGCACACCCAGAGTCGTTTTTATTTTTATTTGTATGTGTGTGTACTCCTATGCATAAATGTATGCACTCTCTGTACAATACCCACAATGCCTTAGTACTGATCCCTCTCTCCAGCCCACAGTGTTGATTTTCTACACTTTCTTCACCCTCTCATGGGTCCGTATCTGTATATTGACAGAAACATACACACGGTAAACTTACATTCTTACTGAATAATGAGACTTTAGGGCGGCAGCAGGCTCAGCTCCTGTGGTGACATTTTTGCCTTAGGCATAAGTCAATACATAATGCAGAAGACACTAATGAGCCAGTTAGGAGAAATGTGGGTACAGCTAGGCACAGTGGCCCAGCCCTGTAACACCAGCACTCAGTGGCCCAGCCCTGTAACACCAGCACTGAAGAGGCCAATGTGGGAGAATCACCAGTTCAAGTCTAGCCTTGGCCTCAAAGTAAGACCATAACAAAGTGAAAAGTCTAAACAAGAGATGAAGAGGTGGAGGCAGGGGGTTGGAGGACATGGAAACTGTTTTGAATGACGCTTTGGATGAGTGTGCATCTATATGAGTGTGCATCTGGGACCTGTGCTACCCAAAGGCTGAACGAACTTCTACCTCGCCATGGCCTTAGCAGATAGCTCACTGCCCAATGCTGACCTGTCCCGTCCCCTCTCCCATCCCCGTGAATCATGCCTCATCCTCTGCCTGAAAACTGGGGAGCTCAGTGGTACAGCCTGCGCTTAAACCTTGGGTTGCCATGGGTTACCTCTCCAGTGCCACAGAGGAAGGAGAAGGGGTATGAGAGGCCTTCTGGGAACTCTGGGCTTTCTGTAAGAATTTCTGTGATCCTAGAACTGCGGGTCTAGAATTAAAGGAAGATCAAAGCTCAAAGTTACAGCAGTTTTTTGTTTTGTTTTTTGTTTGTTTGTTTTTTTTTTAAAGAAAAGAACACAGAGTTCTTCCAAAACATTTGCAGGAGCTGGAAGCCAATCTCAGGACCCAGTCGCCTCCTTCTGCAGTTTCCTGACTTGGTTTCCCCTCTTTTCCAACACGTACAGATTGCTCTTAAAACCTGCTGTTTTTCGACAAGAAGAAATCCTGAGGAAAAAAAAATAGCTGTTTCATTATGAATTCTTCTCTGGGTGGGATGCTAAGAAAACCTAGGCTTGGAGGGACCTCGTGAGAAGCCCCAGCAGCCATTGGCTGCCCAGATCTGAGTGATTTGCATAGCCCCGCCCTCCCCGGGAAATCGAAACTGAAAAGCAGCTGCTGCATCCAGCTCCGCCCTGGGAAAGCGGAGACTCAGGATCACCAGCTGCAGAGGGAAAGCTTCAGGGAAGATGGGGCAGGGGCTCAGCAACACCCCGGCCTCAGAGCTGGACAAGTTCATAGAGGACCACCTCCTTCCCGACAGCGGCTTCCGTGATGATGTCAAAGCCATCATCAATATCATGTGTGATTTCCTGAAGGAGAGATGCTTCCAAGGCGCCGCCCACCCTGTGAGGGTCTCCAAGGTGGTGAAGGTGAGCCCCCTCAGCCGGAGCTGACCCCGGGTGGGATGGGAGAAGACCCTCAGGAGCCAGACTGCAGCCCTGATCCCATCTCCTCACCTCTGATCACAGCTGCGTGGTGTGGTGGGGTTCTGCCCCCAGGTCCCACATCTGTGTTAGAAAAAGAGCTTCGGCTACAGTTTATGTTCCACCCTCCCAGGCCACATCCATTTCAGAGTCAGGGAAACTGAGGCCAAGCTCGGGGAAGCAGTTTTCTGGAGAGTGGTGGATGGGGGGCCCAACCTTTGAGCTGCTGTGTGACCTTGGGTGAGTGAATTACTACCTCTGTGCCCAGGGTTCTCTGCACCCCTCCTATACTGGCACAGGACATGCAGGCTAAGTGTGACACAGGGGACAGAACAGGACCCCACATGCTGGTGACTGGATTGATGGATGATCGTTGGGCTCAGTTCCGGGTCTTGGACTTCATACCTAATTTACTGGGAAAGCTGCAGAAAGAAAGTTGTTTTCTTTTCTTTTCTTTTTTTAAAGTTGATTTTATTTATTTATATTTTTAATTTTATGGATGGGGGTTGTGCATGTGTTAGTGCAGGCGCCCCCAGAGTTGAAGAGTGGGTGTCATATTCCTTTTAGCTGGAGTTACCTAGGTGGTTGTGAGCTGGCTGGCCTGCATGGGTGCTAGGCACTAAACTCAGGACATCTGCAACAACAGCGGGGTCTTTAACTACTGAGCCACCTCTCCCTTCCCAGATAGGACATTTTGTAATGACCACTCAACCGTGCCTGGGGCTCACATGAGGGATTATTCTCAGCATGAGTCCTTCTTTCGAAAATATTTTGTTTTACAGCTGTGGATCTCTCTTTACTAATTTTTTTTTCTGTTGCTCTATGATTTTTGTTATTAAATATTACACAAGGCCGTTTTCTTACAAGTATGTGATGTCATGTGAGCACAGTCTACCAACTAGCAATGTTAACAGTAGGGATCTTGGCAACAGTTTCATAAGTCCATGCTAATTTACTCACAGTCTCCTCTCACCCACTACCATCCCATCCTTTACCCCCCACACTGACGTCCCCGGGAGAGTCCCTCTCTTTTGGCATGTCACATGTGTGCAGTGAGATCTAGAATCCATATGAGGGAAAATGTGCTATTTTGTCTTCCCTCGTGACCCACTCTTTAGATCCCTCCCCCACTTTCCCCACATAGCCCCCCTTCTATCACACACACACACTCACACACTCATTCTCATAGACATATTTAAATATAGACTCCACAGATAAACACTGATGTTCATCATTCTGAGTCTGGCTTATCTCTTGAACCATGAGGAGATCCAGAACCATCTGTTTTCTTACATTGATTCTGGTTTCACTTTTCAGGGCTGAGTAGTATTCCACTGCACATGTGCCAGCTTTCTCTATTCTCTATCTGTCCGTGACCCTGGGTGGTGGACCCTTAGGCTGCAGAGGTTCTGGACTGCTGGGCAAGGCTCTGCCTGATGTCTGTCATTCTCATCGTTGTCCTTCAGGGTGGCTCTTCAGGCAAAGGCACAGCACTCAATGGCAGGTCGGACGCCGACCTGGTGGTGTTCCTTACCAATCTCACCAGCTTTGAGGATCAGTTAAAGCGACGGGGAGAGTTCATCCAGGAAATTAAGAAACAGCTGCACAAGTTTCAGAGAGAGAGACATATTTGGGTGAAGTTTGAGGTCCAGAATCCATGGTGGTCCAACCCCCGGGTACTCAGCTTCAAACTGAGCTCCCCACAGCTTCAACGGGAGGTGGAGTTTGATGTGCTGCCGGCCTATGATGTCCTGGGTAAGCCTGTCAGAGCCTCAGCCGGCCCTTCCATGTGCCTTCATCCTTGCTTCTAATTCTCTCTCTCTCTCTCTCTCTCTCTCTCTCTCTCTCTCTGTGTGTGTGTGTGTGTGTGTGTGTGTGTGTGTGAGTGTGAGCATGAACCGTGACTGACACACCTCAGGAGTCATCCATCTTTTTTGAGGCTGGATCTCTTCCTGCTCCAGAATTCAACAGTTAATCCTGACTGACTGGGCAGAACCCCGGACCCCTCCTGTCTCCCCTCCTCAGTGCTGGGATTACAATCCTAATTCACCACCCCCAGTGGGTCCTCACACTTCTGTGACAGCATGTTACTCACTGACCATCTCCATAGCCCACACCTTCTATTCCTGAACTGAAAACCCTTATCAATTGAGAAAGTCTCCCACAGAGAGCATCTCTTTAAAGCTGAGCTGGAGAGGGGACTTTAGAATTTTGGGAGTGGGAGTGAGAATCCCCCAGAGAAGGACATTAAGTAGCACGCTGGCTCAGTGAGGGGATGAAGGCACCTTAGATGACCCCTTGGCTGCCCAGTGATATTCAAGGCTGGGTGTGGATTTTGTCTTTCTAAACATGAGGCAGCAGAGAACTCAAAGAATATTAATAACTGATGCATCTTCTCCCAAAGAATAGGAAACCTCAGACCTGAGCAGAAGCATGGGTGCCTGTGGGAGGGTTTGTGCAGGATGCAGAATTTTCCTGAAGCTGTCTGCCTCAGGAAAACAGGAAACAGAGCCATACCACATCCCCACCCACTAGCACACCTGTTAAATCATTAACCATTAAATGAAACTCTATGTAAATGATATTACACCAGGCTTGACACACAGTGGGTCTCCAAAATTACAAATTGCCCAACTCTACCCATAGACACTCATGAATATTCCCTGGAAGCACGGGACACACACACACCACCCCCTGCTGGCCACTGTGTGAACTGCTGCTAATAACTTGGAGACAAGGCCACAGCCCCTGGCTTAGGAGAGTCATGGAAACAGTGCTGAGTCTCAGGCAGCAGGGAATGAGAGACCAGCCTGGGAGCAGGAGCAGGGAAGCATGCTGTGGGAAGCTGCAGGGGCTTAGAACCCTGCTGAGTGGAAGGGGCCAGAGGGGGTGACTCAGAAATGAACTGGGAGGGCGGCTCCCCAGTAGCCTGTCTTGGTCATTCATGGACTTCCCCAGCCTCAGTATCTCTTCAGTGGGGAAGTGGGGTCACCACAGAAAGACCCCCTTGAAAATGGCAGTGTGGGTGACATCCCAAGAGAAGACCTGAGGCACAATCCCACCCAAGATGATTTTGTCAATGAGCCTGTTTTATGGGCTCTGAAGTTGAAAACAAACATATGAGCCAGAGACCTTCCTGGGTCACTGAGTGACTGGGTGTGTCCCTAAACCCATCAGCAGGTGATTTTGCCCTGTGTCAGCATCAAAGCCTGATGGTATGTCCTGCTGCAACCATGGCCACACACCTGCGCACACCTAAGACACAGCCTGCTGCCTGTCTGGTCTACTCAAGTGTGCACATGCACCCACACACAGCCACATGTATTCCCTAGCCTGCTGCCTATACACTCTACAAGTTCAGGACACACACACAGACACACACAGACACACACAGACACACACAGACACAGACACACACAGACACAGACACACAGACACAGACACACACAGACACACACACACACCACCACCACCACCACCACCACCACCACCACCACCACCACCATATTTTATTGCTCTCAGAACCTGTCAATCAAAACCATATGATATTAAGTTAGGCACTATGGAAAATCATACACTAAAAACACACAGTGCCTGGGGAGACAGCTCAGTGGATAAGAACAGTTGCTGCACAAGCGTGAGGACCTGAGTTCAGCCCAACACTCACTTAACTTAGAAAGGGCCACACATGGATCCATAACCCCAGCACTATAGGGGATAGAGACAGAAGAATCTCTAAGACTTGCTGGATGCCAGCCAAGCTCCTCAGTCACAGAGAAGATATTGGTGAAATTATTAAGGCCACTCCACGTAGTTAAAAGGGAGGTTTATTTAGTGGCGTAACTTACAAATGAAGGGATAGGTTGCAGGGTCTGGGAAAGGTATGGCGCAGTCCGGCGGTGTTCTCTGGAGAACTCTGCTTGGTCTACCTCCAGCGTTCAGGGTCCTGGAACCAAGAGAAGCCTCTCCTCTTGATCCTGGGTCTTCAGTGTCCTCTCTCAGCCCCGCCTTGTGGGTGTGACCATTACTGAAGCCTCAGTGGGGGTTGGAACTTCCAGGCCAAGGCTACCCACTACATCTCCCCCTTTTGTCTAAATAAGAAGGTTCTAACCTAATACAAGACTGTATACAAAGAAATGGTTATCAAATATTGTCCAGGAGTAATGAGGGATAATGACCTAGATAAGTTGGAATTACAATAAATACAAACAATATCAAGCAAAAAATACATACTAAAATCCAGGGAAGTCTAGAGCGTGGGTAGGTGGCATGTTACCAAGATCATTCCAAAAGGTGTCCTATCCTAAAGAACCTCAGTCTAATACTTAATATATTCTATCTAAGATATTATATATGTATATATACTAAGTTGTAACTATAACTGCTAATCTTCAACCACATTAAAGACCTGAGAAGGAATATAATAATACCTGAGAAATGGGAGAAGGATGCAAGCAACTTTTGGG
Organism: Onychomys torridus; assembly: GCF_903995425.1. Classification (NCBI taxonomy): domain Eukaryota; kingdom Metazoa; phylum Chordata; class Mammalia; order Rodentia; family Cricetidae; genus Onychomys; species Onychomys torridus. The sequence continues at coordinate 31,912,005 of NC_050464.1, forward strand.
AGTCTTGCAAGAGTAGAGAGAGACAGCTGGCAGCTTAGACAGTCACCTAATGTTTCTCAGCATCATTGGTGCATTCAAATTGGCTACAGGCCTAGAGTATCTGACAGACCATTTTCAGAAGCAGGAATTCTGAAAGACCATCTTACCCTGTCTTGGCAAAGTATAGTGGTCACTTTCCTTGTGTCCCGCTTGTCCAGAAAGGACAGCATTTGTACTGTCAGCAGTTGAGGCAAGGGCAGTTCTTTGCCCAGTAGGCCATTTTGTGCCAAGAAGACAAACTTCCAAATGGAAATGTCTTAGAAGCCCAACATTCTCTCGGGATCAAATTGGTGCTGCCAGGAGCAATTGTGTCTCACATCAACAGAATTGTATGTTATTTAAATGCCATATTCTCTAGGTCCATGAAATGTTTGACGATTACCTGTCCATCTCACCTATGTATTTATAAATCTGGATAACCTAACTAACATAATTATAGAGATGACAAGCATAGGTGACAATAAATCTATAAGTCTTATCTACCTAAACAACCTAAGGACTAAGGCTTCCTATAAATAAGGCAAATAGTCTGTAAGCAAATGTACAGTAAAAGGACAATGATTTTAAATTGTGACAATACACAAAATATCTTTACAGAGGTAGGAATGTATAGTGCAATATGCAATATGATATGATAATAATCCTAAATATATATCAGTATACAGAATATCTTAAACAGAAGTAGAACATACATACAGTATGACAGATATAAATTTACATTTGTATCAATATACAAATATTTCAAATAAGAGTAAAAATATGTATGCATTATAACATAGTTCTGTATTTGTATCAATATACAAATGATCTTAAATAGGAATATAAAAAGTTTATATTTGTATCAACATATAAGAATTCATAACAGTGCAAATTACAGTGCATATTATCTAAGGCTGCTACTTTACCAAATTTGTTTACTAATGTATATGATAGTCTACTGTAATATCTTACACCAAGGGAGAAGGAGGCAAACTATAAAGGAAGACACCCAGTATACTCTCTTGTCCCCAAACATACGTGTATAACTTTTTCATGAACACAAACAATACAAACACAGAATAGGGCAGGACTCTGTAACCACAAGACACATGATATATAAACACAGCAGACTGCTCCATGATAAACTCTGACACAAACAGGAGTGTACACACACGACAAGCCCCGTGCAGAAGATCCTGGACACCAGAGCATGGTTGGCCATTATTAGATGAGTGTGCAGCTCTCTCATGTGTGACCTCAGTGTGCTGTCTCCTCCCACTACTGTCTCCAGGCCTGTGAGGAAGGCACCACACTAGGACCAGTTGGGGGCAGGAACTTTGCAGGGCCACATGCATGGTGTTTGCAGTCCTGAGGTGTGGTGGATGCATGGATATGTGGGGAGTGAGGCTCGCTGTGGTACAACTCTCCTGTGTTCCTTGAAACCCACAGCCTGTGAGCTTGTCACCTCAGATAGACCCAAGAACCTCAGAGAAGGGCTGGAGTGTTAACTGAGTGAAGCCTCCTTTACAGGTCATGTTGGCATCTACGGCAAGCCTGACCCTGAAATCTACAGAAAGCTTATCAGGCAGTGCACCTCCCTGAGGCTGGAGGGCGAGTTCTCCACCTGCTTCACAGAGCTCCAGCGAAACTTCCTGAAGCAGCGTCCAACTAAACTGAAGAGTCTCATCCGCCTGGTCAAGCACTGGTACCAACTGGTATGGCATTTGGCTCAGCTACCATGGGCCCTGTCTATACAGGGGGTGCATACAGCCAGAGAAAAGGAGTATTCTAGTTTGCTTTCTATTGACATGATATCTTTGTCACATGACCAAAAGTCCCTTGGGAAGGAAAGGTCTTATTAGGTCACACATCCCAGTCACAGTCCATCACTAAAGGAAGACAGACCAGTAACTGATGGAGGAATTCTGTTCACTGGCTTGCTTGCCATGGCTCACTCAGTTTGCATTCATAGATGACCCAGGGTCATCTGCCCAGATGTGGCATCAACCAGAGTTGGCTGATCCCACCCACATCAGTTAATTAGTAATATGCCCCCACACACTACCCTAAGCCAGTTGATGGAGGCATTTTCTTGATTAAGGGTCCCTTCTACCAGATGTCTAGTGGACCAAAACTAATCAGCACAATTGACTGCTTTTCAAGTTGATACAAACACACCACTATTAAACCATAACCTTTCCTTTTTTGCTTATCCCTAAGATCTTATGTCAATATCACATTATAAAATAAAATATAGACGGGGCTGGAGAGATGGCTCAGAGGTTGAGAGCACTGGCTGCTCTTCCAGAGGTCCTGAGTTCAATTCCCAGCACCCACATGGTGGCTCACAACCATTTGTAATGAGATCTGGCGCCCTTCTCTGTGTACATAATAAATAAAAAAAAATCTTTAAAAAAATACAAGATAGCCATAAAAGTCCCAAAGTTTAAAAAAACAACTCCAATGCTTATAAAAATTAGTCTCTCAACTGTGAGCTCCTATAAAATTAAGAACACAAGTTAAATACTCTCTTACCCTAGAGCAAAGAACAAGGTCACAGTCACAATCAGATCAAACAAAACCAATGTCCAACAATGCAAAAGCTCAGTGTCTGATATCTGGGAACCACCATTTAATGAGCTTCAAAGGGTCTGGGCAGTTCTCCTACTTGGGCTCTGCCATCCACAGCACAGCTGGTCTCACAGCCTCAGGCCAGCTCTGTTCACATGTTCTGCTCTCCTTGGCAGTGGTCTCATGCTCAGCAGAGTGTTTAAGGGGGTTCTTCACTACAGTTGAGGCTGCACTTTCTCCAATGGCCTCTCCTGGCCTCTTTCAGTGCCAGGCCTCAGCTGCTCTCCATGACCCCTTCAATCCTTCATCCTTGGAGGGACAAAAATAGAACCACCTGGGAGACCTCTCCACATTGCAAGGTCTGGCTGTCACCTGAGAGGCAGTCTTGGGCCCTTGGACCACAGCTTCTGTGTGTGACCATGAGGAAACTCCTTCCCGAAGACTTGGCCTCCATGGTGCAGGTCTCTTCTTACTCAGAGCTGATTTTCAGCCCCAGCTGATGAGAAACCACTGATTCTTAATTCAAAGATCTCACACAAACAGCCAGATAGTGTCTTTGCCTCCCTCTGAAACCTCACATACCAGTCTCTGTCTTCTGCCTGTCTGTCAACATTCGTGTCTTTCAAGTTCCCACAAACAGCTTCTCAAAGAGCAACATGGCAGGTGTGTCCCAGCAGTAGACCCCTCTCTAGGACCAGGAAGTTGAGGCAGGGATTTAAACAAAAGCCACGGAGGAGCACTGTTTACTGGCTTGAAACCCCTTTATTGCTCTGCCTGCTTTTTAAAAGCAACTCAGAACCACCCTCCCAGGGGTGGCTCTGCCCACAATGGGCTGGGCCTTCCCACGTCAATCACTGATCAAGCAAATGCCCCACAGCCTGTCTGGTGGAGGCATTTCCTCATTGGTGGGTCCATCTCCTCCAGATGACTCAACTTGTGTCAGGTTGACAAAAAGAAGAAGAGATGGCACAAGTTGTGAGAGAAAAAACTTGAAAGAGAAAAAGGTGGGTGGAAGGGAGGGAGCGGGGAGGGCATGAGAGAGAATCTAGGGGTGGCTGGGGATGATGAGGTAGGGTGATGCTGAGGGAGAAGACCTGAGAAGAAGGAGGACTTTCTATGCTTGTTCTAATTGATTTTTTTTTCCTAGTCCACTTTCCAGTCAGCTAACTCTCTCTTCAGCCATGTCTAATTCACCGTTCCCTGGCTGCTGCTTCATTTGCGTCTTTGAATTTTTCTTCCATGGCAAATCTTTCATGTTCCTTTCTATCTCTTCGGTTCTCCTGACTCTTCATGCAGTTACCTCTTTAAATGTTTGATTTCTTACTATATTCTGGGCTTTTTAATCTGTGTGTATGTAGACCTGTTCATGGGAGCACACGTATATGTATGTGTTTATATGTGTGTGCAAAAGCATGTGCAGGCCAGACAGCAATGCCAGGTCCTCAGTCACTCTCCACTTTATATAACCAGGCAGGGTCTGATGCTCGAACCCACAGCATGCTGAGTCATCAGGTCTGAACCCTCATATAGTCCTGTGGACCCCCATCTTTACCCCTAGAAGGTGGGATTATGAGTCAGCTTCCTCACCAGACATTCATGTACATGTTGGGGTTCTAAACTCCCTGGCTTGCCTGGGGGGACACTTTATCCATTGAGCAATCTCTCTAGCCCCTCCCCAGTTATTTCAGAGCCTGTGATAAAACCTTCAGTAGTGAGTATCATTACACCCTCATTCCTTGACTATCATTCATGGGTGTCATGATTCCTCATGTGCCTGCTGGTAAATATGCAGTCTTTGTGGACCACACAGACTCCATCTCAAGTACTCAGCCCTTGGGTGCATCATAGGACTTCCCATAGGCTGAATCTATTGATTGTGTGCCAATAAACCTGTAATGACAACATCAGGTGGCAGCAGTATTGACCCTGTGAGAAGTAGTCCCCACTCAGCAGCTGACAGCCTGTTTTTCTCATTGCCTTTCTCTTCTCAGTGTAAGGAGAAGCTGGGGAAGCCACTGCCCCCCCAGTATGCTCTGGAGCTGCTCACAGTCTATGCCTGGGAACGTGGAAGTGGAGTCACTAAGTTCAACACAGCCCAGGGCTTCCGGACAGTCTTGGAACTGGTCACCAAATACAGGCAGCTTCGAATCTACTGGACAGTGTATTATGACTTTCAAGACCAGGACATCTCCAATTACTTACACAGTCAGCTCAGAAGAGCCAGGTAGCCTGTCCCCACATGGCCCAGCTTCTCACCCCGGGGTCCAGGCTGCAGCAGTGCGGAAATGGGGAGGTGGGAGTTCTGTGTCAGTGAAGCATCTCCTGTCCTGTCACTGTGCTGGGCCCTGTCCTGCTGGCCCCTTATTGACATGAGGACCTGCAACCCTGGGCTCTCCTGTCTGCAGAGAAGACCAAGGCTCTGACCTTGTCCAAACCTGAATAGTAGAGAGAAGGGAGTAGATGGAGAGGGAACTGAGACATTCCAGCAGTAACAAAAGTCATAGGGGGGGCTGGAGAGATGGCTCAGTGGTTAAGAGCACCAGCTGCTCTTTCAGATGTCCTGAGTTCAATTCCCAGCACCCACATGGTGGCTCACAACCATCTGTCATGAGATCTGGTGCCCTCTTCTGGCCTGCAGTCAAACATCCTGTATTATTATTATTATTATTAATAATAATAATAATAATAATAATAATAATAATAAAGTCATAAGGGCTGCTAGGTACTGAAGACTAACTTGTGGACCAATTAATTGTAAATAATACAGTAGACTTGTTGCCCAAGGTAGGGACCTGTTGTAATCTGATGTTGTGTTCAGCCCTCACATCTCATCTCACCCTTTGAGACTGACTGGTTGAACTCTCCCCATTTCACAGATCAGAGAGCCTGAGGGACCTGCCCCAGGACACACAGCTACTAAAGGGTAGAGGATTGGAACTCAGGCCTTCCAGGTCGTGTGGGAAAGGGACTCAGGACAAAGTTTGGATAGTGGTGATCTGCTGGGCTCCTCCACTGCCCCTGGGCAATAGTACCTAGGACACTGGGCAGCTGATCAATTCCCTCCCTGAATGTTTCTCTGCAGGCCTGTGATCCTGGACCCGGCTGACCCAACAGGGAATGTGGCTGGTTCAAACTCAGATGGTTGGGGGCGACTGGCTAGAGAGGCTACGGCCTGGTTTCGGTACCCATGCTTTAAGAACAAGGATGGTTCCCCAGTGCACTCCTGGGATGTGCCGGTGAGACCCTGTCATCACCCTGTCCCCTTGAACACAGCTTAGGTCACTCCATCAGGCATTTTAGCGGCATTCAGAGATGTCACAGGCTGGCAAGGTGGCTCAGTGGGTAAAGCATGTGCTGCCAACACTGGTGACCTGGGCTTGATCCCTAGAACCTGTATGGTAGAAGGAGAGACCAGCTCCTCCAACTGTTTCTGTGACCTTCACCTCTGTGCTGTTCCACAAGTGGACATGGACACACACTCGAACACATAAACACACACACATATACCCCCCTCCATTTCCAAACTCACACACACACACACACACTCACTCACACTCACAGATCACAGACACAGGTGCACCTGCACACTGACATGTGAAGATCAGTCCACGTGAGTCTATTTAATGGGTAATAGGACCACTACACTGGCACACACACACACAGAGAGTGTGAAAAGGAGACTCAGAGCTGAAGCCACGGGCTCAGGGATGCTCAGCTAAGGAGTGGTGGGGCTGGGATTCCCGTGGACTCTGAAGCCAGTGCTCAGGTCCATGGAGCATCCCGTCTTTCCTGTCTCATTGTCATGTGGTCAATTGCTCTCAGGGGGGCAGAGTCACAGTCAAATTGGCACAGAGGGACCTGCACTTGGACTTTCCCCCTCCTGGTGTAGAGGCTTTCTGATGCTAGGGACCCGATGGTTCCCCTGGCCATGGGTGGCCAAGCTTAGCATGATATATTGGAACCAAACTCCAGTTCAAGAAGGAAGTCAGAGGGGACATTAGGGATGTGGGAGAGAAGCATGGAAGGTTGAGAGGCCTCCAGGGTTGCCATGCAGCAGACAATTGGTCATGCTCATTCTCTCATTCGACAGATCTATAAATGAGTGAGGGTCCTCAGGTGGGAGGCATGACTTCCAGGGAAGTACTCTATATACCCATAAGGGCCTGAGTCCTAAAGTTGGCCTACTGGCTGCCTTCCCAGATCCTGTCTAAGGGGCTCAGTTGGCCACCTTCAGGGCTCATTTATACCCACTTCCCAATAAGAATGCAGGCTCCTGACACACAATTGTATGTTTTCTATTGCAGACGGAGGTTGGTGTACCACACCAGGAGAACCAGGAGACTCATTTTTTTCGTAATGTCTGTTTGTTTGCGTTGCTTGTTTTTGGTGTTTTGAGGGCTTCTTCTGCATAGCACAGGCTAGCCTGGTTGCTCGCCATCCTCCTGCCTTAGTGCTGGGGTGACAGCAGTGTAGGGCTGATGTGCCCTGCCTTCCGTCCATCCTCAGGTGGATGAGAATGGAGCATGCGTCCTCCTGTCAGCTCAGTAGCATCTTCCCAGAAGACTCCAGAGTCAGGAGGATGTGCTCCTCTGCTGAAGGCCTTGACCAGAGAGGGCAGGATGCTGCCCAAGGCCCCAGTGATGGAGTGTCCAACCCAGAGTCAGACTCCAGGCTTCTGACCCCGGCCCGCCCACCCTTCCATCCTGTCCCATCACAGACAGCTTTCCTCACAGCCTGCTTCATCAGCTGTACCCTCTGACAGCGTTCTCTGGGGGACAAGAGATGCAGAAGGGGAGGGAAGAACTCCAGCTTGACTTCTGTCTGTGTGTCTGTTGGAAGGTTCTGTCCAATGTCTGATTAAGAACAATAAACCACAGCAGATGCTATGAGGGTGTGTGAGATGAGCCATAGATGTATAGGTGTGTGTGTGTGTGTGTGTGTGTGTGTGTGTGTGTGTGTGTGTGTACGCATGTGTGTGTGTGTGTGCGCGCGCGCGCGCACGCGTGCACATGCACAGGCACTCATGTTTCAACTAGATGCATTTATTGAGCACATATTATATGTTCCCCATGGGCCCAGGCACCAAGCACTCAGCAGTGGACAGAGCAGAACCAAATCATTATAGCTTTTTATTCCAGGTGGCTTGGGGATCCCTCCAGGTCACTTGTACATAAACCAGAGACAGGAATCCTTGGTTCCTTCTGTCCAGGTCCCAAGACAAGATTCTAGACCTGCCCCATGTGACTCAAAAGCTGTCCTGCACCTACACATGGCCAAGGGGATCTGGGAATGTGAGCAGTGCATGTGAGGATGCACTGTGGCTGCAACATGCAGGCTGGGGTTTGAGGATGTGCATGAAAAAAAAAAGTGCATGGAATTTGTGACTCTGGTGACTTTGGAACAAAACATGGTTTGTCTGTAGTGATTATGAACTTCTTCTGATGCACTGAGTTAAATCGCAAGGAGTGTCAGCTTTCTCTCTCTCTCTCTCTCTCTCTCTCTCTCTCTCTCCTGAGAGAGGGTCTCATTATGTGTCCCAGGCTGCCTGGAACTCACTGCAATCCTTCTGTCTCAATCTCCCCATTTCTGGAATTATATACACATGCACACACACTACTAACCTCCACACAGAGAACTAAATGGTTCCATAGGAAGGAAGACACATCTTCTGCTGGTATAGGGGACATGGAAGAAGGAAGCTTTTGTGCTCTGCCTGCTTACCTTTGCCTTGTTAGCCCATCCATTCCTTCGCTGGCGTTAGAGCCTACTTATTTGGGATTCCAGCATACACTGAAGACCAGATGAGGCATCCAGCCTCAAGAAGTAAACAATTTCTGGATTCTGGGATGCTCCGTAAATAACTAGTCATTGTTGGATTAGCTGGACCACAGCCCATACGCTATTCTAATAAATCCCCTTTCTGTATACATAGATTCATTCTTATAAGTTCTGCTACTCTAGAGAACCCTAACACAAAAGAACACCTGACCTTGGCCAAAAGGTCAAAGGTGAAGACTAGGCTTAAAACCCAAAGATATGGATGGTAAATCAGGACCAACATGGCACCCACAAGAAGAACAGGGATGAGCACTGTGCTTAGGGACAAAGGACTCTTGGGCAGGTCCAGTCTGGAGCATGCATGATGCTTCACAACATGGCAGTCAGACACAGAGGTGTGCAAGTGTCAATTGTTGACCTCTTACTCCATCTAAGAGATGATCTTCAGTCACCCTGTTGTCATGGAAACCTGATCCTGCCACCTTGTGCCCTGCCCCCCACATAGGCTGTTCATTATTCATCCTGTAGCCTACTGTTAACCCCCATGGTCTTTAGCATTGGGAAGGCTCTCAAAGGTCCACACAGGGGGTCATTCCATCCTGGAGACATGGGATGTGGCCATTACATGTCACATGTAGACTTGCTTTAGTGTAGGGCTCACATGATGGGTCTGCTCAGCTTGGCAGGAGACATGGGGCACCCCTGGCTATTGTTTGTTAAAACCTTCTTTGTGTATCTGTGGGTGTTTCAGAAGAGGCAAGACTGGAATCATAGACCAGCACCATGGGGTCCACCAAGGGCTCAGATAAAGCATAAGGCCGAGTGTGATGTGCTCTGAGGTCTAGGGTGTTGTATCTACTCTTTGTGGGGAACTGCCACTCAGCTCCCAAATAAATACACACAGAGACGTATTCTTACTTGTGAATGCCTGGCCTTAGTTTGGCTTAGCTTCTAGCCAGTTTTCTTTAAATTATCCTACTTTTTGCCTCTGGGCTTTTCCTGTTCTCTTCTGTAAATTTTACTCTGTGGCTTGCTGGTTGTGTAGCTTGGTGGCTGGCCCCTGGAGTCCTCCTCCTTCTCTGACTGTGAGATCTCCTTTCTCTTCCATCTCTTTTCTTCTTCCTATATCTTCTCTCTGCCTGCCAGCCCCGCCTATCCTTTCTCCTGCCTTGCTATTGGCCGTTCAGCTCTTTATTAGACCAATCAGGTGTTTTAGACAGGCACGGCAACACAGCTTCACAGAGCTAAACAAATGCAACATCAATAGAAGTAACACAGCTTATAATAATATCCCACACTACTAGGGGACTCATGTCTTCTCACACTCCGGGACACTGGGGCTCCTGGTTCTCAGGGCCGCTACAGTGGGAACTGAATGAGTGAGTGCTGCAAGGGCATATCACACCCCAGTTATTGAGAGAGTGGGCACTAGGGACAGGAGCAGGTTTGGGAGTGGGTGACCCTGTGCCATGCCCTGAACTTTTAGTGAGCAGTGCCCAAGATGTGAATGCACACATAGCTCTTTTGTGGTTCCAGGGTTTTTGCATAATTATGGTTCTGACAAGTGAGCTGCCGGTTCACAGCACTGAATTATGGAACCATTTAGTTCTGTGGTGTGGTGGTGGTGGTGGTGGTATGTGTGTGTGTGTGTGTATGTGGTTTTGTGGGGTCAGGGATCAGCCTAGAGTGTCATTCCTGAGGCACTAACCACCTTTTTTTTTTTTTTTAAAGCAGGGTCTTTCATGGGCCGGAGTTCACCAACTAGGCTACAGTGGCCTATGCTTGTACATATGCTCTTGTCTATGCTTCTACAGCACAAGGCTAACTGCATGCTGCCACCTTGGTTTCTTAACACTAATACTGTTTTTTAACTACAAGTATGTCTTATGTCTGTGTGTGGATACGGGCACACAAGTGCTAGTGTTTGTGGAGGCCGGAGTCGTCTGATCCTATTGGAGCTGGAGTTACAGGTGGCTGTGAGCCACCCAACAGCGGTGATGGGTATCAAATTGGGGACCTCTTCAAGAGCAGTAAGTGCTCTTAGCCACCAAATAAGGAGCACATGGGAATTTTCATGGATCGAATTCAGTCCTCAGGCTTGCAAGGTGAGCACTGCACTGCCTGAGCCAGCTCCTCAGCCTGCTCTTCAACCTGGTAATTCCCCTGCAGTGTGGAGCTGGCCCATAGATGTCCTGCAAACCATGGGGTAGTTTTACTGTTTCTAGCAGCTACTTTAAGTTTTGTAAGATGGGCCAGAGAAGTGGCTCAGCAGTTAAGAGCACTGGCTGCTCTTCTTGAGGACCTGAGTTCAATTCTCAGCACCTATGTGATGGCTCACAACTGTCTAGAACTCCGGTTCCAGGGGATCTGGTGCCCTCTTCTGGCCTCCCTGGGTACTGCATGTATGTGGTGCACAGATAAATAGGCTGGCAAAGCCTTTCACACACACACATATATATTTTTTAAGATTTATTTATTTTATGTATGAGTGCTCTGTCTTCATGTACACCTTTATGCCAGAAGATTCCACTGGAGATGATTGTGAGCCACCATGTGGGTGCTGGGAATTGAACTCAGGACCTCTGGAAGAGCAGCCAGTGCTCTTAGACGCAGAGCCATCTCTCCAGCCCCACATAATTTTTAAAATTATAAGGAGAGGTGCTTGCATTTGTAATTCCAGAACTTGGGAGACCGAGGCAGAAGAGTTTACTGTGGTTTCCAGACCAGCAAGGGCTAAGCAGCAAAAGCTCGCAAAAAATCGTACAGAAAGACAGACAGAAAAAAGAGACAGAGGTGATGGAAATGATGAACCTCCTGTTTTGGCACATCAACTTCCGTCTGAAATAGAAAACACACAATCACATCAGGAGCACACATTCAAACTGGGAAGAAGATGCAGACGTGTCCCCAGGGTGGGCGCTGTGATGGCGGGCCACCTGGGCCATTTGGACGGGATGCTGGGAAGGTGGCCAGGAGGCTAGCTTCAGGGCTCAGGCCTTTGAAGGTGAACAGGGTCCTTCCCTGGAAGCCACGCCCCCACCCAAGGTGCTCCTGTTCAGTTTGTCAAACGGGAGAGAGGGGCTAGGCACCTACTTACCTGTCTCCTTCAGGACAGCACTAAAGGAGCCTGCCTCTCTTCCCTCTCTCCACCAGTCTCCCACATCACCTCTCACTCCCTTCCTGACCTTCTGAAGTTTGGTTCCAGCATCCCTGTACCATATTAAGCTCCATCCTGAGGCCACACACAGCATCATCAGTTCCCTAGCATCAGAAAGACCCCTGACCGAGTTGAGGAAAGGTCCAAATGCAGGTTCCTCTGTCCCTCTTTACCTGTGACAAAGCCCGGAAGAATCCCATCAGCCACATGTTAATGAGACAGGAAAGTCGGCTGCTCCATGGACCTGAGCACTGGCTTCAGAGTCCATGGGAATCCCAGCCCCACCACTCCTTAGCTGAGCATCCCTGAGCCCGTGGTTTCAGCTCTGAGTCTCCTTTTCACACTCTCTGTGTGTGTCAGTGTGCGGGTGCACCTGTGTGTGTGAGTGCATGTGAGTGTGAAAGTGTGGGTATGATTGAGTGTGAATGTGTGTGAGTGTTAGAGTTTGTGTGAGTGTGTGTGTATCATGTGTAACATGTAACATGTGTAACAGCACAAAGTTGAAGGTCAGAGAAAATTTGGAGGAGTTGGTCTCTCCTTCTACCATAGGCTTCTAGGGATCAAGCCCAGGTCACCAGTGTTGGCAGCACATGCTTTACCCACTGAGCCATCTTGCCAGCCTGTGACATCTCTGAATGCTGCTAAAATGGCTGGAAAACGGGGAAGCAGCTGTGGCCTCCCTAGGAGTGTGGAGACCTTTAGCAAAAGATCACATCTTTGTGAGAATATTCACCAAAGAGATGGAGTGACCAAAGCTGTGTGCAAGGGGGAAAGATGAGAACAAGGACTTACCAGCACATCCCAGGAGCCCACCTGAGGCATGGAACATTTAAAGGAGCATTGGCATTGCAGCCAGGCTGTAGCCTCTCCAGCCAGGCGCCACCAGGCCTCTGGGTTCCCACCAGCCACGTTTCTTGTTGGATCAGCCGGGTCCAGAATCACAGGCCTGCAGAGCAAGATTCAGAGAGGGAAATGACCAGCTACTCAGTGTCCCAGGAACCACTGCACAGGGGCAGTGGAGGAGCCCAGCAGATCACCACTATCCAAAATTTGTCCTGAACCTGCCCCACAGCATAGAGCAAGCCCAGAGGGATCCTTGCCCATGACCTAGAAGGCCTGGTTTCCAATCCTCTACCTTTAGTATTTGCATATCCTGGGGAGGGTCTGTCAGGCTCTCCAATCTGTGTGATGGGGAGAATTGAACCAGCCAATCTCAAAGAATGGGGTATAAGGTCTGAACACAACATAGGATCAAGATGTGTGACAAGTCCACTGTATTGTTTACAGTTAATTAGTCCCGGTGGTTTTTGGTGCCTTCCCAGCCCTTATGACTTCTGTTATTGATGTAATAATGCAGTTGCTGCTCCATGTACTGTTGTAGAATATTTGTTTAAGATTCATTTATGCTGTGGAATAGTTGTTCAATGACACAGAGGCGTGTTGCATTCTTTTATGTTGCATTTGTTTAACTCTGTGAAGCTGCGTTACTGTGCCTGTCTACAACACCTGATTGGTCTAATAAAAACCTGACTGGCCAATAGCTAGGCAGGAAAAAGGAGAGGCGGGGCTGGCAGGCAGAGAGAATAAATGGGAGCAGAATTCTAGGCCTGAGAGAGGAGAAGCAGGAGCGAGGAAAAAATAAGGAGAGGACACTAGGGCCTAGCCACACAGCCAGCCACAGAGTAAGAAGGAAAGATATACAGAATCAAGAAAGATAAAAAGCCCAGAGGCAAAACATGGTTAAAGAGAACTGGGATAATTTAAATTAGAAAAGCTGGCTAGAAACAAGCTAAGGCTAGACATTCATAAAGAAGAATACGTCTCTGTGTATTTATGTGGGGGCTGGGTGGTAAGCCCCCAAAGAGAAAAAAAAATGTCAGTGACTCCCCTCCCTCTGCTGTGTGGGTCTGCACAAGGTCACAGCCTTGTTTCCCTCATCTGTAGACAGGAGATCCCACCCTGCATCCCAGGGCTGGTGGTCCTCATGTCAATCAGCTGACAGCAGGACAGGGTCCAACACAGTGATGGGACAGGAGATGTTCCAGAGACACAGGGCTCCCACCTCCCCATTTCCATACTGATGCAGCCTGGTCCTCCCTGTGGGGAGCTGAGCCACATGGGGATAGAGGCTACCTGGCTCTTCTGAGTTGACTGTGCAGGTAGTCAGAGATGTATTGGTGTTGAAAGTCATAATACACTGTCCAGTAGATTCGAAGCTGTCTGTATTTGGTGACCAGTTCCAAGACTGTCCGGAAGCCCTGGGCTGTGTTGAACTCAGTGACTCCACTTCCACGTTCCCAGGCATAGACTGTGAGCAGCTCCAGGGCATACTGGGGAGGCAGTGGCTCTCCCAGCTTCTCCTTACACTGAGAACAGAAAGGCCATGAGAAAAACAGGCTGTCAGCTGTTATATGGGGCCACTTCTCACAGGGTCAATACTGCTGCCACCTGATGTCATTACAGGTTTATTGGCGCACAACCAATAGATTCAGCCTATGGGAAGTCCTATGATGCACTCAAGGGCTGAATGCTTGAGATGGAGACTGTGTGGTCCACAAAGACTGCACATTTACCAGCAGGCACATGAGGAATCATGACACCCATGAGTGATAATCAAGGAATGAGGGTGTAATGATGCTCACTACTGAAGGTTTTATCACAGGCTCTGAGATAACTGGGCAGGGGTCAGGAAGATGGCCCAGTGGGTAAAGTGCCTGCCCATGAACTCTGAGAACTGGAGATCAGTTCCCCAACATGAATGTCAGTTTGGTGAGGAAGCTGGTTCACAATTTTAGCTTCAGAGGTAGAAAAAGGTGTCCCCAGGGCTATATGACTGTCCAGACCTTCTAGTTCAGCACACTGTGGGTGCATGTCTGAGACCATGTCTGTATATATATAAGGTGGATAAGGACTGCAGACCTAAAATTGCTCTGTGGCCTCCTCGTGATTATACACACAGATACACATGTGCGCCCATTAACAGGTATACATACACAAACACATAACAAAAATGCACTCACCAAATAACAAGAAATCACACATTTAAAGAAATACTAGCTTGAAATGGCTGGAAAGCAGAAGCCATAGAAACTGACATGAAGGATTTGCCAAAGACAGAAATGAAGTAGCACACATAGGACAGTGAATTAGACATGGCTGAAGAGGGGTTTACTGGATTGGAAAAATGGACCAGGAGAAATCAATTCTAATAATCCCAGGAAGCCCTCCTTCCTCCTAGGTTCCCTCCTTCCCTTTTCTTCTCCCACATACAAGACCACCCTCCTTCCCCCCACTTTTTTTCTTTTCCACTGTCTTTTTTCTCACCTTTGTGCCTTTTCATCTCTCTCTCTCTCTCTCTCTCTCTCACCTAACACAAGCTTGATTCATCTTGGGAAGATGGAACAACAAAAGAGAAAATGCCTCCATCAGACTGGCCCTTGGGCAAGCCTGGGAGGCATTTTCTTGATCAACGACAGATGTGGATTGGATCAGCCCATTGTCAGTGGTGTCACCCATGAGCAAATGGTCTTGAGTCATGTAAAAAGCAGGTTGAGCAGCCTAGGGGTATTGGGCAGAAGCAGAGTTCCTCCATGATCCCTGTTCAGGTCCTGCCTACAGGTTCCTGTGTAGACTTCCCTCAGTGCTGGAGTATGATGTGGGCATATAAGCCAGACAAGCTTTCCTCTTCAAACTGCTTTCTGCTGTTGTAGTAAGCACAGACAGAGGACAGAAATGGGTCCTAGAGAGCGGTCTACTGCTGGGACACACCCGCCATGTTGCTCTTTGGGAGGATAGTGGATAGAGTTTTGGAACTTTAGGTTGGAAAAGCCATTGAATGTTTAGAGTTTAATGGGCTATTTGTGGAAACTTAGAAGATACAGATGTAGAGAGGCAGATGACAGAGGCTGGTGTGTGAGGTTTCAGAGGGAGGCAAAGACTCTATCTGGCTGTTTGTGTGAGATCTTTGCATTAAGATTCAGTGGTTTCTCATCAGCTGGGGCAGAAAATCAGCTCTGAGTAAGAAGAGACCTGCACCATGGAGGCCAAGTCTTCGGGAAGGAGTTTCCTCATGGTCACACACAGAAGCTGTGGTACATGGGCCCAAGACTGCCTCTCATGGTGACAGCCAGACTTGGTATAGTGGAGAGGTCTCCCAGGTGGTTCTATTTTAGTCCCTCCAAGGCAGCAGGATTGAAGGGGTCATGGAGAGCAGCTGAGGCCTGGCACTGAGAGAGGCCAGTAGAGGCCATTGGAGAAAGTGCAGCCTCAACTGTAGTGGAGACCCCAAGATACTGGAGTCCCCCGAGCATGAGACCACTGCCAGGAGAGCAGAACATGTGAACAGAGCTGACCTGAGGCTGTGAGACCAACTGTGCTGTGGATGGCAGAGCCCGAGATGAACAACTGTCCAGGCCCTTTGAAGCTCAGAAAATGTTGAGTCCCAAACAGCAGACACTGAGCTTTTGCACTGTTGGACATCGGTTTTGTTTGATCTGATTGTGACTGTGTCCTCCTTCTTTGCTCTAGGATAAGAGAGTATTTAACTTGTGTTCTTAATTTTATAGGAGCTCACAGTTGAGAGACTAATTTTTATAAGTGTTAGAGTTGTTTTTTTAAACTTTGGGACTTTTATGGCTATATTGTATTTTATAATGTGATATTGACATAAGATCTTAAGGATAAGCAAGAAAGGAAAGGTTATGGTTTAATAGTGGTATGTTGATATCAACTTGAAAAACAGTCAATTGTGCTGATTAGTTTTGATCCACTAGACATCTGGTAGAAGGGACCCTTAATCAAGAAAATGCCTCCATCAACTGGCTTAGGGTAGTTTGTGGGGGCTTATTACTAATTAACTGATGTGGGTGGGATCAGCCAACTCTGGTTGATGCCACATCTGGGCAGATGACCCTGGGTCTTATATGAATGCAAATTTGAGTGAGCCATGGCAAGCAAGCCAGTGAACAGAGTTCCTCCATCAGTTACTGGTCTGTCTTCCTTTAGTGATGGACTGTGACTGGGATGTGTGACCTAATAAGACCTTTCCTTCCCAAGGGACTTTTGGTCATGTGACAAAGATATCATGTCAATAGAAAGCAAACTAGAATACTCCTTTCTCTGGCTGTATGCACCCCCTGTATAGACAGGGCCCATGGTAGCTGAGCCAGATGCCATACCAGTTGATACCAGTGCTTGACCAGGTGGATGAGACTCTTCAGTTTGTTTGGACGCTGCTTTAGGAAGTTTCGCTGGAGCTCTGTGAAGCAGGTGGAGAACTTGCCCTCCCTCCTCAGGGAGATGCACTCGCTGATGAGCTTTCTGTAGATTTCAGGGTCAGGCTTGCTGTAGAAGCAGACACTACCTGTTAAGGAAGTTTTATTTGCTTTAACTCCTCAGCCCTTCTGTGGTCCTTTGGTCTATCTGGGGTGACAAGCTCACAGGCTGTGGGTTTCAGGGAACAGGGCAGGGTTTTACCACAGCGAGCCTCATTCCCCATACAGCCATGTGCCCCACCACTCCTCAGGACTGCAAACACCATGTGGCCCTGGAAAGTCCTGCCCCCAACTGGTCCTAGTGTGGTGTCTTCCTCACAGGCCTGGAGACAGGGGTGGGAGGAGACAGCACACTGAGGTCACACATGAGAGAGCTGCACACTCATCTAATAATGGCCAACCATGCTCTGGTGTCCAGTATGTTCTGCACGGAGCTTGTTGTGTGTGTACACTCCTGCAGTCTGCTGTGTTTATATATCATATATGTCTTGCTTACAGAGTCTCTGCCCTATTTTGTTTATGGTGTATATTTTGTTAGTGTGTTTGTGAGGAAGTATACATGTATGTTCGGAAACAGGAGAGGACACTGGGTATCTTCCTTTATAGTTTGTCTCCTCCTCCCTCAGAGGCAGGGTCTCTCTGTGAATGAGGAGCTTGGCTGGCTTCCAGCAGGCCACAGTGTAGTGGGTAGCTCTTCCAGCTTTGACCTTGAAACACTGCCCCTAGTGTGACAGCAGGTAACTGCCACACCTGCCTATGACCTGCCCCTGGGGTGTGGCTGAGAGGATGCCCCTTAAGACTCGAGGTGCTGGCCCCTTCTGGATACCTCATGGTCCTGGAAGCTGGATGGCAGACCAAGCCAGAGTTCTCTGCTGGATGGTACCTCACCTCTCCTGGATCCTGTAACCAAACCCTATTGGCTGTAAGTTACCTCAGAAGTAAACCTCTCTTGATTAACAGATAAATTATGTGGGAATTGCATCATTAATTACAGTTATACCACAGAGATTCTCTTGTCTCTGTCCCCCATAGTTCTGGGGTTACAGGTCCATGTGCGGCACCTCCTAAGTTTAGGTGGGTGTTGGGGATTTGAACTCAGGTCCTCACCCTTATGCAGCAATCACCCTTAACCACTGAGCTGTCTCCCCAGCCACTGTGTGTTTTCCAGGGCATGATTTTCCATAATGCCTAACTTAATATCATGTGGTTTTGTTTGCTCAGGTCCTGAGAACAGCAAGATGTGGCTCTCTCTCTCTCTCTCTCTCTCTCTCTCTCTCTCTCTCCCTCCCTGCCTCCCTCCCTCCCTCCTTTCTCTCTTCCCCTCTCCCCCCCTCTGTGAGTGGTGAGCTTGTAGAGTGGATGAGCAGCAGCCTATGGAATAGATAGATGTAGGTGTGGGGCTGTGTGTGACAGTGCACATTTGAGTGGACTAGGTAGACAGCAGGCTGTGCCTTAGGTATGGCTCTGGCTACAGCAGGCCATACCATGAAGTTATGATGCTGGCACAGGACAAAATCACCTACTGTTGGAGCTTGGGACCCATCCATTTATGCAGTGACCCAGGAGTGTCTCATGTGCTTATTTCCAATGTCAGGGCCCAGCACACAGTCAGGCTCATCAGCTAAGTCATTGTGGGAAGGGCTGTGCCTTGGGGACTCTCTTGGGCTGTCCCCCACACTGCCATTTCCAAGGCAGTCCTTCTGTGGTGGCCCCACTTCCCCACTGGAAAGCTGCTGAGGCTGGGGAAGTCCATGACCAAGACAGGCTTCTGGGGAGCCACACTCCCAGCTCATTTCTGGGTCACCCCTTCTGGCCCCTTCCACTCAGCAGGGTTCTAAGTCCCTGCAGCTTCCCACAGCATGCTGCCCTGCTCCTGCTCCCAGGCTGGTCTCTCATTCCCTGCTGCCTGAGACTCTGCACTGTTTCCATGACTCTCCCAAGCCAAGGGCAGGGGCCTTGTCTCCAAGTTAATAGCAGCAGTTCTCACAGTGCCCAGCAGGGGGTGCTGTGTTTCCCCAAATGTAAAGCCTCAACTGTTCTCTCAGTTCCCCAAGACCCCACTGTGCTTTCAGGGGGTGTTTATGAGTGTCTTTGGGTAGAGTTGGGCAGTTTGTAATTTTGGAGACACACTGTGTGTCAGGCCTGGTGTAAGACCTTTACATAGAGTATCATTAATGTTTAATGTTATAAGGTGTGTGCATGTGGGGGTTTGGGGTGGTGGTGGCTGGGGCTTCCAGTGTTCCCAAGGCAGACAGCAGTCCTCTGGGAAATTCTGCATCTTGCACAAACACTCACACAGGCACCCATGCTTCTGCTCAGGTCTGAGGTTTCCCATTCTTTGGGAGAGGATGCATCAGTTATTAATTTTCTATTAATTCTCTGCTGTCTCATGTTTAGAAAGACAAAATCCACAGCCAGCCACGAATATCACTGGGCAGCCGAGGGGTCATCTAAGGTGCCTTCATCCCCTCACTGAACCAGCATGCTACTTAATGCCCTTCTCTGGTGGATTCTTACTCCCACTCCCAAAATTCTAAAGTCCGTCTTCCTCAGCTCAGCTTTAAAGAGATGCTCTCTGTGGGAGACTTTCTCAATTCATAAGGGTTTTCAGTTCAGGAATAGAAGGTGTGGGCTATGGAGATGGTCAGTGAGTAACGTGCTGTCATAGAAGTATGAAGACCCATGTTGGAAGCCCAGGACTCAGGGAAAAGCTGGGAGTGGAGACACAGGATTGTAATCCCAGCACTGGGGAGGGGGGACAGGAGGGTTCCCAGGGCTCTGCCCCGTCAGTCAGGATTAACTGTGGAATTCCAGGCTGGGGTGAGACCAAGTCTCAAAAAAGATAGATGGCTCCTGAGGTGTGTTGTCACAGTTCATGATCACAGCCATACACAATAAATCCACATGCGAGACACACACACACACACACACACACACACACGCACACACACACACACACACACACACACACACAGGAAAAGAAATAGCAGAGAGGGTGGAGGCACTTTAGAAGGGCGACTCCAGACTCTGCTGAGCCTTAGGGATGGCTGGCTTACCCAGGAGGTCATAGGCCAGCAGCACATCAAACTCCACCTCCTGCTGGAGCTGGGGGGAGCTCAGCCTCAAGACTAGCCCAGGGGAGTTCTTCCGCCATGATCGGAGGACCTCAAGCTTCACTGGAAACTTTTTCTCTCCCTGTAACTGGCACAGCTGATTCTCAATTTCCTTTAGGAACTCTCTCTGTCGCTTTAACTGATCCTCAAAGCTGGTGAGATTGTTAAGGAACACCACCAGGTCGGCTTCGAACCTGCCCTTCAGCATTTTGCCTTTGCCTGAGGAGCCGCCCTGAAAGACAATGAGTAGAATGACAGACACAGGAAGAGTCAATAACAGCAGTCCAGATGCTGAACAGCCTAGGGGGCCACCACCTAGGGAGATGGATGGATAGAGAAAGCCGGCACATGTGCAGTGGAATACTAGTCAGCCCTGAAGAGTGAAATCAGGATGTATGTAGGAAAACAGATGGTTCTGCATCTCCTTGTGGTAAGCCAGACTCAGAATGATGAACATCAATTTGTAAACTTTTTTTTTTGTAGAATCAAGATTTAAATATGTGTGCATATGATATAAGGGGGACCTGGGTCTATGAGAGAAATGGGGGAGGGGTCTGAAGGAAATAAAGAGCAAGAGATGGTAATGGTGGGAGACACCTCAGTGCTTTTTTCTCATGTGAAATCTAGTGACACACATGTGACATGAAGTCAGAGGCAGATTCTCAGGGTGGGGTACACGGGAGGGAGATGATGGTGGGTGGGAGGAGACTCTGAGTAAATTAACACAGACATATGAAAGTACTGTCAGGAACTCCATTGTTAGCATTGCTAGTTGTGGGGAATATGCTCACATGACATCATATAAGAAAATGGCCTTGTGTAATACAGAATAACATAAAAGTCACAGACCCACAGGAAAAAAATAGTAAAAATAGATCCACACCTGTAAAACAAACAAAAATTTTAAAGTGTAAGAACTCATACTAAGGAGAGCCTCCCTAAATAAAATGCTGAGAACAATCACTAACACTTGTCAGCACCAGCCACTGTTGAGTGGGCATTACAAATGTCATTTCTGGGAACCCACAGCCAAACATAAAGTGGAGCTTGGGGAACCCTGCAGAAGAGAGGGAGGAAGGATTGTAGGAGGCGGAGGGGTCAAGGACATCTCAAGAAACCCCACAGAATCAACTAACCTGGGCTCACAGAGACTGAACCGACAGCCAGGGAGCCTGCATGGGACTGACGTAGGCACTCTGCGTACAGGAATGGTTGTGTAGTGTGTGTTCTTGTGAGACTCCCAGCAATGGGGGCAGGGGCTGTCTCTGACTCTTTGGCTAGCTTCTGGGACTCTATTCCTCAGACCGAATCCAGCCTGAATACGAGGGGAGGTGCCTGGTCTTGCTGCAACTTGATATGCCATGTTTGATTGATAGCTATGGAGGCCTGTCCTCTTCCGGAGAGAAACTGAGGAAGAGTGGATTGGGGGGAGGACGGAAGGGAGGAGGGGGGAGAGAGACTGGGAGGAGAGGGGGGAACTATGGTTGAGATTTAAATAATAACAATAAATAATAATAATAATAATAATAATAATAATAATAATAATAATGAAAAATGTCATATCTGGGGGTGGAGGGGTGGCTCGGTAGTTAAAAGCACCTGCTGTTCTCACAGATGACTTGAATTTGGGGCCCAGCACCCATGCAGGCCAGCTCACAACCACTTATGTTATAAACCAGCCCTAAGGGATGGGACACCCACACCCTTCAACTCTGAGGGCCCCTGCACTGGCAAGCACACAGCCCCCACCCACAAAATTTTAAAGCCAAACAGCCAACAACATGGTTTCTGCAGCTTTCACAGCGACTGAGAATCAGGTACTGATGAAGTCCAATTTTACAGACCCGGACCCAGCCCAGTGAGCATCTATCAATCCAGTCAGCAGCATGTGGGGTCCTGTTCCATCCCCAGGACGTCACACTTAGTCTGCATGTCCTGTGTCGTTATAAGAAGTGTGCAGAGAACCCTGGGCACAGAGATGGGAATTCACTCACCCTAGGTCACATAGTAGTGCAAAGGTTGGGCCCCCCCATCCACCACTCTCTAGAAAACTACTTCCCCAAGCTTGGCCTCAGTTTCCCTGACTCTGAAATGGATGTGGCCTGGGAGGGTGGAACATAAACTGTAGCCGAAGCTCTTTCTCTAACACAGATGTGGGACCTGGGGGCAGGACCCACCACACCACACAGCTGTGATCAGAGGTGAGGAGATGGGATCAGGGCTGCAGTCTGGCTCCTGAGGGTCTTCTCCTATCCCACCCGGGGTCAGCTCCGGCTGAGGGGGCTCACCTTCACCACCTTGGAGACCCTCACAGGGTGGGCCGTGCCTTGGAAGCATCTCTCCTTCAGGAAATCACATATGATGTCGATGTCTGCTCGGACCTCATTACAGAAGCTGGTCTTGGGTTGGAGGTGGTTCTCTATGAACTTGTCCAGCTCTGAGGCCGGGGTGTTGCTCAGTCCCTGCTCCATCCTCAGGCCCTGAAGCTTTCCCTCTGCAGCCTGAGGCTCCTGTGTCTCCCAGGTAGGTTGAGCCCAGGTACAGGGCTTTTCAGTTTCGATTTCTAGGAAAGGGTGGGGCTGCCAATGCTTCTAAGTCTGGGATTCCTTAGGATCCTGTGGGCACACAGTCAAAAGAATAATTCATTATGAACTTTGCCTTGGGGAAACTGAGAGAGAGGCTCCAGGAAAAAAGGCAGAGGGCCTTTTATCTCGGGTGCATTTTGTTCCCTGGAGTGTTCTTGGACATGGTTTTGTGCCTCCTTAGACAAACATTTACATTCAATTTATAAGACATGTTTATTCTTGTTGGGTGCCAGAACACAGCGATAGAACCCTGAACCTGGATATGGCTTCTGCCTTGCTATTCTGATTTCCCAGATAGAGTCTATAGTAAATGCCAGGCAATTATGTTTAAGTCAGTTTGTCCTGAAAAAAGTTCTGGGAAAGGGCTGCTCTGTTAATATTTAGTATGTGCATACTAGTGCTTATTTTATTTGTTTATTTTGCACCTTTCCTGGATCTCGCTCTGTAGACCAGGCTGGCCTCAAACCCACAGAGATCCACTTGGCTCTGCCTCCCGAGTGCTGGGATAAAAGGCGTGCACCACCACCGCCCGGCTCTACCAGTGTTTATTTACATGTTTTTTAAATCATGTTTTTCTGAACTCAAACAACCTTCCCTGAATCATTGCTTTGTTACATTCATATCTATAAAAGTCCACTGACACGGACATACGACGGTCTGCAGCATCACACTGTAGTCTGGCCCATTCCTTCTGCAGCTGTACTTTAGCTACAGTAGATTACACTGTAGAGTCCGGCCCATTCCTTCAGGTTCTCGGATCCCAGGTCACGTAGACAAGATCTGCACAGGTTGACAAGAGTTGACAAGCGGCGCCTGAACCAGGGGCCTGCCTGAAAAGTTACAAGAGGACCAGGGGACCCCAGCAGAAGGAGGTAAGCCGGGATTAATATGGGGGCAAAAGGCAGGAAAACTACCATATCTGGAGTACATCATTTCTGTAAAGAGAGTGGTGCTACAATGTCTAAAGGCCCTGCTGCAGGAATGCTGGGGTTTAATAACAAACTGTAACCCTTGGCTTCCTGAAAAGGACACTTTAGATCCCAGAGTGTGAGATCAAGTTAAAGAAAAAATAGAGAAAGCCATAGACAAGGAGAAAGAATTCTGATACAATTCTGGGTAACTTGGACATTGGTCCATATTGTGATACAAACAATAAATGGAGACAAGCTGAAGGATTAGAAAAGACTCTGACAGATTCTTTGTATGAGTATGAGCTAAATAATGAAACACATTAAAAAAAATCTTACAAGCTAAAATGGGGTTTTTTCCAGTGCAAGGTTGGAAGGGACCCAGTGGAACAAATTGGAAAGTAAAATTGTGGGCTCTGTTCTAGGATGAAGGCCCCTGGCCATCCACTCCCCTGCCAGAATCTTTACATCATCCTCTACCTGAGGACTAAGATGATTGGAATGAATGGGGGAAGGTAAGATGATATACCAGGGTTCCCCAGAGGAGCACCTTTGCTTTCTGGAGTGAGGACGCATGGCATAAGTTACCAGATTCTAGAAAAAAAGGGCAGGAACTTTCTAATATTAGACAATTGAGCCCCATTAAGATTTTGTCTTCTACAGGTGGTCAGTTGTCTTACAGCTGATGGAGAGGCACAAATACTATTGTTAAGCAATGGCATATGAGAATACTTAACAGAGACTATGGGGGTCCAGCCCCTCCATAGTCCCCTCCCAGGGTCCAGGAAGAATCAACAACCAGCTGATAATTTAATTTTTGATAAGAAATGAATTTACGTACACAAAACTTTTAGTCCATTCACCTTATTCTTTGAGTCAGTTCTCTCTACACGGGTTCTATTCTGCTCTCATGCCTAGCTCCTTTCTTGCCTGATTTCTCTCTACATTTATCTGCTGTCCCCTCTAAGTTCTAACTAAATTCTCTCATCTTAGTTCTGCCCCATCTAGGTTCTTTCCATCTCAGCTCCTCTCCCATCTCCTTCTCTCTCATCTTGTTCTTCCCCATCTGGCTCTTCCTCATCTTCCATCTTGTTCCTCTAGTACTCTCTTCTCACCCTTCAATCTAGTTCTTCCCCATCTCAGTTTGTTCCTCTCAAGTTCTTACCCATCTAGTTCTTCCATTCTCTTTTCTCTTCTCTGTCTGGTCCTCTGAAAATAAAACTGCCTTTTTTCCCTTTGACCCTTATGTCTCCAAGCTATCTCTGCTCCCACTGTTTCTGGCCAGTGTGCTCGGTCACTAGGCAACTTCCATCACAGCTAGATGTGCCTTTAAGTTGGAACCCTTTAGTCCTGAGTTAATTGTTAAGGCTGAATCTAAACCTAGAGATAAGACTTTGGAAAGGAGAAAGTTAAGCTTAATTAGCAGATAGTCTGAATGCTTAAGTCTGTTCTTAGGGAGCACAGAGGTATCTCTGGTACGATACTTTTGTCTGTCTGTCCGGGGATGGTCCTGGCCAGATGCTGCCAATGATAATAATTACAGGGAGGCTTGAACTGGGGTTCTGGCTGTGCATAGCTGTCAGCACAGAAGGTTATCTAAATATTCCATTAGCAGAGGGGAAATGGTCCCCAATGAATGATGGAAAAGCTACAACAGCACACAAGAAATTCATAGCAGGAAACAGCTAATAATCAAAAGTCAAATATCACCAAGACTCCTTGAGCCTCAGCTTGACCTCTGGAAGGCCCTTGGATTCTTGCAGGTATAGCTTGTCACAATCAGCTGAAATCCTACTTGACATACTTTTGTGGCTTGCAGCAAATACTAATGCTGTATATCAGACTGCCCTCCATCCCCTTCAAAAGAGAGGACGTGTTGATGATTATATCCACCGCTGTGCTGATATTGGGCTTGGCATACTCAAGGGTTTAACTAGGGCTTTGGCCTCCAAGGGCAGACAACACCTCAACTTCTGATACTCAGTCAACAAGGAAAAGGGAATGAATTATGACAAATCACTCAACTTTATGTCAAAAGTTTGTTAGCACTGCTTTAGAAAGAGCTAAAGAGGTATCTCCTCTTGCTTTTTTATTGTACATCCTATGGATGATATTCTGTTCTCTACTAAATAATAATAATAATAATAATAATAATAATAGTAATAAAGTGCTAAAAGGGATGTTTACAAAAATGTTTAAAAAATGGATTAACCCTTTAAATTTGCATTCCACATTAAAAAAATTAAAATTTTTGTTAAGCAGTTCGGATGACTTAACACTGGTTTCTGCTATTTTGTGTGAAATATTAAAAAGCTAACAATGCTCCTGCATATACTGCCAAGCCTTTTCAGGAATTTTGCCAATGGTTTGATATAACCCACATCACAGGCATTCCATATAACCCTCAGGGTCAATCTTTTATAGAAAGAATGGACAGCTGGAACGTTGTTTAAAAATAATAAAGGAGGAGGAGGGTGGTATGGCTATTCCTCACAATATTTTACCTTCTATTTTACATACTTAAGATTTTTTAAAATTGGGGCAAGAATGGCCCCACTGCTGTGGAACATTTTGGGGCCCCTCTGAAAAAAGTTCAGTGTTGCGGTTCTTTGGAGAGATGTTATGTCTGGTCAATTGAGCGGCCCAGTTCCGTTAATTCAGTGGAGCCCAAGAAGCTGTGTTTGTATTTTTACCCCCAGGGTGCTGAAAAGCCAGGGAAAAACTTGAAAGACAGACTCAGCCCCTGGAAAATGGACCAAAGGGTCCCAAGCGTCTGCAGAGGCTATTCCTGAAGGAAAGAGAGAGATTGGAGTGACAGAGTCCCGCCAGAAGAACAGACACACCTTCCAACGCTGGATAAGACGAAAAAGAAATCAGTGACTGAGGACAAAGAGTTGACGAGAAACCTCAGGGGAAGGGTGTGACTACAAAGTGGCTGTTTTCCCTGTGCTGATTCTGTGGCTGGCATCTGTCACTGGGCTTATGTACCTCACCCTCCTGCGCTTCCCTTTGTTAATTGGGAAGAAAACAACATTCTTGTTTACGCCAGTGACTCTGAGATCTCAGATGCCCACACTGCTAATCCTATTGTTCCCCAAGCACAGATAGTTACAACAATTTAAATATTGATGGTCAAGTCTCCTATAACAAAATATTATCGATTCGACATTCAAAGATAGATCGATTACCATCCTCCAAAGCTCCCATTTCCACCTTATTGCAGACATTCACTATTATGGGCATTCCCACACAGTTAAAAACTGATAATGGCCCAGGCTTTTACTAGTAGGAATTTTAAGAAATCTGATATGAACGACAAATTCAGCACATCACTAGAATCCTTTATAACCTTCAACATCAAACACTTGTAGGACATACACACTCCACCCTTTAAAAAACAACTTTTAAAAAATAAAAGGGGGGACCTATTCCCAGAGATACTCTTGCTATTACCTTGTTTACTTTAATTTAAAAAAATTAGCCCCAAGGGAAACCGATTACTCAAGCTTCCCAGCCTTTTGAGGATGCTCAGCCCTCCATGTGGCCATTGTCCTGTCCCTTATGGTATAAAGAACTAGATGACTGGATACCAGGACAAGAAACAGACATTTTTAAGCAGTTGCCTGGATTCTCAGGACAAGGAGTAATAGTAAAGGGGATTGCTGATGCTCAGGTCCTTGGTCCTGATGGCAAGGGCATCATGCATAGTGCTCTTGGATCTTGTATTGCACTTACCACATGCCTTCATGTTTCTCTTAGGATGTCAATGGTTCCAAACAAGAATAAATACCCTGAAATTAAAAAATAAAATAAAATAAAAACAGGGAGGTGTTGGAACACGGTCAAAAGAATGACCCATGGTGAACAATACCTTGGGGAACCGCGAGAGAGGCTCCAGGAGAAAAGGCAGAGGGCCTTTTACCTCAGGTGTATTTTGTTCCCTGGAGTGTTCTTGGACATGATTTCTTGCCTCCTGGGACAAACATTTACATTCAATCTACAGCTGGGCAGGGGTGGCGCACGCCATTAATCCCAGCACTCAGGAGGCAGAGGCAGGCAGATCTCTGTGAGTTCAAGGCCAGCCTGGGCTACCAAGTGAGTTTCAGGAAAGGTGCAAAGCTACACAGAGAAACTCTGTCTCGAAAAAAACAAACAAAAATAATACATTCAATTGATAAGACATGTTTATTCTTGTTGGATGTCAGAACACAGCTATAGACCCAATCTGGTGAAAGGATGTGCTGAGTGCTGTCCACAGTACGCCCTGAATCTGGATATGGCCTCTGCCTGGCTTTCATGCTTCCCCAGATATAGCCTACAGTATGTGCCAGACAACTGTGTTTAAATTGTCTGTCCAGAGAAAGTTCTGGGAAAGGCTCCAAACAAGAATTTTTGTTCTATTAATATTTAATATGTGCATACCAGTGTTTATTCACATGTTTTTTGATCATGTTTTTCTGAACTCAAACAACCTTCCCTGGATCATTGCCTTCTTTGTTATATTTGTGTTTAAAAAAGTCCACTAAAATGGACGTACAGCCAACGGCAGCATTACACTGTAATCCATTCCATTCCTTCTGCAGCATTAGACTGTAGTCTGGCCCATTCCTTCAGGTCCTAAGATCCCAGGTCAGGCAGACAAGATCTGCACAGGTCGTCAAATGTTAGCAGGATCCTACCTGGAAGTGTCTTCTAGTCCCCAGGCAAAAGAACTTAAAACTAAACAGATGTATTTTCTTCAGGGTTCCTTCTGGTCAAAAACGCTATTACACAGTGGGGTTAAGAGCAATCTGCACATGATGGGAAAAGGAGAAACCAAGTCAGGAAACTGCAGAAGGCAGCTGGTGGGTCCTGAGCTCAGCTTCCAGCTCTGCAAACATTTTGGAAGAATTTTTTTTTTTCTTTTTTAGGAGTGTGTTTTAGCTTGACGCTGAAAACAATAAAAATCAAAAGGCCATGACTGCTCCTCAGTGTGGAGGAGGAGGAAAAGGGTTTCATGTAGTTATGAGGGAGAGCACAGCCAGAGGCAGGGGCATCTGGGAGAGTCCAGAATGGAAGTGACCCTGAGTCAAGAGGGGATTTGGGGAGGAACAGCAAATGGGGAGCTGCCTGCCGGGCAGTGGTGGCGCACGCCTTTAATCCCAGCCCTCGGGAGGCAGAGCCAGGCAGATCTTTGTGGGTTCAAGGCCAGCCTGGTCTCCAGGGTGATTCCAGGAAAAGTGCCAAAGCTACACAGAGACACCCTGTCTAAGAAAAAAAAAAAAAAAACAGAGGAGCCCCCGACCAAGAGACTGGCCTAGCATAGCCAAGATGGCCGAGTTTATAGGAGCCAGAGGAGCAGGGAGGAGGGAAGCCCGGCCCAATACCTGGGCTGGAGTATTCAGTGTAAGGGGTTGGGTATGCCAGCCTGGAGGGACCTGTAACAAGTAAAGACTGAGGGGTGCTGGGAGAACCCAGCTGCCAGGTCCACTTTGATATGTCAGTGGACACCTCAGTCATTTGTCCTACGTTGGAGACCTAACAGGCGTGGTGGTACCAACCTTTAATCCCAGCACTCAGGAGGCAGAGGCAGGGGAATCCCTGAATCTGAGGCCAGCCTGGTTAATGGAGCTATTTCCAGAACATTTAGGGTTATACAGATAAACCCTGCTCGAAAAATCAAAACTACAATACAATAAAATGAATTTAAAAAAAAAAAAAAACAGCTTCTTGACTGGTTTTGTTTTTGTCTTTACTGTAGACTTGCAGTTTTAGGAATACAGAAAATCTAAACAGAAACTTCCCAGAAGCCCCCTCTCCTACTCATACTGTGGCATCCAGTCCTAGCTGGTGACATTGTGCCATTGCTGTCCAGGAAGAACTCACTCTATCCCAGCCATTAATGCTCATGGAACCATGTTTTTGAAGCCTGTGCCATGTGTCAGGGTGTTCATGGGTAATCCAACTGAATTGCCCCAGGCATATGCCTGTCCCTATGCTAGGGCTCTGGCATACAGCATCCATCTGATAGGTCTCAAACTCAGGACATGTTTGATGCTTCTGAGCTGGGGAGGGTATCTTCACAGGAGCTGGTACTCTCACAGGAGCTGGTACTTACACACAAGTTGGAAGAGAAGGCTGGAGAGAGGCAAAGGGGTGATGGTGTCTAGATGGTGTCTTGAAGATGGTCAGGAGCTCACAGGAATGTCAGGGCAAAGGTCAATGGCTATTAATGGCATGCTTGGTACAGTTTTATAGTTTTTTGTTTTTGTTTTAGCTAAAACAGAGGAGTTGTGATCAAACTATTACACAAACCAGGCCCTCCGCTTACCAGCAATATTCGTGGCTGACTGTGGATTTTGTCTATCTAAACACGAGGAAGCAGAAAACTCACAGAAAGTTAATAACTGATGCATCTTCTCCCAAAGAGTAGGAAACCTCAGACCTGGGCAAAATCCTAGATGTTTGTGGGAGGGTTTGTGCAGGATGCAGAACTTCTCAGAGGATTGCTGTCTGCCTCAGGAAAACTGGATACCCAGCCACCAGCCCCCCAGCCCCCCACATGCACACACCTTATACCATCAAACATTAATGATACTCTATGTAAAGATCTTAAACGAGGCCTGAAACACAGTGTGTCTCCAAAATTAAAAATTGCCCAATTCTATCCAAAGACAACCAGGAATACCCCATGAAAGCACGGGGGTGGGTGGTGGGTGGTGGGGTCTTGAGGACTTTAGAAAATAGCTGAAGTCTGGGGGACACAGCACCGCCTGTTGGCCACTGTGAGAACTGCTGCTATTAACTTGGAGACAAGGCCCTTGCCCTTGGCTTAGGAGAGCCATGGAAATAGTGCAGAGTCTCAGGCAGCAGGGAATGAGAGACCAGCCTGGGAGCAGGAGCAGAGCAGCATGCTGTGGGAAGCTGCAGGGGCTTAGAACCCTGCTGAGTGGAAGGGGCCAGAGGGGATGACCCAGAAATGAGCTGGGAGGGTGGCTCCCCAGAAGCCTATCTTGGTCATGGACTTTCCCAGCCTCAGCAGCTTTCCAGTGGGGAAGTGGGGCCACCACAGAAAGACTGCCTTGGAAATGGCAGTGTGGGGGAAAGCCCAAGAGAGAACCCAAGGCACAACACTAACAAATATGATTCAGCCAATATGACTACTGTGTGCTGTGCTCTATAATTGAAAATCAGCACTAGAGAGAGAAGTGAACTTCCCTAGGGTCACTGCATGACATGACTGGGTGTGTCCCAAACTCCATCAGTAGGTGATTTTGCCCTGTGCCAGCATCAAGCCTGGTGGTATAGTCTGGTGCAACTATGGCCACACACCTGAACACACCTTAGACACAGCCTGCTGCCTGACCATTCTACTCAAATGTGCGCATGCATCCACACACAGACACACACCCACATCTATTCCATAGCCTGTTGCCCATCCACTCTACAAGTGTAGGATGGCCACAACACACACACACACACACACACACACACACACACACACCCTGCTGCTCTCAGGACCTAGACAAAAGTTAGGTATTACAGAAAACTGTGCACTGGAAACACAGAGATCAGTGGTTAAGGACACTTGCTGCACAAGTGTGAGGACCTGAGTTCAAATCCCAGAACCCACCTAAACTTAGGAAGTGCCATACATGGACCTGTAATCCCAACTCTACTGGGGCAGAGACCAGAGAATCTCTGTGGCCTGCTGGATGCCAGCCAAGCTCCTCATTCACAGAGAGGCCCTGCCTCAAAGGGAGAAAGAGACAAACTATAAAGAAAGACACCCAGTGTCCTCACCTGTCCCCAAACTACATACGTGTATACCTTCTCATGAACACACACAATACAAACACAGAATAGGGCAGAGACTCTGTAATCATGTGACACATGATATATAAACACAGCAGACTGCTCCTTGGTAAACTCTGACACAAACAGGAATGTACACACACAAGCCCCGTGCAGAACATACTGGACACCAGAGCATGGTTGGCCTTTATTAGATGAGTGTGCAGCTCTCTCCTGTGTGACCTCAGTGTGCTGTTTCCTCCCACCACTGTCTCCAGGCCTGTGAGGAAGGCACCACACTAGGACCAGTTGGGGGCAGGACTTTCCAGGGTCACATGGTGTTTGCAGTCCTGAGATGTGGTGGGGCACATGGCTGTATAGGGAGTGAGGCTTGCTGTGGTAAAACTCTGTCTTGTTCTCTGAACCCCACAGCCAGTGAGCTTGTCACCCAGATAGACCCAAGAACCCCAGAGAAGGGCTGGAGTGTTAACTGAGAGAAGCCTCCTTTATAGGTCAAATCAACTACATCAAGCCTGACCCTCAAATCTATGCCTGCCTCATCAGGAAGTGCACCTCCCTGGGGCTGGAAGGCCAGTTCTCCACCTGCTTCACAGAGCTCCAGAGAAACTTCCTAAAGGATTGTCCACCCAAGCTAAAGAGTCCCATCTGCCTGGTCAAGCACTGGTACCAACTGGTATGGCATCTGGCCCAGCCACCATACAGGGGTTGGATACAGCCAGAGAAAAGAAGGAGTATTTTAGTTTGTTTTCTATTGGTATGATACCTTTATCACATGACCAAAAGGCAGTTGGGAAGGAAAGATCTTATTAGATCACACATCTCAGTGACAGTCGATCACTGATGGAATTCAAAGTGGTAACTGAAGCAGAGACCACGGAGGAATTCTCCTCACTTATTTGCTCTCCATGGCTCACTCAGCTTGCTTTATTATGCAACCCAGGGCCACCCGCCCAGGTGTGGCACTACTCACATCAATCACTAATCAGGAACAGGCCCCCAAAGATTACCCTAAGCCAGTCTGATGGAGGCAACCTCTGCATCAACAGTGTCTCCTGCTAGATGACCCCCGCTGGTGTCTAGTTCACATAAACTAAGCTACACAAACAAGCCTCTTTCAAGTTGATACTCTAGCACGCCATATTAAACCATAACATTTCCTTTCCTGCTTATCCCTAAGAGCTCATGTCAATATCACATTATAAATATAATACAGCTTTAAAGTACCAAATTATTTTATATTTTTAATTCCAATGCTTACAAAGATTAGTCTCTCAAATATGGGCTCTTATAAAATTAAGAATACAAATTAAATACTTTTTTTTTGTCCAAGATGAAAGTCACAATCAGATCAAAATAAAAACACTGCCAACAGTGCAAAAAGCTCAGTGTCTGGTATCTGGGACTCACCATTTTCATTTTCTGAGCTTCAAAGGGCCTGGGCAGTTGTTCATCTTGGGCTCTGCCATCCACAGCACAGTTGGTCTCACAGCCTCAGGCCAGCTCTGTTCACATGTTCTGCTCTCCTTGGCAGTGGTCTCATGCTCAGGGGACTCCAGTATCTTGGGGTCTCCACTAGCGTTGAGGCTGCACTTTCTCCAATGGCCTCTCCTGGCCTCTCTCAGTGCCAGGACTCAGCTGCTCTCCATGACCCTTTCAATCCTGCAGCTGGAGGGACTAAAATAGAACCACCTGGGAGACCTCTCTGCATTACCAGGTCTGGCTGTCACCTGAGAGGCAGTCTTGGACCCCTGGACCACAGCTTCTGTGTGTGACCATGAGAAAACTCCTTCCCAGAAGACTTGGCCTCCATGGTGCAGGTGTCTTCTTACTCAGAGCTGATTTTCAGCCCCAGCTGATGAGAAGCCACTGATTCTTAATGCAAAGATCTCACACAAACAGCCAGATAGTGTCTTTGCCTCCCTCTGAAACTTCACACACCAGTCTCTGTCATCTGCCTCTCTACATTTGTATCTTCCAAGTTCCCACAAATGTCTCATTAGGCTCCAAGCACTCAATGGCTTTTCCAACCCAAAGTTCCGAAATCCTCCACACCCCAGGACATCGGGGCTCCTGGTTCTCAGGGTCACTAGAGTGACTACTGAATGAACGAGAGCCAGGATGCACCCCCTCCACACACATAGTGATTAAGAGAATGGGCTTTGGGGACAGGAGCAGGTGGCCCTGAGCAATGCCCTGACCTCTTAGTGAACAGGGACCCAAGTACTAAGAGCACACATGTGTTTTGTGATTAATGTATTTGTGTATTTATGTACTTACAAGCTGCTGGTTCACAACACTGAACTATAAAACCATTAGGTCTATGAGGGAAGGGTGGTGTTGTGAGTGAGTGCGTGCGTGCGTGCGTGCGTGCGTGCGTGCGTGCGTGCGTGCGTGAGTGCGTGAGTGCGTGAGTGCGTGCGTGCGTGCGTGCGTGCGTGCGTGCGTGCGTGCGTGCGTGTGTGTGTGTGATTCCAGAGTTTGGGAGAGACAGAGTGTGTGTGTGTGCTTCCAGAGTTTGGGAGACTAAGGCAGGAAGATTTCTGTAAATTCCAGGCCAGAGTGGGACATAGAATAAGATCCTGTCTTAGAGAGACACAGAGAGAGACAGAGAGACAGAGACAGAGAGGCAGATAATAACTTAGAGTTAATTAAGTGCATTTCGTTTTAATTCAGTGCTTCATATCAGATCTTTACCACAGACAGCTAAGTCATCAGCAGTCACAGATTCTATGCAATTTTATTTTCCTGCGCTGGCTTGAACCCCAGCCTGTATATTGCAGCCAGTGTACCCAGTTGTGCACCAGGCACATACCCCGTGCCCCAGGGCCATGGGCAGCTGGAAATAGTTTCTGTGTGAGATGGGGCAGGTCTTGAATCTTGGCTTGGGAACATGGACAGAAGGAATCAAGGATTCCTGTTTCCATTTTATGTATAAGAGACCGGGAAGGATCCCAAGCCACTGGCATCAAAACCTGTAGTGGTTTGGTTGTGTTCTATCCACTGCAGGTTGCCCAGTGACTCAACCCATGTGGAGCATGTAACAAGTGCTCAAGAATGCATGTAGTTGAACCATGAACACACACACACACACACACACACACACACACACACACACCCCTATACGTCTATGGCTCGTCATATCCTTATAGCATCTGCTGTGTTTTATTGTTGTTGATGAGACATTGGACAGGAACTCCCAACAGATGCACTTTTGTAGACTATTAGTTGAAGATGTGTTAGACTTGTTTATGCTGTGAAACGTTTGTTGAATGGTGCAAAGCTGTGTTGCATTCTTTCATGTTGCATTTGTTTAACTCTGTGAAGCTGTCTTACTCTGCCTGTCTAAAACACCTGATTGACTTAATAAAGAGCTGAACGGCCAATAGGGAGGCAGGAGAAAGGATAGGAGGGGATGGCAGGCAGAGAGAATAAATAGGAGAAAAAGATCAGGAAGCAAGGAAAGGAGAAGGAGAGAAGAACATCAAGGGCCAGCCACCAAGTTACACAGCAATCCATGGAGTAAGAAGTCAAGAAAGGTATAGAGAACAGAGAAAGATAAAAGCTCAGAGGCAAAAAAACCAGACAGGATAATTTAAGAAAAGCTAGCAAGAAACAAGCCAAGCAAAGGCCATCATTTGTAAGCAGAATAAGCTTCTGTGTATTTATTTGTAGCTGGGTGGCAGGCCCCTCAAAGAGCCTACGAGTTAAAAACAAAACAAACAAACCAACCAACTACAGTGCACATACAGGAGTCAAGCTTGTTTTCTTCCCCTACCCCCTTCTGAATATCTTGTCCCCCAGAGAACACTGTCAGAGGATAAGGCAGATGAAGCAGCCATGAGGAAGGCTGTCCGTGATGGGGCAGGATGGAAAGTGGGCTGGCAGGGGTCAGAAGCCTGGAGTCTGACCCCAGGCTGGACACTCCCTCACTGGGGCCTTGCGCAGCATCCTGCCCTCCCTGGTCAAGGCCTGCACCAGAGGAGCATATCCCCCAACTCTGGAAACTTCTGGGCTGGGGCTGCTGTGCTCCCAGGAGGACACATTCCTGTGGCTCTTCAGTCGCTGCCTGTAATAGAAAACATACAATCATGTCAGGAGCCCTCACTCCTAACTGGAAGGAATGTATATCAGCCCTGAGGGTGGTCATCATAACTGTCCACCTGGAGGCCCTCAGAAGAAGGGACAGCACATCCGCATGTTGGCAAGATGGCCATCAGGACTTTTTTTTTTTTTTTGAGCTGAGGATCGAACCCAGGGCCTTGCACTTGCTAGGTAAGTGCTCTACCACTGAGCTAAATCCCCAACCCCATCAGGACTCCTTTGGGGTTCAGCCTACTGAGGGTCCATGTAGCCCCTCCTGAGGTCCCTTCATTCAGTAACAGATCTGCCAAGTGGGAGAGAGGGCCTCTCCACCTGTCTGATGCGGGACAGCACTAATGGCCAGGGCTGCTCCAGCTGCCTCTGTTCTATGTCCCCTCTCACTTCCTCCCTGCCTTTCTGATGTTTGGATCCAACGTCCCCACACCCATGGTAAGCTCCATCCTGAGGCCAAGCACAGCATCATCGTTTCTGCAGCATCAGAGAGTCCCCTGCCCCAGGAGAGGAAAGGTCCAAGTGCAGGTCCCTCTGCACCTCTTTGGCTGTGACACGCCCCGCCCCAGAGTCCTGTTGACCACATAACAATGAAACAGGAGAGATGGGGTGCTTCCTGGACCTGAGCACTGGCTTCAGAGTCCACAGGAATCCCAGCCCGACCACTCCTTAGCTGAGCATCCCTGAGCCCGTGGCTTCAGCTCTGAGTCTCCTTTCATGCTCTCTCTGTTAATGTGTGTCAGTGTGCGGGTACACCAGTGTCTGTGAGTGTGTGTGTGTGTACTGTGAGTATATGTGTGTGAGTTTGAAAGGGAGTCTGTGAAGGTGTGTATGAATGAGTGTGAATGTGTTTGAGTGTTAGAGTTTGTGTGAGTGAGAGCATGTGTGAGGGTGCAAGTGTGTGTGAGTTTCTGTGTGTGTGTGTGTCCATGTCTTCTTGTGGAACAGCACAGAGGTGAATGTCACAGGACCATGTGGAGGAGCTGGTCTGTCCTTCTACCATAGGGTTCTAGGGATCAAGCCCAGGTCACCAGTGTTGGCAGCACATGCTTTACCCACTGTGCCATCTTGCCAGCCAGTGACATCTCTGAATACTGCTAAAATGGCTGGAAAACAGGGAAGCATCTGGCCTCCCTAGGAGTGTGGAGTGCTTTGGCAGAAGATCACATCTTTGTGAGAATATTCTCCAAATAGATGGACTGACCAAAGCTGTGTGCAAGGGGACAGAGTGATGACAGGGTCTCACCAGCACATTCCAGGAGCGCACAAGTGACTGATCATGATTCCTACAGCATGGGTACTTCAGCCAGGCTGCAGCTTCTTCTGCCAGCAGCCACCAGCCCTCTGGGTTCCCACCAGCCACATTCCCTGTTGGGTCAGCCGGGTCCAGGATCACAGGCCTGCAGAGCAACATTCAGAGAGGTTTGTCCTGAACCCTGCCCCATGCATAGAGCAAGCCTGGAGGGCCACTTGCCCATGACCTGGAAGGCCTGAGTTCCAATCCTCTACCCTTTAGTAGTTGTGTGTCCTGGGGCAGGTACCTCAGCCTCTCTGATCTGTGTGATGTGGAGAGTTGAACCAGCCTGTCTCAAAGGATGGGGTATGAAGGCTGAACACAACACAGGATCAAGACAGGTTCTTTTCTTGGATAATAATTTTACTGTATTGTTTACAGTTAATTAGTTCAGCCCTCTACTATGCCTAGCAGTGCTTATGATACTGTTACAGCTAGAACATCTCAGTTCCCACTCCATGGACACCCCCTCCCTCTGCTGTTTGGGTCTGGACAAGGTCTCTTGATCTACAGACAGGAGAGCCCACCCCCTCCTCCCAAGACTGGAGGTCCTCATGTCAATCAGCTGACAGCAGGACAGGGTCCAGCACAGTGACAGGGCAGGAAATGCTCCATTGGCACACAATCCCACCTCCCCATTCCTGCACTTCTGCAGCCTGGTCCACCCTGTGGGGAGCTGAGCCACATGGGGACAGACTACCTGTCTTTTTTGAGCTGTCTGAGCAGGCATTTGGAGACCTCCCGGTCTGGAAAGTCATAATATACTCTCCAGTAGATTCGAAGCTGCCTGTAGTTGATGACCAGTTCCAAGACTGT
Organism: Onychomys torridus; assembly: GCF_903995425.1. Lineage (NCBI taxonomy): Eukaryota > Metazoa > Chordata > Mammalia > Rodentia > Cricetidae > Onychomys > Onychomys torridus. The sequence continues at coordinate 31,949,404 of NC_050464.1, forward strand.
CCGGAAGCCCTGGGCTGTGTTGAACTCAGGGACTCTACTCCCACATTCCCAGGCATAGACTGTGAGCAGCTCCAGGGCATACTGGGGGGGCAGCGGCATCCTCAGCTTCTCCTCACACTGAGAAGAGAAAGGCAATGAGAAAAGGGGGCTGTCAGGTGTTGTGTGGGGACCACTTCTCACAGGGTCAATGCAGCTGCCACCGGATGTTGTCATTACAGGTTTATTGGCACACTGCCACACCCAATACTTTAGATTCTGTCTATCTGGTTGAGATGGAGACGCCTGTGTGGTCCACAAAGAATGAGCAGGCACAATAGGAATCACCACACTGTGAGTGACAGCCAGGGATTGAGGGTGGAGATGGGAAATGAATGATGCTCGCTATTGAAGGTTTTAACACAGGATCTGAAATAACTGTGAAGCCTGGAGAGATAGCTCAGTGGGTAAAGTGCCCCCCCTTTCTGTGCAAGGGTGAGAACTGGAGTTCAGATCCCTAACATGCACGTGAATGTCAGGCTGGTGAGGAAGCTGACCCATAATCCCAGCATCAGGGGGTCAACAGGGAGACTCCCCAGGACTATACAACTGTTCAGATCTGCTACTTCGGCATGCTCTGGGTTCAAGAGTGAGATCCTGCCTGGATATACAAGGTGTAGAGTGACTGAGGACATGACATCACTCTCTGGCCTCTGTAGGCTTATACACAGACATTAAAAAAAAAAAAAAAAAAAAACACGTACCCGTGCGCTCCCTGAAACATGTGTACACAAACACCACACACACATTTTAAAGGACCCAGAAATAATGAGAAATTGCCCATTTAAAGAGCTAATAGCTTCAAAGGACTGTAAAAATAACCAGAGAAAGTGACAGGATTAGCCAAAGAAGGAAGCCAAATTCTAAAGAGACACATGAAGCACCAGCCAGGGAACAATGGATTAGACATGGGTGAAGAGAGAGTTAGATGACTGGAAAGCAGACTAGAAGAAATCAATAGAACAAGCAGAGAAAGTCCTCTTTCCTCCCAGTTCCCCTCCTTTCCCCTCCTTCTCCCTCCTATGGCATCACCATCCCTTGCTGTCTCCCCTGACCTCTCTCTTCTCTCTCATCCCCTCCCCTCTGCTTTCTTTCCCTTGTCTTCTTTCTCTGTTTTCTATTTTCTTACCTCTTCTGCCATTTTTTTTTTGAATACCTCACACAAGCTTGAGAAGATGGACTCACATTTGTTGGTGATGTCACCCTTGAGCAGGTGGTCATGAGTTAAGTGAAAAAAAAAATCAAGATGAGCAGCCCAGGATTATCAGGCAGAAGCAGAGTTCCTCCATGACCCCTGCCTCAGTTCCTGCCTCAACTTCTCTCAGTGATGAAGTGTGATGTGGAAGTGTAAGCCAGACAATCCCCTTCCTCTCAAAACTGCCATCATCTTTACCACAGCAATAGGACAGAAATGGGTCCTAGAGAGTGGTCTACCGTTGGGACACACCCGCCATGTTGCTCTTTGGGAGGATAGTGGAAGGGTTTTGGAACTTTGCATTGGAAAAGCCATTGAGTGCTCAGAGCCTAATGAGACATTTGTGGGAACTTGGAAGAGATGAATGTAGAGAGGCAGATGACAGAGGATGTGTGAGGTTTCAGAGGGAAGCAAAGATGCTATCTGACTGTGTGAAAATTTGAATTAAGGATCAGTGGCTTCTCATCAGCTGGGGCTGAAAATCAGCTCTGAGTAAGAAGAGACCTGCACCATGGAGGCCAAGTTTTCTGGAAAGAGGTTCCTTGTGATCACACACAGAAGCTGTGGTCCAGGGGCCCAAGACTGCCTCTCAGGGTGACAGCCAGACCTTGTAATGTAGAAAGGCCTCCCAGGTGGTTCTATTTTAATCCCTTTCAGGCTGCAGGATTGAGGCCTAGCACTGAGAGAGGCCAGGAGAGGCCATTGGGGAAAGTGCAGCCTCAATTGTAGTAGAGACTCCAAAATACTGAAGGTCTCCTGAGCATTGAGACCATTGCCAAGGAGAGAACATGTGAATAGAGCTGGCCTGAACCTTGAGACCAGCTGTGTGCTATGGATGGCAGAGCCTGAGATGAACAACTACCTGGGCCCTTTGAAGCTCAGAAAATGTTGAGTCCCAGACATCAGACACTGAGATATTGCACTGTTGGACATTGGTTTTGTTTGATCTGACTGTGACTGTGCCCTGGTTCTTTCCTTGTTTAGTAAGAGAGTATTTAAATTGTATATTTAACTTTATAGGAGCCCACAGTTGATAGACCAATCTTTTCAAGTGTTAGAATTAAAGAAAATAAAGATTGGAATTTTTAAAGCTATATTGTGTTTCGTGATGTGATATTGACATGAGATCTTAGGGATAAGCAAGAAAGGAAAGGTTATGGTTTAATATGGTGTGTCTGAGTATCAAACTGAAAAGGGGCTTATTTGTGAAGGTTAGTTTTCATCATGTAGACATTAGATAGGTTCATCTAGTAGGAGAGAACCTTAATCAAGACAATGTCTTTATCATACTTGATATGGGTAATCTTTGAGGTGTTTTTTTGATTGATGTGTCTAGTGCCACACCTGGGCAGGTGGCCCTGGTTTGCATAATAAAGCAAGCTGAGTGAGCCCTGGAGAACTAGCCAGTGAGCAGAATTCCTCCATGGTCTCTGCTTCAGTTACTGCCCTGGCTTCCCTCAGTGATGGACTGTGACTGGGATGTGTGACATACTAAGATTTTTCCTTCCCAAGGGACTTTTGGTCATGTGATAAAGATATCATGTCAATAGACAGCAAACTAGAATACCCCTTCTTTTCTCTGGCTGTATCCACCCCTGTATAGATGGAGCTCATGGCAGATGGGCCAGATGCCATACCAGTTGGTACCAGTGCTTGACCAGACGGATGAGACTCTTCAGCTTGGTTGGACGATCCTTCAGGAAGTTTTGTTGGAGCTCTGTGAAGCAGGAGGAGAACTTGCCATCCAGCCCCAGGGAGGTGCACTCACAGATGAGGCAGGCATAGATTTGGGGGTCAGGTCTGTGGTTGTTTCTGCCAAGACCTGTAAAGGAGGCTTCTCTCAGTTAACACTCTAGCCCTTCTCTGGGGTTCTTGGGTCTATCTGGATGACAAGATCACAGGCTGTGGGGTTCAGGGAACAGGGCAGAGTTGTACCACAGCAAGCCACACTCCCCATATATCCATGTGCCCCACCACTCCTCAGGACTGCAAACACCATGTGGCCCTGGAAAGTCCTGTCCCCAACTGGTCCTACTGTGGTGCCTTCATCACAGGCCTGGAGACAGCAGTGGGAGGAGACAGCACACTGAGGTGACCTGCAGGGTCATCTAATAATGGCCAACCATGCTCTGGTGTCCAGTATCTTCTGCACAGGGCTTGTCGTGTGTGTGTGTGTGTGTGTGTGTGTGTGTGTACACTCTTGCTTGTGTCAGAGTTTACCATGGAGCAGTCTGCTGTGTTTGTGTGTCATGTGTCTCCTGCTTTCAGAGTCTCTGCCCTATTTTGTGTTTGTATTGTGTTGTGAGTTTGTGAGGAGGTACACACATAAGTACAGAGCTCAGAGGAGGACATAAGGCATCTCCTGTTAATTTTTAAACCCAGGGCTGAGGTGCATCTCTCTCTGGACTGGGCACCACAATGTCTCTGCCTGGATTGTGGCAATGCTGACAACAGGGCAAGATGCCCCAATGCACTCCTCCTGCCAGGACCCAGCCCAGACTGTGCACAAGCACCAGGACACTGGAATTGATTGCACCCCTTTTGCCTAGAAGAAGTAATATCAGTCTTCTCATGTCCTTCCACAGGAAAAACTCTGCCTTATGGCCCTGATGGCCAAAGAAGATGATGCTGTTTTGATACTTGTGCCTCCAATGCTATAGAAACTTGGGTATGGACTGGTCCGTGTCATTTATAGACTTGGAAGCTGTTTGGTTTGCACTCAGATGTAATTTATCCTTTTCAGATCCCAGATAGCTGATGGTTAGGCTAGCTATAACTTTGTCAGCTTGCAGCATCAGATAACCAGATCTATAGCCAGCTTATTAGCTCATTTTTAAGAGAATGTTCTAAGATATAAAAGTTTGAATAATTCATAAAGGCTTAAATATGGGTCTAAAAAGGGTCTGAGGATATGAAAGCTCATAAGCTTTGAGGATCACAGAAAATGATTTAGATTCTAAGAAATTTTTCAGATTGCTCTCCCATTCTATGATAGAAAAGTTCAGAGCTTAACATTTAATAGAGTTCCAATAAGCGGTTAGAGTAATGACTACTTACTGTTCAGTCACAAGCTCAATTTTAGATTTATTTTAGTTGTCATCTAAATATATCTAAATATAAACCTAGAAGTGCTTCTTATCAGGCCAAAAATCTCTGTCTAATTTATTCCTGGCTTTCTGGACAGAAGGATAATGGACATGCTTTTAACCCAAATCTGTAGTTCTTGTTGAGACCCAAAGGTATGCGTCCACTTCTGCTGTTTTACAGATACCCATCACCTGCTTTGTCTATGATATGGATTTCAGTACAGATTGGTAATACTAGTGTATTTAAAACCTTTATGTCATTTTGTCAGATACTTCATGTACGCCTCAGAGGATTAAAGGAGTCATGAAACTCGGATCTACTTCACAGTGGTTGGAAAAATCTCCAGATAGGCACAGCTTATATTTTCCACACTTGTCTATTCCTAAGGATGGTATTTTTCTCTCTTTCCTGGTCCTAGGACTTCTGCTCTTCCCAGTTACTAAGAATATGGGCCTAAAAGTTCCAAATAAGTTCATGAATTTTAACTTCTGTTCCTAGTTTAAGTTTGTCTCAACAGATTTCTACTTGGCTGGCCGACACCTCCACGCTTCAGTTTCTGACTATACTGTTCTGGATAACTATGAGCTCCAGACTTGCTAAAAGCTGATGTGGACCAGCCCAGCCAATGTGATTGTTCCCTGTCTCTACAGCTGAGTCAGATAACCACATGCTTCTGACAGACTTCCCCATTGCCCAGCCTTTGACTAGCCTTTCAGCCTTTGACTAGCCTTTCAGCCTTTGACTAGCCTTTGAATCTTTGACAACAATGCTCCAATGCCAGCTCAAACAGTTCCAGAAGAGACTACATCATCCCATGTTCCCTGTCCAGAATAAGACTGAAATGCTTGGTCAGAAGTAAAGTCCCAGGCATAGAGGCAAGATGACCAACTCTAATGTTCATTGACATACCAGGAAAATAGGTTCAGAGTTGTCAATTGATAAATTAATTAACCGAAATGGTTCTGCAATAAGATAAGGCACTTGACCTTCTTTGTGCAGAACCAAAGATGTATTATATAAGACTATAATCTGGTTGTACACAAAGATCAGAACGACAGGACCTTAAGAATGGCAATAGATAGAGATGTCACCACCCTAGACAAATCTGTTAGCTAATGGTTCTTACATCCCAATACCCTTGAACCCCTCCCTGGCTTATAACTGAGCCCTGTCATTGGTACTTGTGAAGGAGGGAATGTGGTGGGCTGCCATACAGCTTGATCACACAGCTGCCATGACAAGTTTAGAGGCCCAGACACAGATTCTGGCAGGCAACACCTGGACCCAGGAAAAGCCATAAGCTGAATCCACCCAGTGGGGCCTGCATCTAAGGGGAAATGCCAATCATTTCAAACATTCCATATACCTCTGGACAAATGTCAGACAATCAGGGTCCTGAACCCTGGAGAACTCCCTCACCCCAACCCTGCCTAGGCTCTGGGCTCTCTGCCCTCACCTCTGCTTGGGACAGACAGACGGACAGAGCCCTAGAGCTTGAAATTAAAGGCTCTTGACTTTTACATGTAGGCTTTGGTCTCCCTTATGGTCTTTTGGTGATCACCAATATCTGGGCATAACACCTCCATCACAAGAAGAAGCCAGTGACCTATGCCAGTAGCCATCCTAATGAACATGATTTAGCACAGTCCCATTTCTTAACAAGATTTCACCCTGAGGTCCTGAGAGTTAGACCTCAGTCTCTCTTCTTGGAGAAAGACTGGGGATATCCCAGCTCCTTGGTCCCTCTGTGGACATATACATGCTGGTAATCCTGTAAACTGCTGATGCCACAGGAATTGAGTATTCTAGGAGGTAGGAGAGCGGAGGTGCAGCCTGAACCAGCTGCTCTAAAACATGGAACAGATCCCCAGGGACTCCCAGTCCCAGATGCTCCCACAGCACTTGCTTCCCCCACATCTCTCACCCCTAACCCTGGTGCACAGCTCTGAACCCCCTTAGCACCTTCCCCACCTAAAGTGACCACAGCAGACCAAGGAGGTCTGGTTCTTAATGTGGGCTCAGTCCTTGGAGAAGATAGCAAAGTAAAAAAAAAAAAAAAATAGAAATTAGAGAAAGGAAACTCGGGCCTCTCATGGTAAAGAGTTTGCAACCTTAAGTGAGAGATTGTAATTAATATGGGTTCTTAAAGACCCCATGAAAGGGAAGATGAAATCCCTGTCAATTCATTTTTAAAAAAAGAGAGACAGTGACAGAGAAAGAATAAATTTTCTGGCAGACATGTCCTGTCAGGTCTGGGCAGGGCACCCCAATATACCCTGCAGCTTCTTGGCTTCCAAGTCAGCCACTTGGGTTTGGCCCTTCTATGCATCTGAATGGAACTCCTTATTCCCAGCAGCTGGAAAGCAAAGAGAGACCCCTGCAATACCTGAGTTTCTCAGAACAGCAGGTGGGGTTCCACTGCCTGCAGCATAGGCCAGCTCAGCTATTCCCAGACTTAGAGTTCACTTGTTGTCTCTGTGCTTGGCTTTTGGTTTTTATTTTCCTATTAAAGCAGGAATAACTCACTACCAAAGGTCCATTCATGGAGAAAATTCAAATGGGCCGAACTTCTGGTATAGGAATGGTTACAATTAGAACATGAAGCACATAAGCCAACACTGTTTACATTTCCCCAGTTCTTGGTCATTCATTATATGGAGAATGCACTCTTCTCCTGCTTGTCTAATCAACACTTAAATGAACGCTTACCTTTCATGGTAGGTAAACTGAAAGAGCAAAATTTAAAATCGAGGCTCCTGTCATTGGGTATGCTCTTACCTCATGATCACTACTAGGGCTTTGCTTCTGTTCTTTGCATGACATTCTGGAACCTTATTAATAATGCTGCTGCTAAAGAGGTAGCTCAGAACCCTTACTAATAAAGAGCCCAGAAATTATTGTTCCACTAAATAAAATGCAGGCTGAATATTTGTCCACACAGATAATAATTGACAGATGACACTAGCATGTTACTCCAGATCTATAATAGCCACCATCAAAAGATGTTTTCAAGATTTAAAAATATACTTTATTGATATTGTCTAAAGTTACATCTAAAAATCCTGTACAGATGGCTTTTTAATATTTTTATAGATGTCTCTTCCAAAGCAAAAGGAGCATATATTTCATACACAAATTCCACATTATACCCACTCCAGATTGTACAGCTCTAAAGTCTTGCCTTCCTATAGCCAACCAGCTTTTATTGGATATTTCTCAGCCATGGAATGTTTTAACTGACCTCATGTGTAAATAAGCACATGAGGATAGAGAGATCTCTCTGCTCTGTGTAAACTCTTTATCTCAAGATCCTTGAATTGTTTGGAGATGGTTAAAAAAAAAATTCTGTAACAGCATTTAGCTTAAATTTGTAAAAGGCTGATCATTAAATGTGTACATATGTAGTTTTAATTTGCTACAGTAGACTACATATATGGTTCGACTCTTGTATAGAAAAATGGGTCTACTACATCATACTGTGCTGTGGAATGCTGCCGTAGCACCCATGCTACCACCACCTGTTTACCATGTCTGACAAGGTGCTGTGGATAAAAAAAAAGAGACAAAAGACAGCAGGTCAACATGCCAAAGGATGCCAAATTCTACACAGTATTGTAGATAGAGTTTTCTTGGACCTGCCTGGCCTATGGTCAGGATGCCAAATGCTTCTATTGAAGAAGGGAAGAAACCTTAAATACAGGCTTACAGCACAATGGAAGAACCCCTGGAGGGCAGAAGTTCGATACTGAATGTTCTGTATTCTTGCATTCTAAGTGCTTACACCAAATGCAGGATACACAGACAAAGAACCTCTGGTGAGCATTCAGGAAGGTAGAGACCAGCAGGGAATCAGCATAGGGAGGACACCTGGTTAAGGTCAGCAAGCTGGGCTGCAGTTACCCAACTTGGGAGTTCCAGGGCCCTACAGTGGATATTGCTCTGTATAAATAAAATGCTGATTGGCCAGCAGGCAGGCAGGAAGTATAGGCAGGACAAGCAGAGAAGAGAATTCTGGGAACAGGAAGGCTGAGTAAGGAGAGACACCGCCAGCTGCCTCCATGACAAGCGAGATGTAAGGTACTGTTAAGCCACGAGCTCCGTGGCAACATATAGACTAATAGAAATGGGTTAATTGAAGATCTAAGAACAGTTATCAAGAAGCCTGACACAGCCATACAGTTTGTAAGTAATATAAGTCTCTGTGTGTTTACCCTGTTGGGTCTGAGCAGCTGCAGGACTGGCAGGTGAGAGAGATTTGTCCTGACCATGGGCCAGGCAGGTCCAGGAACACTCTAGCTACAATACTGTGTAGAATTGATGTTTTTAAATGGCAGCCACATGGCTTGCTTCTGTCTTAGCTGATGCCTCATCTGGAGGAAAAGGACCATGTGCCTGGCAGCCATCTTTACTAAGGTTAAGAGTGCACCCCATGTAACTTCGCCACCATCTTGATCCACGTGACAAGTGATCTAAGCCTTCCGGTTATTCTTAGATCTCTTGTTTAGACTATGAAGGCAACACCAGGTTTCTCTCCCAGGACATTTTGAATTAGGGTGGATTTTTCATGATAATAAATTCCTAAGGTTATGAAGGTATGCTCAGGTTAGCAAAAGCTAACATAGATGGCTATATTATGTCTAAGTAGGTCTAAGGGCTTACGTCTTTGCCAACACCAAGCTTCTAGAAAAATTTAAATAAGTAACAACATATGGCTGATAAATAAGGTCTAAATTCCTAATGTCTACTAACTTAATGATATATGTATATCTTCTTTGACTTCGCGACTTCATTAAAGTTTAATTTTGGGACTGATTTAAAGTTTTATTTTGATGCTTTGGTTCAATTGTTTTAGGTGCAATCTTATCAAGAATAAAACTATAGAACTCTAAGTTTATGAAAGCTACTAACTAGTTGTACACTGTTAAAGATAATTAACACTTACATGTAAATGGTCAGTCATCCTCAACCTATGTGGAGCATGTAATAATTGCTTAATAAATGCATCTAATTGAACTATAAACACACACACACATAACACACACACACACACACACACACACGCACACGCACACAGACACGCACACGCACACACAAACACACATCCTAATCACTGTTGGAATCAATGCAGAGATCACGGAATGGAAAACTGAGGAAATAACTGGAACTCTGACTCTGCTCATGGTTATGGCCACAAGCCACTGGTCGCTTTTTGACGGATTTTATTTGTAAAGATCAGATGCCCTGTCTGCATCATTCAGGTTAGAATCCCACAGCAAAAAGCACAGTCTTCATAGCCTCTTTGGTAAAGGAGGCTCCTTGGTGGACACTGACCATGCCTGAGGGAACTATGATGCTGATGGACCATGCAAGGAGGGCCAGATATGGGCGACAAGAGACCAGCTGAGGGTCCTGAGGAGATCTGAGTGAGGGTGAAGCTAATTATACTTTAGAATATTCTATTACATTTCTTTCATGTGTGTGAATATGGGGTCAGAGGACAACTTATAGGTATCAGCTTCTCTCTCCTTACACCACGTGGGTCCCAGGATCAAACTCAGGACACTAGGCTTTTCAACAAACACCTGTTCCCTCTGAGCCTTCTTGCTGACCCTTTTTGTTGTTGACCAGGTTCTCATAGTCACATATGCCAGGTTAGCATTCAACTCACAGCAATCCTCCTGCCTTAGCTCCCTGAAGGCTGGAATTATAATGGGTTTCTATGCCCAGCTCATCTATACCACTTCCACACCTTCCTGCCTATCTTAAGAGTGCCACACAGTCTAATGAGACCAATGCCCTTGGCAAGCCTGACTGAGCCAGGAAGTGCCCAGGTTACAAGGTGTAAGAGCCCACGTCTTTAACCCTCCTGGCCACATGTCTCCATCTGATGCTGGGGAAGCAGTATCCTCTGAGGCCCTTGTGAAGAACTGACCATCTCTGCAGGAAATGGCTTGTGCCTCCTGCGGGGCAACATATAGAGGAATTAAGAATTCTCCTGAACGTTTTGTTAAATAGTCTTTGAAATCTTCCTAATATACATTCCATATATTTTTATCAAATTCACCCTCCCCTTTCCCCCAACTGATGGTCCCCCCCAACTCCCCTCCCAACTTCATGTCACTTAGTGAATAAATCATTGAATCCAGTTAGTGCTTCTCATATACACACGTGGATGAGGCCATCCACTGGGATCTGGGCAACCTGCCAGCGACCACACCCCTGAGGAAACTTGACTGTCTGTCCTGGCTGGGTTTTATGCCAGCTTGACACAAACTGGAGTCACCTGAGAAGCGGGGACTTCAGTGGAGAAATGCCTCCATTATATGAGGCACAGAGTTGTAGAGGGCAGCCTGATGCTATGCCCATTTGTCAAATAACTGTAGTAGGTTCATCCCAGGGACCTGGGATCTCCCAAACATGGGTCCTTGGTCAGATATACAAATCCAGAATGGAGTTTCCCCTTGTGGAGTGGGCCTCAAATCCTGTCAGAATGTGGGCAGTGACCCCTATAACATCCATGCCAATATTGTACCCATGGGTATCTTGCCAGAGCAGTCCTGATTGACCTGGTTCTCACCTGGAAAAGTACAGTGGTGGGCAATGACTGACTATTAAAAGTCCTAAAGAGAGCTCATGAAAATTCAACTCTGGATCTGCAACAACCTAACTCTCCATCACAAAGTTCTAATTAGTTATTCAGCCTTGTAGAGTCTTGTTTCTTTCCCTTTTCCTTCCTCCCCTTTCCCTAGAAACTTCAGTTGACAAGATCCTGGAGGAAGGGGGGATTGCAGCTGACTATGCCTGGGACCTGGAGAGTGCTCCTGAGTGGCTCCCTGAAGAAGGGAGGTCTTAGCCAAGGACAGAAGCATGCAGAACCTCCTGCAAATGCAGGAGTGGAACAGCATGCAAGGCCCTGGGAACAGCCTCTGCAGAGACCCAGAGGTGGGATAAAAACCAGAAGAAACACACAAAGGAGCACAGTGGGAAGGGGAGGACAGACAGGGAGCCAGGGAGATGGCAAGGGGGCAGGTCATTCCCTAGGGCTGCAGCGACAAAGTGTGCAAATACTCATGTGACAGAGTAACAGTGGGATTCAAGAGCAGAGTGGCTCTGGGTTAGAGACCCAAGAACAAGACATCAGTGGGCTGGTCCCTTCCAGTGTCCCAAGGGAGACTCTGCTCCCACCTCTGCCTTCTGCTGGCTCCTGCTGTCCACTCCCTGCCTCCTCCCTCACACCACAGCGCCCTGTGTGCACAGCTCTGTCCAAGGTCTCCAACACACTAGAGAGACAGCGGCCTCATCCTAATGACCATCATTTGGCACAGCCCCATTTCTTAGTAAGATTTCACCCTGAGGTCCTGAGAGTTAGACCTTAGTCTCTCTTCTTGGAGAAAGGCTGGGGATGTCTTAGTTCCTTCACTCCTCTATGGACATGTAAGGATGGGAACCCTGTAAATGCTAATCTTACGGGAACTGAGGGTTCTAGGAGGTAGGAGGGCAGAGTAGCAGCCTGAGCCAGCTGCTCTAAAACACGGAACAGATCCCTGGGACTCCCAGGCCCAGATGCTCCCATAGCATTGCTTCCCCCACATCTTTTACCCCTAACCCTGGTGCAGAGCTCTGAACCCTCTTAGCTCCTTCCCCAGCTGAAGTGACCACAGCACACCAGGGAGTCTGGGTCCTAATGTGGGCTTGGTCCTTGGAGAAGACAACAAAATTAAAAAAAAAAAAAAAATAGGAATTAGAGGTAGGAAACTCGGGCCTCTTGTTTTAAAGAGTTTGTAAGCTTAAATGAAAAAGTGGAATTAATATGGGTTCTTAAAGACCCAATGAAGGGGAAGATGAAATTCCTGTCGATTCATTTTTTAAAAGAGAGAGAGACAGTGACAGAGAAAGAATAAATTTTCTGGCAAACATGTCCTGGCAGGTCTGGGCAGGGCATCCCAATATCCCCTGCAGCTGCTTGGCTTCCACTTGGGTTCAGCCCTCTTATGGATCTGACTGGAACTCACAAAGTCCATTTTTCCCAGCAGCTGGAAAGCAAAGAGAGACCCCTGCAATGTCTGAGTTTCTCGGAATACCAGGTGGGGCTCCACTGCCTGCAGCACAGGCCAGCTCAGCAGTTCCCAGACTTAGAGTTCACTTGTTGTCTGTGTGCTTGGCTTTTGGTTTTTGTCTTTTTGGTGTTATATTTTTCCTATCAAAGCAGGAATAACTCAATATCAAATATCCCTTCATGGAAAAAATTAAAATGGCCACAACTTCTAATATCAAAATCTCTTCAGGGTCCTGCCCTGTGGAGATTTCTCCCAGAGTCCTGGGGAAGATGCTACAAACATTGGAGAGGGGGTGAATTTGAGGGGAATGAATCTAAGTACACCCCGCACTTACATCTATCCACTTTATTCTTCTAAGAACAAATTCTATCTGCACAGCTTCAGTTCTGGTCTCACACTCAGCTCCTCTCTGTCCCTTCTCTTCCTGTCCTCTCATAGTACTAACTAAGCTCCTTTGCTCTTGACCACATCTTCATCATCAGCTCCTCCATCCATGCTGGTCCCTTCCTTTTCTACTCTCCTGACCTGACCCAATCCACCTGCCACCTGCACAAACTCTGCCTGTTCCTTCTTCTCCAGCCTCGAAACTCTGCTTTGAATCTTGCTTCAAATGCTTCCTTGCCCTTTTCTCAAGAAGACCCTTATCTTCTAAGCAGTTGCTCTAGGGCTGTGAGAGGAGGGGAGATCTGAGCTTGATTTGCACAAGAAGCAAAGCTATGCCCTAGCAGAGAGGAGCTAGGATGATTACCTTAATTCAGGGGCCTCAGAGGCCTAACAGGTGATCTGACCAGCTATTCTGCCTGTCCCTTGTCCGTGCATGCTTTGATTGGAGGTGGCCCTATCTTTGGATGCTAGCTAAAGGGGATGTTGCAGAAGACAGATATCCAATTCCAAAGCTAAAATGGGAGTATGGAGCCTGGGGCAGATAGCCTTGTCTACATGACCTTATCCAAGTACTTAAACATGTATGCCCAAGGAATGGTCCATGTACATTGTTATAAGTTCTTGGGGGAAATTATGAGAGCACAAGAAATGCATAAGAGGAAGCAGCTGATATCTTAAAAACCAAATAACACCAATATCAATATTCCTTGATATTTGGCTCCTCCTCCAGAAGGATTCCATGATCCATCCAGGTATAGCTTTACCATGTACAGCTGAATCTCTGTTTCATATTCTTACAGCCTGCAGCATTCTGGTATGGGAATGGTAACAATTAGAACATAAAGCAAATAAGCTGATGTTGTCTACATTTCCCCAGGTATTGGTCATTCATTCTTTGGAGGATGCTCTCTTCTCCTGCTTCTCAAATCAACGCTTAAACAAATGTTTACCTTTCATGGTAGGTAAACTGAAAGAGCAAAATTTAAAACCGTGGGTCATGTCGTTGGGTATGCTCTTATCTGTTTATCACCACTAGGGGTTTGCCTCTGCTCTTTAAATCAATTTCTGGAAACTGTGGGTTGAGTTTTTGGGAAATGTAGCTCCTCAAGTAGAGAGGGTTGTTAGCTTATTAATAATGCTGCTGCCAAAGAGGTAGCTCAGAAATAATCCCTTACTAATAAAGAGCCCACAGAAATTATTGTACCACTAAATAAAATGCAGGTTGAATATTTGTCCACACAGATAATAATTGACAGATGACACTAGCACGTTACACCAGATCTAAAATAGTCACCATCAAAAGATCTTTACGATTACAAAGAAAGACTCCATGGGTATTGCCTAAAGTTACATCTAAAAATCCTGTACAGATGGCTTTTTAATGTTTTTATAGATGTCTCTTCTAAAGGAAAAGGGGCATGTATTTCATACACAAGTTCCACATTATACCCACTCCAGATTGTACAGCTCTAAAGTCTTACCTTCCTATAGCCAACCAGCTTTTATTGGATATTTCTCAGCCATGGAATATTTTAACTGACCTCATGTGTAAATAAGCACATTAGGATAAAGATATCTCTCTGCTCGGTGTAAACTCTTTATCTCAAGATCCTCGAATTGTTTGGGGATGGTTAAAAAAAAAATTCTGTAACAGCATTTAGCTTAAATTTGTAAAAGGCTGATCATTAAATGTGTACATATGTAGTTTTAATTTGCTACAGTAGACTACATACATGGTTTGACTCTTGTTTAGAAAAATGTGTCTACGACATCACTGTGTAGAACTGACATTTTCAATGGCAGTCACATGGCTTGCCTCTGTCTTAGCTGATGCCTCATCAAGAGGAAAAGGACCATGTGCCTGGCAGCCATCTTTACTAAGATTAAAGAGTGCACACCATGTAACTTCACCACCATCTTGATCCACGTGACACGTGGTCTAAAGCCTTCCGGTTATTCTTAGATCTCTTGTTTAGACTATGAAGGCAACACCAGGTATCTCTCCCAGGATATTTTGAATTAGGGTGGATTTTTCATGATGATAAATCCCTTAGGTAATGAAGGTATGCTCAGGTTAAAAAAGTTAACTTAGAGATCCATATATCTAAGGGCTTATGTTGGTGCCAGCACCAGGCTTCTAGAAAATTTTAAATAAGAAACAACATATGGTTGATATCTAAGGTCTAAATTCCTAATGTCTCTTCACCCAACAGAAACTAACTTAAATATTTATGTCTAATTTCTTTGTCTTTGTGACTGTATTAACGTTTTATTTTGGGACTGGTTTAAAGTTTTATTTTGATGCTTTGGTTCAATTGTTTTAGGCTCAAGCTTAACAAGATGAAAACTATAGAACTCTAATCTTATAAAAGCTACAACTAGTTGTAAACTGATAATTAAGACATGCTGGCAAATGATCAGTCATCTTCGACCCACTTGGAGCATGTAAGAAGTGCTTAATAAATGCATCTAGCCGAACCATGAACCAAACACACACACACACACACACACACACACACACACACACACACACACACACACAGCTGTACTTCTCTGTCTCCATCCCTCAGCATTTACACACATGATCATGGCATCTTCTGTGATTTATTGTTGTTAAAAGCAGGCTTTCAGGAAGGGTGTCTGTGATGCAACAGTATGGAAGGGTGGGTGGGCCAGAGTCAGAAGCCTGGAACCTGACCCCATTTGGACACTCCCTCTCTGGGTCCTTGGGACCTTGGGACCTCCTGCCCTCTATGTCAAGGCCTGCAGCAGAGGAGCACATCCCATGACTCTGGAGCATTCTTAGTAGGTGCTGCTGTGCTCCCAGGAGGACACATGCCCACTTTTCATCCAGCTGAGGATGGAGGGAAGGCAAGGCCCATCAGGTCTACACTGCAGTCATCCCATCACTAAGGCAGGGGGATGGTGAGCTCCAGGCTAGCCTGTTGTATGAAGCAGCAGAAGCTCACTTCAAAAAAGCAAACACAGAGAAAAAAGTTAATGCGGGTATGGCTCATCATCTCCGTCTGAAATGGAAAATGCACACTCACGTCAGGAGCCTAAGTTACTACTTAGAAGGGGGTACAAATGAGGGTAGGCACCACAACTGGCCAGCTGGAGCCATCAGAAGAAGGGGCAGAACATCCCATGTTGGGAAGATGGCCAGCAGGACATCTTCATGCTTTAGCACATTGAGGGTACATGTAGCCCCGCCTGAGATGCCATCATTCAGTGACAGATCTGTTGTAACACAAATTTCTGAATGGTCTTATTAATAAAAAGAAAGAAAAACTGGAGCCAGATATTGGGGTGAAAGCTGAAAGATCAGAGAAACAGAACAAGGCAGCTCCAAGTTTTTACCACTACGAAATCATCAGTCTAAAGAGTGAGTGTTGCTGTTTCTGAATGCCTTAGACACCTTTCTTGGCCCTGACATCACTTCCTGGGATTAAAGGCGTGTGCTTCCCATGCAAAGGCTTGAGATCTCCAGTGTTGGGATTAAAGGTGTGTGCCACCACGCCTGCCTCTGTTCCCCGAGTGGCCTTGAACTTACAGGATCTCTGTCTCTCAGTGATAGGATTAAGGGTGTGTGCCATCACTGTCTGGCCTCTATATCTAATCTAGTGGCTGGCTCTGTCCTCTGATTCCCAGATAAGTTTTACTGGTGTGCACAATATATCACCACAATCTGTCAAGTGGGAGACATGGCCTACCTACCTGTCTGGTGCAGGTCAACACTAAAGACCACTCCAGCCTCAGCTGTCTGCATCCGGTGTCCCCGACCTCTCACTTCCTTCCTGACCTGGGTTTTGGTTCCAACAGCTCTGCACCAAAGTCTCAAACCGAGTCCGCACATGACATCAGAAAAACTGCTGCGTTCCTCACAGGCCTGGAGACACTGGTGGGAGGAGACAGCACACTGAGGTCACACACAAGACAGCTGCACACTCATCTAATAATGGCCAACCATGCTCTGGTGTCCAGGATCTTCTGCATGGGGCTTGTCATGTGTGTGTACACTCCTGTTTGTGTCAGAGTTTATTGTGGAGCAGTCTGCTGTGTTTATATATCATGTATCTCATGATTACAGAGTCTCTGCCTGATTTTGAGTATGAAGTATGGATTGTGTGTGAGTGTGTGTGTGTGTGTACATGTGTGTGTATCAGAGAGAGAGAGAGACAGAGATGGGGGAGTATACACTTATGCTCAGAGACCACAAGAAGACATGGGGTGTCTTCTCTTATTATTCATCTTCTCCCTTTGAGGCAGGCTCTCTCTGTGAGTGAGGAGCTTGGCTGACATCCAGCAGGCCACAGAGATTCTCCTGTCTCTGCCCCCCATAGTTCTGGGGTTTCAGGTCCATGTGTGGCACCTCCTAAGTTTAGGTGGGTGGTGGGCATTTGAACTCAGTTCCTCACACTTGTACAGCAAGTGCCCTTAACCACTGAGCTGCCTCCCAAACCACTGTGTATTTCCAGTGCATGATTTTCTGTGGTGCCTAACTCTAGTTTGATTTTTTTTCTGCCTGGCCCACAATCAGGCCAAATCTCTCTCACCTGCCAGGCCCTAGAAGCTCAGAACCAAACAAATAAACACACAGAAACTTACATTGTTTACAAACTGTATGGCCATGGCAGGCTTCTTGTTATCTACTTCTTCTATCTTAAATTAACCCATTTCTATTAATCTATAGTTTGCCGCGTGGCTTGTGGCTTACCATTACCTTACATCTTCCTTGTCATGGCGGCGGCTGGCAGTATCTCTCCCCTCAGCCTTCCTATTCCCAGAATTCTCTTCTGTCTGGTCCCGCCTATACTTCCTGCCTGGCCACTGGCCAATCAGAATTTTATTTACACAGAGCGATATCCACAGCATCTAACTTACCATTTTGGGGTCTTGATAGTGCAGGTCCTGAGAGGTGTGTGTGTGTGTGTGTGTGTGTGTGTGTGTGTGTGTGTGCATCCCGTGAGCTTGTAGAGTGGATGAGCAGCAGACTATGAAATAGCTATGAGTGTGTGGGTGTGTGTGCACATTTGAGTAAACTAGGCAGGCAGCAAACTGTGTCTTAGGTGTGTGCAGATGTGTGGCTGTGGCCATACCATCAGGCTTTGATGCTGACATGGAAAAATCACCTACCGATGGTGTTTAGGACACACCAAATCACTCAGCGACTCAGGAGGGTCTCACCCTCAAGTGCATATTTTTAACTTCAGGTCCAGCACACAGTCAGGCTCAGCAGCGAAGTCATCTTAAGTAGGGTCATGGCTGGGGTTCCTCCTCTCTTGGGCTGTCCCCCACACTGCCATTTCCAAGGCAGTCCTTCTGAGATGACACTGCTTCCCCACTGGAAAACTGTGAGGCTAGGGAAGTCCATGACCAAGACAGGCTTCTGGAGAGCCATCCTCCCAGCTCATTTCTGGGTCACCCCCTCTGGCCCCCTCCACTCAGCAGGGTTCTAAGTCCCTGCAGCTTCCCACAGCATGCTGCCCTAGTCTGCTCCAGGCTGGCCTCTCATTCCCTGCTGCCTGAGACTCTGCACTGTTTCCATGGCTCTCCTAAGCCAAGGCCAGTGACCTTGTCTCCAAGTTAATAGCAGCAGTTCTCACACTGGCCAGCGGGCTGTGCTGTGTCCCCCAGATGTAAAGTCTCAAGTATTCTGTAAGTTCCCCAAGACCCCACTGTGCTATCAGGGGTGCTCATGAGTGTCTTTGGGTAGAGTTGGGCAATTTGTAATTTTGGAGACACACTGTGAGTCAGGACTGGTGTAAGATCTTTACATAGAGGATCATTGATGTTTAATGATACATGTGTGCACGTTGGGGCTTGAGGGGGGATCAGTGGCTAGGGTTCCAGTATTCTGTAGGAAGACAGTGATCCTCTGGGAAGTTCTGCATCTGCACAAACACTCCAGTAGTCACCCAGACCACTGCCCAGGTCTGAGTTTTCTATTCTTTAGGAGAAGACACGTCAGTTATTAATATTCTATGAGTTCTCTGCTGCCTCATGTTTAGAAAGACAAAATCTACCAGCCACAAATATCACTGTTAAGTTGAGGGGACATCCAAGGGGCCTTCATCCCCCCACTGAGCCAGCCTGCTACTTAATGCCCTTCTCTGATTCCCACTCCCAAAATTCTAAAGTCCCTCTTCCCCAGCTCGGTTTCAAAGAGATGCTCTCTGTGGGAGACTTTCTCAATTGATAAGGGTTTTCAGTTCAGGAATAGAAGGAGTGGGCTGTGGGGATGGTCAGTGAGTAATGTGCTTGCCACAGAAGCTTGAGGACCAGTGTTGGAAGCCCAGGACTCAGGGAGAAGCTGGGAATGGTGGCACAGGATTGTAATCCCAGCACTGGGGAGGGTCCCTGGGGCTTTTTGCCCAGTGAGTCAAGCTGAATTGTTGAATTCCAAGCCAGGGAGAGATCCTTTTCCTCTTCATAGGGCTATAGTTTCCACTATCAGAACTTTCTAAAGAGAACTTAATTATGCTCAAATCCACTGTCTTGTGTCTGGACTGATCAGTTAACTTAGTCCAACCAAAATGTCCCCCATTCATGGGACTGAATATCTGTACAGCATCTTATATCCAGACAACTGGTCTTAAAGGATAAAGACAATGATATACTGTCTCCTATTACAGGTGTTTCTTTTTGCCCTCCTAACAAAGGCTTTGGATTCCAAAATAGACAAGCTGAGCGATAACACCCAATACTATAGTTGGGTTTTTTTGGGGGGCTTGTTTTTTGTTTTTGTTTTTGTTTGTTTAGTTTTCTCTTTCTCTTTGCTCTTTGGGGGCCCTCCCCCAAGATCCCAAATAAATATACAGAGGTTTATTCTTACTTATGAATGCTTGGCTTTAACTTGGCTTATTTCTAGCCAGCTTTTCCTAACTGAAATGATCCCATCTATCTTTTGCCTCTGGGCTTTTATCTTTCTCTAGCCTCTATACCTTTCTTCTTTCCCACTAGCTTGTGTGTAGCTGGGTGGCTGACCCCTTGAATCCTCCTCTCCTCCTTTTCTCGCTCCCAGATCTCTCTTCCCAGGTTTCTCCTTCTATTTATTCTCTCTGCATGTGAGCCCCACCTATCCTTTCTCCTGCCTCGCTGTTGGCCATTCAGCTCTTTACTAGACCATCAGGTGCCTTAGACAGGCACAGCATTATACAAATGCAACGTAAGAGAACGCAACACATCTTCTTATGATTACACAAATGTTCCACAGCATAAACAAATGGAACACATCGCCAACTAATATTCTACAGCCCAATACAATCAGTAAACACAGCAGCAGCGTTTTGGAAGCCGGTTACATAGTGTCTCTGTTTCCACAAAGTCTCAGCTTGATGAGTTCAAGTCTTGAAGTCTCCCCAGGTCATCAGCTCACTCTTTCTCTTTGTGGGTTGGTTTGTCGTCGGCAGCCTTCAGATGTTTCATTGGTCTGGTGGTCTCTGGGATGCTGTCCATCAGGAGCCACCTGGGACTCCATTTATTTTCTGGAAAGCCTTAGGCTTAAGTTCCCCCCACTGTTAACATCGGGCCCTTTCCAATGGATAGTTTCTTGATATTTTCATTTTCCATATCCTTAAGGCTGCATTGCCTTTAGGGTAAAAATGCTTTCAGGCAGCAGAAGTATTATCCTTCAAAGTGAAAAAAATTTAATTTTAATGTTAGTATAACTAGATATAGCATAGTATGTGGGGGTGTACATGGTGTAGCCTCTTACCCCTTTTTTTAATGTTTAAAAATTTTCCATGTAAGTATTTGATGGTGGCATATCATAACTTTACCCTCTGATTTGTAAGGGATCTTAGTAGCATGAATAATATAAAAAATTTTAAATCATTTGTTAGCATGAGCAGGATCATTATTAACATTCAGTTGTGCCAGAGTGTGGTGGAGCTCGCCTTTAATCGCAGCACTCCACAGGCAGAGCCAGCAGATCTCTGTGAGTTTGAGGCCAGCCTGGTCTACAGAGTGAGATCAGGAAAGGTGCAAAGCTACACAGAGAGACCCTGTCTCAAAAAAAAAAAAAAAATTCAGTTGTAATGAGATTACCTAGGAAGGACATGTATTAAGAGCTATTTGACAAAGTCAAATTCCAGATAAGATATAATGGTATTTTCAAGAGTTCCCAGGGCCTCACGCCAAGCCTAGGGCTGTGCTCTCTAGTTGACTAGTCAGGGAGGGCACTATGCATGCCTCTAGGGAATTTTGGTGCAGATTCTTATACTGACAGTCTCTGACAGAGCGGGTCCCACACAGAGACAGCTGTAGTTTAAAGTGTCAAGCTGACGTTCGTTGATAACTAATGATGTACTAGAAGCTTGGAATGAAATCATGACTTTCTATTGTAGAGAATAATGCCTTTGATAGAGGGGCCCTGAATTATCTTCCTTGGCAGAGTTTGATCATCTATGAGACCAAGGGCAAGTGTAAAATTAAAAGCAAAAAAAAAAAAAAAAAAAAAAAAAAAAAAAAAAAAAAAAAACTAGCAAGATATATTTAAGTCACAATGGTCATTACCTTGTGAGGATTGGAAGCCTAAGGCTTTATTAAGTTAAGATTTGGGATTACCAAAGTTTAGGACAATTATCATTTAGAGCTTGAAAAGACTGTTCTGAAGGTAGCAGTGTGTTTAGAGGTCCCTGAGAAATAATCACAGAGGATCCTGAAGAAGGAGATCATGGAGTTTTTCCAGGTAAGCATGAAGGTTTGTATTCAGTCGGCAGTGTAAATGAATGAGCACAAGAGCAATCTCAAAGCATAAGAGTTCCCCAGAAGAAAGGCTTGCTGGGAGGCTCTAATTTCTACGACACTGTGAAGACTGTCTGACAGAAGAGATTTTCAGGCTGTCCCCAAAGTGACTTTAGGTGTAAATTTAATTTTTTTAAAACTGCACTTTGAGGAAAAACAAAAAGAAAAGAAAAACAAAAACAAAAAAAAAAAAAAAAGAAAAAAAAAAAAAAAAAAAAAAAAAGCTGGGCAGTGATGGCACATGCCTTTAATCCCAGCACTCGGGAGGCAGAGGCAGGCAGATCTCTGTGAGTTCGAGGCCAGCCTGGGCTACCAAGTGAGTTCCAGGAAAGGCGCAAAGCTACAGAGAAACCCTGTCTCAAAAAGCATAAATAAATAAATTAAATAAATAAATAAATAAATAAATAAATAAATAAATAAATAAAATGCACTTTGGATTTAACCCTTTAGGCCTCCAAGTGCATTTGAGAAACATGCAACTGTGTTTGCATTTTTAATTTTTTAAAACAAGAATGTTCTTCGTTATAAAGCATTGAACCTTCTCAGCCGTCTCCAGTCACTTTCAATAAACTCTTCCCTTTATTCAGACGACTAGTTAACAGGGTCCAACACTGCATTACCTGTCTGTTGTTGGTTGTTTGCTCTTTGGAGGTGCCTGCCACCCAGCTCCCAATAAATTACACATGGAGGCTTATTCTTAACTATAAATGTCTGGACTTAGCTTGGTTTGTTTCTTGCCAGCTTTCCTTAACTTTAATTTATCCAACTACCTTTTGCCTCGGGGCCTTTTCATTTTCTTAGTCCTGTATATCTTATTTTTACTCTTACTCCATGGCTGACTGGGTGGCTGGAGGCTGGTCCCTGGCGTCCTTCTCTTCTTTTTCTCTTGCTCCTTCTTCTTTTCCTCCCAGATTTCTTCTTCTGTTTATCCCTCTCTGCCTGCCAGCCCTGCCTATCCTTTCTCCTGCCTTGCTATTGGCCGTTCAGCTCTTTATTAGACCATCAAGTGTTTTAGACAGGCACAGCCACACAGCTTCACAGAGGTAAACAAATGCAACATAAAAGAACACAACACATCTTTGCCTCATTAAACAAACGTTCCCCAGCATAAACAAATGTAACACATTCAAAAATAATATTCTACAACACCTCTCAACCTCAAGTGATTAATGAAGACAAAAAAGGGGGGGTGGATTAGAGCCCTAGTGGGGAGACAGGAATGAACAACAGCCACCTATAAAGCTCCAGGGCTGGGGCCGCGTTGCCAGATTCCCACACACAGTCACGTTGACCTTAAGGTGCAGAGGTGTTTCAATCCTCTTGGGAAGACAGACGTTAGAACTAAGGGATCTGAGGAACTTGCACTTTGGGATCTGACATAGTTATCAAGTTCCTAGACTGGAAGATGAGATAAATGGAAGGAAGAGAAAGTGGGGTCAGGGTAGCTAGAGAGGGAAAAGGCTTTGCCTAGGAGAAAGAGA
This sequence comes from Onychomys torridus, assembly GCF_903995425.1. Lineage (NCBI taxonomy): Eukaryota > Metazoa > Chordata > Mammalia > Rodentia > Cricetidae > Onychomys > Onychomys torridus. The sequence goes on from NC_050464.1 coordinate 31,972,392, forward strand.
GTGTGGAACTTGTCCTGAGTTCAGGGAATGAAAAGCAGCCGCTGCCAGTCTGGGAGATGGACTACAAAGAGAAAATTGGGGTGTTACACCTACCAGGAGGTGGCACAATATCCTACAGTGGCAGGCACTGAATTACCTTATCTAAGGTTAAGCCGCCCGTTTTTAAGAATTGGCACCCGCTTTTGACAGGATCCAGTCAACACAGAGAATTTTAGAGTGTATGTGGGAGGAGTCCAGGCACCTCTGCAGACTGAGAATCTACAGTCCATGAAGAAGAGCTACAAGCTAATTAAGTCTAGAGGAGGTGGTGCAGGGGGAGTAAGGTTACCATCCAGTGAAGAGGTGTTCGTATTCTCCCACAGCTTTTTAAAGTCATTTCTTAAAGAGCCACATTGTGACCACCAATACCTATTGTCAAATACTGCACAACCGAACAGGAAGACCGTGGTCAAAGCCCCTCTCCCACCCCCCTGAGCCTTTCATCTGTCTGTCTGCCTGCCTGTCTCTCTCTCTCCCTGTCCCCCCATATTCGTCTGTCCCCCCCCCCAATAAATCTCGTTTGAGGTCTGTTGCATGGTGGAATCTCTGCAGCATACCCTGACCTACCAAGTTACTCCTCCACTTAACCCTAAGGTTTCAGGACCTCAGGGTGAAATTTTGTTAAGAAATGGGGCTGTGCTAAATGATGGTCTTTAGGATGGCTCCTGGCCTGAGGCCGCTGTCTCTCTGGTGTGATGACATTGGACAGAGCTGTGCACTCAGGGCGCTGTGGTGTGAGGGAGGAGGCAGGGAGTGGACAGCAGGAGCCAGCAGAAGGCAGAGGTGGGAGCAGAGTCTCCCTTGGGACACTGGAAAAGACCAGCCCACTGATGTCTTGTCCTTGGGTCTCTAACCCAGAGCCACTCTGCTCTTGAATCCCCACTGTCACTCTGTCACTTGAGTATTTGCACACTTTGTCCCTGCAGCCCTAGGGAATGACCTGCCCCCTTGCCATCTCAGTGGCTCCCTGTCTGTCCTTCCCCCCCCCACTCTGCTCCTTTGTGTGTTTCTTCTGGTTTTTATTCCCACCTCTGGGTCCCTGCAGAGGCTGTTCCCAGGGCCTTGCATGCTGTTCCAGTTCTGTTCTTGGCTAAGACCTCCCTTCTTCAGGGAGCCACTCAGGAGCACTTTCCAGGCCCCAGGCCGAGTCAGCTGCCCCGCCCACAATCCTTGGATCTTGTTGGAGGAAGGAAGAGAGAAGGAAACAAGACTCTACAAGGCTGAATAACTAATTAGAACTTCGTGAGGTAGAGTTGGGATGTTGTACATCGGGGCTGAATTATCCTGAACTCGCTTGAGGACTTTTAATAGTCAGTCATTCACCACCCTTACATCCTTGGAACCCTCAAATTCTTTGGAATGTGTTCTAGCAAAACACCAGCTTCCAATTCATTCCAGAAGGTAAGAACATCTTCAGACAACACCAGAGACCAAGAGACGAGTTTTCCCCTTTGCTGTGACCAGCCTACACACGTTCCCAATCCATGTATTTGGTAAGTGACCTGACATGACTTTCCTTGTTCTGCAGCACTTTTAGGTCAGACAGCTTTTGGGGTTAACCCAGTTCATGCCCCGGGCTGTGGCTGCACGTGTTTGGCTCAGAAGAATCTGTCTAGTTTCCGTGGGGTGAGAGCTGTGTTTTATGGACCCTTTTCTCACCTGTACTCCGGCCTCTGGTAAAATGCAGGTGTTACCTGCAGTAGAAGTGGTTAGAAGTGAGCTAGCCCTGTTAGGTAGTGCCTGTCACCCAGCACATAGGCCCTGTCCACCCCTACACCCTTCTCCCCCTCCCCTCCCCCGCCCTGCTCGCATTTGTTTCCTCAGTGCCGAGTATAAGAAATATTGTGTGAGTGTGTCTGTCTGTCTCTGTATGTGTGCATCTCTGTGTGTCTATATTTATGTGTCTGTGCTTCTGAATGTCTGTGGTGTGTGTGTGTGTGTGTGTGTGTGTGTGTGTGTGTGTGTGTGTACATCTCTGTGTGTCTTGTTGAGGTCAGAGGTCACTCCTCTATCATTTTCCTTTTCATTTATTGAGTCAGTCTCTCTCACTGAACCTGCAGCCCAGTGGTTAGGTGGGAGTAGGTGGCCTGCAGCCCCAAGGCTCCTCCTGTCCCTGTCCTTCCCAGGGCTGGAATGCAGGCACCTTCAGCCACGCACAGATTATATGGGTGCTGGGGTCCAGCTCATGTTCTCTTGTCTGTGTGACGAGCACTCACATCTCCCCAGAGTAAAAAACGCTGTTTGAATAGTCAGAAGGAAGCAATGCTCTGGTTACCGCTCCTCAGTGTGCTTGGCCCTGTGGGCTTTCTGAGGATGTCATAATTGGGGCTGGAGAGACTCTTGGTGTTGAGACTGAGAACTGAGTTCAGTTCCCAGCAAGTCAGTGGCTTAAAACTGCCTATAACTCCAGCTCTGGGGATCTGTCACCCTCTTCTGGACTCTTCAGGGATTGCACTCATGTGCACATACTTAGACACACATAAACACACACACACACACACACACACACACACAAATAAAAGATAAATCTCTCTGTCCATCTCTGTCTGTCTGTCTGTCTCTCTCTCTCTCTTTGAGACAGGGTTTCTCTGTGTAAGAGCCCTGGATATTCTGGAATTCACTCTGTAAACCAGGCTGGCCTTGAACTCAGAAATCCACCTGTCTCTGCCTCCCTGGTGCTGTAGATTAAAGATGTGTACCACCACCATCTGATTATAAAATAAATCTTTACAAAATCATAAGGTTCAGTTCTTTCCAGATAAAATATACATTGGACACTGATATTATCCCCAAACATTTGCTCATTAAATCTTTCCCACATGCTGGGAATGACACACGCCTTTTATTCTCAGCACTCAGAATGCAGTGGCAGGATGATCTCTTGTGAGTATGATACCAGCCTGGTCTACCTAGAGGGCTCCAGGACAGCCTTGGCTACATATAGACACTTTGTCTCTAAAACAATAACAAAATCCATCCCAGAGCCAGGGAATTATAGTCATACCCCCATTTGAAAAAGAAGAGGTTGCTTCCCTGTGAGGAGGATGTAAACAGTCTTATTTAAGGTCACAACCTCTAACAGGGTTGAAAGCTGGACCCAGGCCAGGCTGGGCTCTGACTCACCTTAATGGAAGCATGGGCACGATGCCACTGTGCAGAGAGGGGGCTGTGTGCACACATGTGTGCCAGGGATTGTATGAAGACCGGCCAACTGGGACATATCACCCAAGGGGTCAAAGTCAGCAGCAGGACACACTCTTGGAGTTGGGCTGTATCAGCATGTGGTTCATCTGGTAACTTCCTGTCAAAGCTTCCTGTCCCCGAGAAGGTCCCCTATGTCCTAATTCCCTTTAGAAACACCACCCTCTTCTCGGGCGTTTGAACATTCATAGGTTCTGTTTCCTCAGCAGACAGGAACTGGGAGTGGACACTGTCCCTGGAGACTCTGCCTGTGAACTGTCCTGTTGTGATCCCCTCATGTTCACACCCCCGTGCCTCCTGGAACACCCTACATCTCAAATGTCCAGTCCCTGCTCCCTGGTTGGTTGGTGCTGTTAGGCAGTTGGGGGAGGGTCGTCTGGAGGTGGGGCCTCACGGGAGGGCTTTAGGCCATTAGGGAGCATGGCCTCAAAAAAGGCAGAGGAATCTCCATAGCAACAGAACAAATGGCTGGAAATAATATGAGAAAAGACCTGAGAGATGCCTGCAGGGAGAGAATGGAACCTTGCTGCAGAGCCCTCAGAGTTAAGCAACATCAAGATTAGAGTTGATCTCACACTGCGCAGACATCACCTGTGAGCCTGGTGGTTGGTCGATGTCACAAATATATGAATTGAGGGCAAGTAGAGTGGTGACTCTTTTTGGGGGGTGGTTTGGTCTCTAACTCCCAGAGATCGGCCTGCCTCTGCCTCCCCACTGGTTGAATTAAATCACCATGCCTGGCCCTGGCCAAGAATTTAACTGCTCCAAATCAAATCAAAACGAAAAAGCCTTTCCCCTCTTCAGCTCCTTGGAAGGAAAAGGAAAGAGAAGAGGCGCAGGATGACAGCGGTTTTTGTGGGACAGTTTCACTTCCTGTTTGTGAAAGCTTGTCAGTTACGAACCATGGAGCAGGCACGTTTCAGGTCAACGAGTCCATCTCTGCTCCAACTAGAAAGGAATCTACCTTAGTTAACTGTGCGTCTTCCCAGCTTCACAGCTTCCTCATCTTCCAGCCACAACATCCCAGGTGAACAACATTGTCCATTCTTCTCTACCTCTTAAAGTCGTCAACAGACTCACCCAGCTGGGAACTCTCCCAATAAGGACTGCCTGCCAAGATACACCCTGGGTGTAATAGAGGCAGGGACGCTGTGGGGCTCACTGGCCGCATTCTGACTGGATCTGAGGCCCACTCCACAAGCGGAAACTCCAACCTGGTCCTGCACATCTGGCCAAGGAGCCATGGCTGGGAGCTCACAGGCCCCAGGGATGAAAGTACTGGAGCGATTTTGATGAGTGGACCTAGTTTCAGGCTGCCCACTGCATCTCTGCACCCAGGGACTGGTGCAGCTCTCTGATCTCCACAGAGAGGTCTCTGTGCAGTGGAAGGTGGTTAATACAGGGAGTCAACTGAAGCAGAGATCAATGTCTGTGGAGCGCTCAGCTACAAATGGGCGTCTCTGTTACACCCACTCCTCCCAAGGCTCAGGGGACACAGAGGAAGGGAGGGTGCAGAGATTGTAAGGTGGGAGAGAACTGAGGCCAATTAGCATCTTCTGGACACAGCAGGACAGCTGCCATCCTGAACTCAGGCAGCTGTGGTCCCCTGCACAGGATGAAGCCTGTCAACCTTCTAGCCTGGATGGGAGAGGTCCTCACAAACTCCTTCCCCTAGCTGGGAAGCCATTGACAGTTGATGGCACTTGGTGCACAGAGTGTCTTGGGGTTGCTATCACTGGGATAAACCACAGTGACCAAAGACAACCTGGGGAGGAAAGGGTTCACTTCACTCACAATACCCTGTCACTGTTCATCATCAAAAGCAGTCAGGGCAGGAACTCAGACAGGGCAGGAGCCTGCAGGCAGGGGCTGATGCAGAGGCCATGGAGGGAGCTGCTTACCGGCTAGCCTACAGTCACTATTAGGGAGACATTTCCTCAGTTCAAGTTCCTGCCTCTCAGAGGACTCAAGCTTGTGTCAAGCTGGCATAAACCCCAGCCAGGACAGAGTCAGTTTTCCTCAGGGGTGTGGTCACTGGCAGGGTGCCCACACTCCAGTGCATGGCCTCACCCACGTGTGAATATGAGAAACACTCACTGGATCCACTGATTTATTAACTAAAGTGACATGGAGTTGGGAAGGGATTTTGTAGACCATGAGTTGTGTGGGGAATAAGGGAGGGTGAATTTGATAAAAATATATTGACTGTATATTATGAACATTTCAAACTATTTTACCAAATGCAGAGGAGGATTTTTAATTCCACTGTTTTTTGCCCTCCAAGAGGCAGAAACCACTTCCTGCAGCGCTGAGGATTAAACCTTGTGACCCGGGCACTCCCTGGCTCAGTCAGGGTGGCCAGGGCGTGGGCCTCATTGGGCGGAGTGACACATCAGATCTCTTGAAGACACACAGGAGTGTATGAAAGTGGAGAGATGATCTGGGCATAATGGCACAGTATAATCCCAGCACTCAGGGTGCTGAGGCAGGAGGATGGCTGTAAGTTGAAGGCTAACCTGGTCTATTTTACTATGAGATCCCATACAACCACAAAAAGGGTCAGCGAGAAAACTCAGAGGGTATAGCTGTTTGTGCCCAAGCCTGATGGCCTGAGTTTGATTTGGGACCCACATGGTGGAAGGAGAGAGAGGCCAACACCTACAAGGTGTCTTCTGACCCCCATATTTACACACGTGAGATAATGTAATACGATATTTTAAAGTATAATTAGCCTGGCCCTCGCCCAGATGTGCTCAGGACCCTCGGCTGGTCTCTTGTCCCATCCTAGGACCTATGTGAGGGGCCTTCAGCTTTGCAGCTCCCTCAGGCAAGGTCAGTGTCTTAGGGTTTCTGTTGCTGAAGAGACACCATGACAACGGCAACTCTTATAAAGGAAACATTTAGTTTGGGTGTCTTACTGTTCAGAGGTTCAGTCCATTATCATCATGGTGGGGAGCATGGCAGCATGCAGGCAGACATGGTGCTGGCTACATCTTCATCAGAAGGCAATAGGAAGTGGATGGTAACTCTGGGCAGTGTGATGAGCATGTGAGACTTCAAAGCTCACCCCCACAGTGACACACGTCCTCTAACAAGGTCACACCTCCTAATAGTGCCTCTCCTTATGAATTTATGAGATCCAGTACCTTCAAACTACCAGATCAGGGTCAACCAAGGGGCCTCTGTTACCAACCAGGCCATAAAGACTGTGTTTACCTAAGGGCAGGCTTCTGACCTGAATGACACAGACATTCCTGCTGCTTCAAAAATAAAGTCCCTTAAAGCCACCACAGCTTGTGGCCATAACTATGAGCAGAGCCAATGTTCCAGTTATTTTCTCAGTCTTCCATTCCTTGCTCTCTGCAGTGATTCAGGGTGTGTGTAGCTGTGTGTGTGTGTGTAGCTGTGTGTGTATTTTTATGTGCTTGTTATTCTGTTTTGAGACAGCGTCTCATCAGGAAGCCCAGGCTGGCCTCAAACTCTTCATCTTCTGTGTCAGCCTCCCAAGACTTGGGATCTCAAGTGTGGAACACCCTGCCGTGATGGGCGGGGAGACAGGCTTGTCCCTCATGGTGACAAGTCCTGTGTATAAGTCAACACTTTGCATTATTGGAGATTGGCAATTGACTGATAATGCAGGTGGTCACAGCTGTGCAGAGGGGCATATACCGGTAACCCCAGTGCTCAGGAGGTCAGAGGTACAGATTCCCAAGTTTACATCTATCCTGGGCAGCATAGTGAGATCCCACATTGAAGAAATATGAAGCCTTCATTCTTTATGATGGACAGTTTGTTGGGCACTGGAGAGCAGTGAAACTGTTGTGGATGATGCCGTGGATGATGACCACATGGGTGTGCACCTGAGAACCCAGGGAACGGGGAGACCTGAAGGCTGAACTTAAGCTAGCCATGGCCTGGGCAGACAGCTCATTATCATGTCCTGGTGTGGACCAGTCACCTCTCACACACCCACCACAGCAGTGGTGAATCTGGATGCCAGCCATCTTCTGGGTGTTTCTCACTTGGCCTTTCAGCTTTAGTGACATGTGTTCATTGCTGTTAAATGTCTGAGCAACTAAAGACCATTTTTTCTTCAGTAACAACAGACGACCAAGATGGAAAAAACCAAACCAATATGATTAAAAGGCTTCCTGCATGGTATTATCTCCAATAATTAAAAATAACTGTCCTACTGGTAAACACCATTGTGTCAGGGAGCTCAGGAGCCTTAGACCACAGATGCAGAAGCCTGATTGCATAGCCCTGCCCTTCCTGGAAAACAGAAACTCCCTATGGCTGTAAGGTGAGGCTGGCCCCAGAGGCAGTGCAGCAATCAGAAAACACTCCTGGCCCCAGGATGGCACAGAAACTCAGCAGCACCCCAGCCAAGGAGCTGGACACGTTCATAGAGGACAACCTCCTTCCTGACACCAGATTCCGTGATGAGGTCCGAGCAGCCATCAACATCATATGTGATTTCCTGAAGAAGAGATGCTTCCAAGGCGCCACTGACTCTGTGATGGTCTCCAAGGTGGTGAAGGTGAGCCCCCCTCAGCCTGATCTGACCAGATGGGAGGGAGTGGACCCTCAGGAGCCAGGCTGGAGCCCTGAGTGGGGGTGGGTTACCTACCTTCTCTGTGTCCTTGTGTTCTCATGCCCACCCAGCTGTGGCACAGGGTAGAGAACAGAACAGCGCCCCCACCTGCTGGATGACTGGACTGATGGAACCTCACTGTCCAGGTTTCCCATCTGTGAAATGGGACAACATGACAGGAGTACCTCCCTCCCAGTCACTGTGACGGCCCCTGAACTGTCAGTTTGTAAAGCCAGCTTCACTCTGTGGGGGTGCAGTGTGTTAGTGAGTGTGCGCAGCATGTTATTTAGGGAGGCTCTCCTCAGTATCATTATTTTCTCAGAATCTTTCTCTTTTTGAATTCAATTTTCTTAAACTTTTGTTCTGTGACTTATTAATACTGTTACAGGCATCTTCATGAAAGCATATGTTGTACTTTTAGTATATTCCTCTTAACATTCTGATAACAACGGGGATCATGACAACAGTTTCATAAATCCGTGTTAATTTACTCACAGTGTCCTCTCACCCACTACCATCCTGTCCTTTACTCCCCACACTGATGTCCCCGGGAGAGCCCCTCTCTGATTGCATGTCATGTGTGTGCAGCTAGATCTAGAATCCACATGAGAGAAAATGTGCTAATTGTCTCCCCCTTTTACCCTCCCTTGATCCTCACTTCCTTTAGACCCCCTCCCTTACCTCCTCTTAGTCCCCCATCTATCATCACACACACACACACACACACACACACACACACACACACACTCACAGACATACTTAAATGATGCTGGTGTACGATTCCAGGCTTGCCCCTTCTGAAACACCCCTAGATACACAGAGACCATTTTAGTAACAATGCCCAGGTGTCCCCCAGGTCTCCTGCCATGCTGTGGACCCAACATGTCATGTTACTCCACACCTATGTAAGTCCACGTGTGATATGTCATGGCTGAATCCCATTCTTCCATGATGGAATGAGCCCCCTTGTATGGACCTTTGAGAGCAGGAAGGCAGCAGGGTGTGGCTCAGCAGGGAAAGACTTTCTGGAGTGTTCCAGTGAGAGGCAGTGGGTGTGGTTCAGTGGTAGAGTGCTTACCCAGCATGCATGAGGCCTGACATAAAAGAATCCTCCTGAGTTGCCTTTGGTTTTGATAACAAAGTCCAGAAAACAGCCAAGGTCATCATGGCTAAGCTGTTCTCTGTTGCCTAAGGATTCTTTGCTTCCATTTTGGATGGACTTTGTACAAGGCCCAAGGTAAGGGTGGGATTGATTCCAGTCAGTGGAGATCCAGCTTTCCCTGTTCCCTCTGCAGAAGGGCCCTTCTTCCCCCATTATGTATTCTTGGTAACCTAGTCAGAAACCAGTTAAACATTGTGATGTTTGATCTTCTCAAATATCATTTAGCCCATGTGAATCCACACAAAACTCCACAGATGGAGAGGTTGCCAACAGCAGGCTATGGAATGTTGCTCAATGAAGGAAGCAGTCGGCAGACATTTCTGGAAATGTCCCCACAAACACGTCCAGAGGTGTTTCCATGGAGGGTCTAAGGCTGGTGAAGCTGGCCATGAAGAGGAGCCATTGTGGGCCATTAGAAGGAACCACAAGGGATGTCTAGAGGGTGAGAGCCATGGCCGTCACAGCAGGTCTGCCCCCTGTTACTGACCTGGATTGAGTTTCAGAGTTGAACCCATTGAGTGCAGATGAAGTGGCTTCCTGGGAAACCAAACTCTGTGGTAATATGGTGGACAGAGCCATGCTTCCCCTCAGTTGGCTTGTGCTACTTACTCAGTGGGTGGATGCTGGAAAGGAGGAGGCACCTGACCTTGGGCAGAAGATCAAAGTTGAAGACTGGATTTGGAAACCCAAAGTCTGTAATCAAACTCCAGCTCTTCCCTTACCTTGGTGGATGGTAAGTCAGAACCAACATGGCGCACACAGGAACAGCAGGGATGAGCAATGTGCTGAGGGACAGAGGGCTCTTGAGTAGGTCCAGTCTGGAACAAGCATGATGCTTCACAACATTGCAGTCAGACATAGTGGTGTGCAAGATGATCTTCAGTCACTCTGTTATCATGCAAACCTAATCCTGCCACCTTTGGCTCCTCTCTAGGACTGCTCATCACTCATACTATGGCCTGCTTTTAACCTCCATGGTCTTTATCATAGACTGGTATCATACACCAGCTTCATGGGGTCCACCGAGGGCTCAGATAGTGCACAGGGCAGAGTGTGGTGTATTCTGAGGTCTAGGGGACATGTGTCTTCTCACGCCCCAGGACATAGGAGATCCTTGTTGTCAGGGTCACTAGAATGAGAACTGAATGAAATAGGGCTGGAAGGACACACACACAGATATTAAGAATGTGAGCACTGGGGACATGTGCATGCTTTGGGAGCGGGTGAACCTGTGCAATGTCCTGAACTATTAAGTAAGCAGGGTACAAGAGGTGAGCTTACATGTGTGTCTTTGGATCTGACAAATGAGCTTTGGTTCACAACTCAAAACTATGGAGCCATTAGGAACCTCAGTGTGGAGGGGCGGTTTATTTTTATTTTATTTTATTTTATTTTATTTTATTTATGTATGTATGTGTGTGTGTGTGTGTGTGTGTGTGTGTGTGTGTGTGTGTGTGTGTGTGACTGAGAACTCAGGAGACTGAAGCAAGAGGATGCTGGTGAGTTCCAGGCCAGCCTATGCCACATAATGTGATCTTCTCTCAGAAAGAGAATAAGGAAGTGGACACACATTGTGATTTAACTCAGTGCATGCAAAACTCATCATTACCACAGACGATGAGGTTTCTGATTTTGTGACCACCAGAGTCACAAATTCCATGCAATTTATATTTGTCATGCACTTTTTGAACCCCAGTCTGCATGTTGCAGCCACAGTGCATCCTCACATGCACTGTTCACATTCCCCGATTCCCCTGGCCATGTGAAGCTGCAGGACAGCTTCTGAGTCACAAGAGGCTGGTCTAGAATCTTGTCTTGGGACATGGACAGAAGGAACCAAGGATTCCTGTCTTGGATTTATGTGATGTAAAAGACCTGGAAGGATCCCAAACCATGGGGCATCATAGCTCTAGTGGATTGGTTCTGCTCTGTCCACTGCAGAGTTCTCGGTGCCTGGACCCACATGGAGTATATAGTGTGTGCTCAATAAATGCATCTGGTTGAACCATGTACACACACCCCCAACCCCCCCACATACACACACACACACACACACACACACACACACACACACACACACCTATATGTCTATGGCTCACACACCCTCATGGCATGTGCTGTGGATTATTGTTCTGTTCTTTTTTTTTTTTTTAAGATTCATTTATTTATTTACTATGTATAAAGAAGAAGGCGCCAGATCTCATTACAGATGGTTGTGAGCCACCATGTGGTTGCTGGGAATTGAACTCAGGACCTCTGGAAGAGCAGTCAGTGCTCTTAACCTCTGAGCCATCTCTCCAGCCCCGGTTTATTATTCTTGATCAGACATTGGACAGAACCTCCCTACATATGCACAGACAGGAGTCATGATGGAGTTCTTCCCTCCCTTTCTGAATATCTTGTCCCCCAGAGAACGCTGTCAGAGGGTACAGCTGATGAAGCAGGCTGTGAGGAAAGCTGTCTGTGATGGGACAGGATGGAAGTCTGACCCCAGGTTGGACTCTCCCTCTCTGGTTAAGGCCTGCCGTAGAGGAGCACATCCCCTGGACTCTGGAGAATTCTGGGCAGGTACTGCTGTGCTCACATTGAGAAACATGGCAGGTTGCTGTCCACCTGAGGATAGAGGGAAGGCGGGGCCCATCAGGGCTACACTGCAGTTATCCCAGCACTAAGGCAGGAGGATGGTGGGCTCCAGAACTCTAGGACTACACAGCAGAAGCTCACATCAAAACAAAGGGTATCACTGCCTTGGGGACCAGCCTCCAGACAGCTCAGGCTCAAAGGGAAATCCACAGCATCAGTGCATTCTAGAATTTTTTTTTTTTTAATCTGTGAAGGTTAGGGAAAAGATACAATCTCTTGATGATTTCCTTCAGACCTTTTCTTTATTCTCCTTTTGTGTTTTCTATTCTTTATTTTCCTGGTGATTTCCTTCTCTCATTCTTGATGTTTTCCTTCTTACTGTCTTTATTCTTGATGTTTCCCACTAGTTCCTTCTAACTCTCATTCTTGATATTTTCCTTTCAGCCAATTTTAACTCTATCTTTATTCTTTTTCTTACAGCTTATATACCCCAGCAAAATCTTTCAGGTAGTATAAAAGTACTATGTGGTTCTATTCTGTTTTTCAAGTGAATGATTACAGTGAATGCAAATAAATAATGAAAAAACAGCATGTTTTCTGTATCTCTTGTATGATTAAATATTTTATGTATTACAGATGAAAAAATTATCCCAAGAGCCCATGTATATTCAAACGAAAGCAATTCATTATAGATTAACCGTGTGGGCAAGCAAGGTATTCTTCTCAGTCAGGTCTTTTACTGGCGGGCTGCATTTTGCAGATACAAAGCAGGGGCCAATTATGTTATTACTTATCTTGAAAGGTAGTATTATTGTAAAGGAATCACAAAGCTATCTTTTAAATATGAAAATGAATCAGCTAGCTCTACTTTAATCTTTAGGGTGCATACCCATTGTCAGTAGCTTTTTAAACAGGAGATTGAGGCACGAATGTGTACAAGGAATTAATTATCTCCTTTGGTCATCAACCAATCCTAGCAAGAAAGGCACATCAGCTAATGATAAGTGGGATGGTTTGTTCTTCTTCACTGACCTTAACAAGTTCCCTACTCAACTGTGTGCCTTTCTAAAATTTTATATTGTCTTCTTGGGTTTTCCACCTCAAAGCTATTTGACAAAAACATCTTAATCTAACTTGTTATTTTCAAAGCTTTGTTTCAGCTGTGATGCACTCCAAAACCTGGGAACATATTTCTCAACATTAAGATTAGAAGAAATTAAGCTAGTTGTGCTGATACCTCTTTCTGTATACTGTGAAAATATGTTGCTCTGATTGGTTGATAAATACAGCTGTTTGGCCAATGGTGAGACAGAATAGGGTTAGGCAGGACATTCTAACAAGAGAGGAGGAAGGAGAAAGGCAGAGCAGAGGAGATGCTGCCAGCTGCCACTATGAGAAGCAAGATGCAAAGATACCGGTAAGCCACCAGCCACATGGCAATGTATGGATTTATAGAAATGGGTTAATTTCAGATGTAAGATCTAGCTATCGAGAAGCCTGGGCCAGTAGGCCATACAGTTCATAATTAATACAAACCTCTGTGTGGTCGTTTGGGTCTGAGCAGCCGTGGGATGGTGAGGCTGTGGGAGCCGGGCGAGCACAGGAAAATTTTCAACTACATAGTTGGGCTTCTGGGACTCAATTGTTTTTCTTAATCATTAACCTAAGCCACAGTCTATACAGCTCCTCAATGGAAACTCATGTATTCTAGCTGTGTGACACTTCCTTGTTTATATTTTTAATCATCAAACGCTATTTAAACTAACATTTATTAGTATCATTTAGACAGTATAGCTTAGGAAGAAATCATCTTCAAAATAATCCACAGGTAAAAATGCCTACTGGAACAGGCTGTTTCCATGAGGAAAACACACTATATTACAGGCAGTGGGGATCCACACACCCATTCACACCATGCCAGATACCAGAGCGACAGCAGCAGTACACATGTAAACATAGTAAACATGTAAACATGCACAGTAGAAGCAAAACACATTCTGAGATTTGTGGTTTTGGGGCCTTGCCTGTCTGTCCTAGATTGACCCACCAGAGAGTTTCCTCCAGGTGGCTGACACCATGAACTTCAAATGCTACCTGTCGCTCCTATGATGGAACCCAAAAAGCTAAAAAGCCAAGGGGGAAAAAAAGCTCACCTGCTGATGTGGTACATCCAACTCCATCTGAAACAGAAAACACACACTCATGTCAGGAGCCCACATTCCTACTTGGAAGGAGATACAAATGAGCCTGAGAGTGGGCACCATGACTGGCCACTGGACCCCCTGAGAACAAGGACAGCACACATCCATGTTGGGTAAATGGACATCAGGACTTTTTGGGGGGTAGGGTTAGCAAATTGAAGGTGTATGTAGCCCCAACTGAGGTCCCCTCATTCAGTAACAGATCTGCCAAATGGGGGAGAGAGCCTAACCACCTGTGTGCTGTGTGACAGTCCTGGAGGCCAGAGCTGCGACAGCTGCTTCCTTCCTGGAATCCTTCTCCTTTCCATCCTCACCTTCTGAGGTTTGCTTCCCACATGCCTGCATCCGTACAAAGCTGCATCCTGAGTCCTCACATGACCTCATCTGTTCCCTAGCATCAGAAGATCCCCTGCCCCATGAGAAGAAAAATTCAAGTGCAGGTGCCTCTGCACCACTTTGGCTGTGACAACATCCCCCAGAGTGCCACTGACTCCATGACAACAAGACAGGAATGATGGGCTGCTCCATGGACCTGAGCACTGGCTTCAGAGTCCATGGGAATCCCAGCCCCAACACTCCTTAGCTGAGAGTCCCTGAGCCCGTGGCTTCAGCTCTGAGTCTCCTTTTCACACTCTCTATGTGTGTCAGTGTGTGGGTGCACCTGTGTCTGTGAGTATGTCTGTGTTTACATTTGTTTGTGAGAGTTTGGATGTGAGTATGTCTGAAAGTGTGTGTGTGAGCATATGAGTTTGCATGAATGTGTAAGTGAATATATGTATATGAGAATGTGTGTGTGTGTGTGTGTGTGTGTGTGTGTGTGTGTGTGTGTGTTCACCTTCAGAGGTGAAGGTCAGAGGAACACTTGGAGGAGCTGGTCTGTCCTTCTACCATACAGGTTCTGGGGATCAAGCCCAGGTCACCAGTGTTGGCAGCACATGCTTTACCTGCTGTGCCATCTTGCCAGCCTGTGACATCTCTGAATGCTGCTAAAATGGCTGCAATACATACAAGCAGCTGGCCTCCCTAGGAGTGTGGAGACTTTCAGCCAGAGATCACATCATTGGGAGAATATTCTCCAAACGGATGAAGTGATGGAAGCAGTGTGTAAAGGGAACAGCGTGATAACAGGGTCTCACCGGCACCTTCCAGGAGCGCACTGTGGAATTATCACAATTCTTAAAACATGAGAACTTCAGCCAGGCTCTAGCTTCTTCTGCCAGCAGCCACCAACCTACTGGGTTCCCACCAGCCACGTTTCTTGTTGGATCAGCCGGGTCCAGGATCACAGGCCTGCAGGACAACATTCAGAGAGGGAATTGACCAGCTGCCCAGTGTCCTAGGAACCACTGCACAGGGGGCAATTGAGGAGCCCAGCAGAGGAACACTATCCAAAGTTTGTCCTGAGTCCCTGCCCTACATCATAGAGCAAGCCTGGAGGGCCACTTGCCCATGACCTGGAAGGCTTGGTTTCTAATCCTCATTTGTCCTGGGCCAGGTACCTAAGCCTCTCTGATCTGTGAAATGGAGAGAGTTGAACCAACCAGAGTCAAAGGATGAGGTGTGAGGGTTGAACACAACACAGGATCAAGACATGTCACTGTCTTGGGTGACAAGTCGACTGGAATATTTACAGCCTTGCTGCCCTTATGATACTGTTCCTGCTGGAATATCTCAGTTCCATGTAGACTCCACCATGCTCTCCTATCTGTGTCTAGACAAATCCAGAGCCTTGATCTCCTCCTCTGCAGACAGGAGAACCTACTCCTGTCTCCAGGGCTGGTGGTCCTCATGTCAATATGGTCGCAGCAGGACAGGGCCCTCCCTGCACAGACACAGGATAGGAGATGCTCCATTGACTTGGGGCTCCCACCTCCCCTTTCAACTGCTGCAGGCTAGACTATCCTGTGGGGAGCTCTGCCATGAAGAGACAGGCTACCTGGCTCTTCTGAGCTGTCCGTGCAGGTAGTTGGAGATGTCTTGGTCTTCAAAGTCATAAGACACTGTCCAGTAGATTCGAAGATGCCTCTGATTCTTGACCAGTTCCAAGACTGTCCGGAAGCCCTGGGCTGTGTTGAACTCAGGGGCTCTACTCCCACGTTCCCAGGCATAGACTGTGAGCAGCTCCAGGGCATACTGGTGGGGCAGCGGTTTCCTTAGCTTCTCCTCACACTGACAAGAGAAAGGCAATGGGAAAAACAGGCTGTCAGCTGTTCTACGGGGCCACTTCTCACAGGATCAATACTGCTGCCACCTGATGTTGTCATTACAGGTTTACAGGCACACACCCACATCCGTTCATGTAGATTCAGTCTATGGACCCTCCTGTGCTGTAGCCAAGGACTGAGTAGTTGAGATGGAGACTGTGTGGCCCACAATGACTGAGCATTTACCAGCAGGCACAGGAGGAATCATGGCACAGTGACTGACAACCAAGGAGTGAGGGAGGGTAGGCGTGGAACAGTCAGTTAGTAATGATGCTCACTATTGAAGGTTTAATCATAGGCTCTGAGATACCTGGGGAGGGGCTAGGGAGATGGCCCAGTGGTTAAAGTGCCTGCCCTGCAAGCATGAGACCTG
Source organism: Onychomys torridus (assembly GCF_903995425.1). Classification (NCBI taxonomy): domain Eukaryota; kingdom Metazoa; phylum Chordata; class Mammalia; order Rodentia; family Cricetidae; genus Onychomys; species Onychomys torridus. The sequence goes on from NC_050464.1 coordinate 31,988,749, forward strand.
GAGCCCAACATGCACCTCAATGTCAGACTGGTGAGGAAACCCATTCATAATATCAGCTTCAGGATGTGGGGGTGAGGGCTCCCCAGGGCTATGTTACTGCTCAAGTCTGCTGACTCAGCATGCTGTGGCTTCATTTTGAGACCCTGCCTCTATATACAAGGTAAGGAGTGACTGAGGACATGACATCACTCTCTGATGTCCACAGGCTATGCACACACATATAACACATAGACATGCTCTCCCTAGAACAGGTATACATACAAAGAAGCCATACACACATTTAAAAAGACCCAGAAAATAATGGAAATCACTCCTTTAAAGAGCTAATAGCTTCAAAAGACCAGAAATATAGAAACCAGAGAGAGTGACATGAAGGGTTTGTCAAAGAAGGAAGAAAAATCCAGAGACACTTGAAGCAGCAGCCAGGGAACAATGGATTAGACATGGGTGAAGAGAGAGTTAGCTGACTGGAAAGTGGACTGGAAGAAATCAATTGGAAGAAGCAGGGAAGTCCTCCTTCCTTCCAGGTCCCCTCCTTCCCCTTCCCTCTCCCTCCTACAGCATCACCTTCCCTTGCTCTCTCCCTTCACCCCTGTCTTCTCTCTCATCCTCTCCCCTCTGCTTTCTTTCCCTTGTTTTCTTTCTCCATTTTCTATTTTTTCTCACCTCTTAGGCCACTTTTTGTTCTTTTTTGTCAATCTGATTTAAACTAGAGTCATCTTCAGAAGATGGACCCACAAAGGAGAAAATGCCTCCATCAGAGTGGACTGTGGACAAGCCTATGTGGCATTTTCTTGTCCAATCATTGAGGTGGGAGGGCCCAACCCATTGTGGATGGTGACAGCCATGAGCAGGGGGTCATTGTTTATGTGAAGAAAAGCAGGTTGAGCAGCCCAGGGTGTTGGGATTCTGCTGTGGTCCAGCTGCATGACTGCACATGAGAGTTTGTGACCTAAAACGCAGTCTTGGGTCTTATGTCATCATGTGCTGGTGATTCCGTGCACATGGCATGGTCACGCAATCAGCGCATGCATGGTGTAGCTCTGTCAGCCTGCCTATGCATGTTCGTGGGAACCCTTAAAAAGACAGGCACAGACCCTCCCCTCTCTCTCTGTTCTGTTCTCTCTTCCCTCCACCATCTTTCTTTTTCTTTCTGTTCTCTGCACGTGCATCTCCCCCAGGCCGGGTTTTCTGCTCCCATCCTCCTAATAAACATCTGACACTGGGTTTTGTCATGGCTTGCGACCTTTCTGCGTGGTTACCAGTGCCGGTAACCAGGACCGCATATCATTTTAAAATCAAACACAAGGTATCAGGCAGCAACTAATGTTCCTTCAAGGCCACTGCTTAATTTCCTGCCTTTACTTGCTGCCTCAATTCCCTCAGTGCTGAAGTGTGATGTGGAAGTGTAAGCCACACAGTCCCTTTCCTCCCTAAACTGCTTTCCACCATCATCTTTCCCACAGTGAGAGCACAGAAATGTGTCCTAGAGAATGGTCCACTGCTGGGACACACCTGCCATGTTGCTCTTCGGGAGGATAGTGGAAGGGTTTTGGAACTTTGGGTTGGAAAAGCTGTTGAGTGTTTAGAGTCTAATGGGCTACTTGTGGGAACTTAGAAGACACAGATGTAGAGAGGCAGGTGACAGAGGCTGGTGTGTGAGGTTTCAGAGGGAAGCAAAGGCTGTATCTGGCTGTTTGTGTGAGATCTTTGCATTAAGAATCAGTGGTTTCGCATCACCTGGGCAGAAAATCAGCTCTGAGTAAGAAGATACCTGCACCATGGAGGCCAAGTCTTCTGGGAAGAGTTTCCTCATTTTCACACACAGAAGCTGTGGTCCAGGGGCCCAAGACTGCCTCTCAGGGTAACAGCCAGACCTGGTATAGTGGAGAGGTCTCCCAGGTGGTTCTATTTTAGTCCCTCCAAGGCTGCAGGATTGAAAGGGTCGTGGAGAGCAGCTGAGGCCTTGCACTGAGAGAGGCCAGGAGAGGTCATTGGAGAAAGTGCAGCCTCAATTGTAGTGAAGACCCCAAGATACTGGAGTCCCCTGATCATGAGACCGCTGCCAGGAGAGCAGAACATGTGAAGGGAGCTGGCCTGAGGCTGTGAGACCAGCTGTGTGCTCTGGATGGCAGAGCCCGAGAAGGAGAACTGCCCAGGACTTTGAAGCTCAGAAAATGGTGAGTCCCAGATACCAGACACTGAGCTTTTTGCACTATTGGGTTTGGTTTTGTTTGATCTGATTGTAACTGTTTCCTGGCTCTTCCCTCATGGAGTAAGAAAGTATTTAAATTTTGTTTTTAACTTTATAGGAGCCCACAGTAGAGAGACTAATCTTTATAAGTTTGGAATTTCAAGGAATAAAAAACTTTGGAATTTTAAAGCTGTACTGTGTTTATAACGTGGTATGGACATGAGATCTTAGGGATGAGTAAGAAAGGAAAGGTTATGGTTTAATACAGTGTGTTTGAGTATCTACTTGAAAGTGTGTTATTTGTGAAGGTTAGGTTTTGTCAATTAGACATCAGATAAAGTCATTTAGTAGGAGGGACCCTTAATCAAGACAATGCCTCCAACCCACTGGCTTAGGGTTGCCTGTGGGGACATGTTCCTGATTAGTGATTGATGTGGCTGGTGCCATTCCTAAGTAGGTGACCCTGACTCATATATAAATGCAAACTGTGAGCCATGGAGAGCAAGCCAGTGAACAGAATTCCTCCATGGTCTCTGCTTCAGTGACTGACCTTTCTTCCTTTAGTGATGGACTGTGACTGGGATGTGTGACCTAATAAGACCTTTCTGTCCTAACAGAGTCTTGGTCATGTGATAAAGACATCACATCTATAGAAAAGAAACTAGAATATTCCTCTTTTCTCCATCCTGCACCCACTCCCTGTACAGAAGGGGACAAGGTGACTGGGCTGGAAGACATACCAGTTGGTACCAGTGCTTGACCAGGCGGATGAGACTCTTCAGCTTGTCTGGACGATCCTTCAGGAAGTTTTGCTGGAGCTCTGTGAAGCAGGTGTAGAACTCACCCTCCAGCCCCAGGGAGGTGCAAGTCGCAATGAACTCTCTGTAGATTTTGATCATAGACTTCTTGTTGATGCTGACATGATCTGTAAAGGAGGTCTCACTCTGTTAACACCCCAGTTTATCCTAAGGTTCTTTGATCTCTCTAGGATGACAAGCTCACAGGCTGTGGGGTTCAGGGATCAGGGCAGGGTTTTACCACAGCAAGCCTCACTCCCCATACAGCCATGTGCTCCACCACTCCTCAGGACTCCAAACACCATGTGGCCCTTGAAAGTCCTGCCCACAACTGGTCCTAGTGTGGTGCCTTCCTCACTGGCCTGGAGACAGCGGTGAGGAAACAGCACACTGAGGTCACACATAAGACAGCTGCACACTCATCTAATAATGACCAACCATGCTCTGGTGTCCAGTGTCTTCTGCATGGGGCTTGTCGTGTGTACACGCCTGGTTGTGTCAGAGTTTACCATGGAGCAGTCTGCTGTGTGTATACATCATGCATCTCATGCTTACAGAGCCTCTGCCCTGTGTAGTGTGTTTGAGTTTGTAAGGAGGTATATACGAATGTTTGGATCCAGTGGAAGACTTGGGTGTCTCCCTTTAAAGTTTGTCTTTTTCTCCTTTTGAGGCAGGGTCTCTCTGTGAATGATGAGCTTGGCTGTCATCCAGCAGGCCACAGAGATTCTCCTGTCTCTGTCCCTCATAGTTCTGGGGTTACAGGTCCCTGTGCATCACTTTTTAAGTTTAGATGGGTGTTGGGATTTGAACTCAAGTCCTCAAGCTTGTGCAGCTATTGCCCTTATCCACTGAACCATCTCCCTTGTCACGGTGTTTTCAGTGCATGATTTTCTGTAATGTCTAACTTACCAGTATGTGGTCTTGATCTTGCAAGTCCTGAGAGCAGAAGGATGTGTCTGTGTGTGTGTGTCTGTGTGTGTGTGGTTGTGTCTGTGTGTGTCTGTGTGTGTGTTGTGTGAGTCCTGCACTTTTAGAGTGGATGGGAAGCAGACTAGGGAATAGATGCAGATGTGTGTCTGTGTGTGGGTATGTGTGCTACTTTGAGGAGACTAGACAGGCAGCAGGCTGTGCCTTAGGTGTGCTCAGGTGTGTGGCCGTGGCTGCAGCAGGCCATACCATCAAGGCTTTGATGCTGACCCAGGGCAAATGCATATACTTCTGGAATTAGGGACACACCTAGTCAATCGGTGACCCAGGAAGGTCTCTCACACATGGGTTTCTTTTCACTTTGGGGGCCCAACATACAATCAAGGCTCATCGGCTAAATCATTATAGGCGGAATTGTGGCTCGGGTCCTCTCTTGGGCTGTCACCCACATTGCCATTTCCAAGGCGGTCCTTCTGAGATGACACTGCTTCCCCACTGGAAAGTTGCTGAGGCTGGAGAAGTCCATGACAAAGACTGGCTTCTGGGGAGCTGACCTCCCAGCTCTTTTCTGGGTCACCCCTTCTGGCCCCTCCACTCAGCAGGGTTCTAAGCCCCTGCAGCTTCCCACAGCATGCTGCCCTGCTCCTGCTCCCAGGCTGGTCTCTCATTCCCTGCTGCCTGAGACTCTGCACTGTTTCCATGGCTCCCCTAAGCCAAGGGCAGTGGCCTTGTCTCCAAGTTAATAGCAGCAGTTCTCACAGTGGCCATCAGGGGTGCTGTGTCCCCCAGATGTAAAGTCTCAAGTATTCTCTCAGTTCCCTAAGACCCCACTGTGCTTTTAGTGGTGTTCATGGCTGACTTTGGATAGAGTTGGGCAATTTTTAATTTTGGAGACACACTGTGTGTCAGGCCTGGTATAGGGGATCTTTATATAGAGGATGTTTAATGGTATCAAGGTGTGTACATGTGGGGGCTGAGGTGGCCATGGCTGGATTTCTAGTTTTCCTGAGGCAGACAGCAGCCCTCTGAGAAGTTCTGCATCCTGCACTAACCCTTCCACAGACACCCAGGCCTCTGCCCAGGTCTGAGGTTTCCATTTTTTGGGAAAAAATGCCTCATATATTAATTTTTAGGGAAATATATGCTGCCTCATGTTTAGAAAGAGAAAATCCACATCCAGCCTTGAATATCACTGGGCAGCCGAGGGGTCATCTAACGTACCTTCATCCCCTCACTGAGCCAGCATGCTACTTAATGTCCTTCTCTGGTGGATTCTCACTCCCACTCCCAAAATTCTAAAGTCCCCTCTCCAGCTCAGCTTTAAAGAGATGCTCTGGTTGGGAGACTTTCTCAATTGATAAGGGTTTTCAGTTCAGGAATAGAAGGTGAGGGCTGAGGAGATGGTTAGTCAGTAACATGCTTATTACAGAATCATGAGGACCGGTGTTGGAGCCCAGGACTCAGGGAAAAGCTGGGAATGGTGATTTAGGATTGTAATCCCAGCACTGAGGAGGGGACAAGAGGGTTCCCGGGCTCTGACCAGCCAGCCAAGATTAATTGTGGAATTTCAGGCTGGGGAGAGACCAGGTCTCAAGAAAGATGGATGACTGCTGAGGTGTGTTAGTTACAGTTCACAATCACCCAGGCACAAAGTATGGCACATGCAGCACACACACACACACACACACACACACACACACACACACACACACATCATTAGAGAGAGACAGACAGACAGACAGACAGACAGAGAAGAGAGAAGATCAAGGCTCATGGAAGGGTGAGCTGAGGCTCTGACTGACTTACCCAGCTTACCCAGGATATCATAGGCGAGCAGAACATCAAACTCCATCTCCTGATCCAGGTCAGGGGACCTCAGCCTGAAGTTGAGTGCCAGGGAGTTGGGCCATTGTTCACCCTTAATGACAAACTCCAGTCGAATTATATTCTCACACTGTAACTTGCGCAGCTGTTTCTTAATTTCCTGGATGAACTCTCCCCATTTCTTTAACTGATCCTCAAAACTGTTGAGATTGTTAACAAAGACGACCAGCTCAGCATCCGACCTGCCGTTGACATCTGTGCCTTTACCCAAGGAGCCGCTCTGAAAGACAGTGAAGAGAATCAGCAGCAGACAGAGCCTTGCCCAGGGATCCAGACCCTCAACAGCATAGGGGTCCACCACCCTGGGACATGGATGGATAACAAAACCGGCACATTCACAGTGGAATACTAGTCAGCCTTGAAGTGTGAAATCAGGATCTATGTAGGAAAATAGGAGGTTCTGGATTTCCTTGTGGTACAAGAGATAAGCCAGACTCATGTTTATCTGTGGAGTCTAGATTTATAAATGTACCTCTCCCTTTCTGTGTGTGTGTGTGTGGTGTGTGTGTGTGTGTGTGTGTGTGTGTGTGTGTGTGTGTGTGTGTGATAGAAGAGGGGCTATGAGGAGGAGGTGAGGGAGGGGATCTAAAGGAAGTGAGGATCAAGGGAGGGCAATTGGGGAGAGTCAAAGGGCACATTTTCTTTCTTCTTCCTCCCTTCCTTTCTTCCTCCCTTCCTTCCTTCCTTCCTTCCTTCCTTCCTTCCTTCTGTTCTTCCTTCCTTCCTTCCTTCCTTCCTTCCGTTCTTCCTTCCTTCCTTCCTTTCTTTCTTTCTTTCTTTCTTTCTTTCTTTCTTTCTTTCTTTCTTTCTTTCTTTCTTATACATACAGAAGAGGGCGCCAGATCTCATTACAGATGGTTGTGAGCCACCATGTGGGTGCTGGGAACTGAACTCAGGACCTTTGGAAGAGCAGTCAGTGCTCTTAACCACTGAGCCATCTCTCCAGCCCTCACATTTTCTCTTATGTGGAATCCAGATCTAGCTGCACACATTACATGAAATCAGAGGTGATGGGGTACAGGGCAGGGGTAGATGGCAGTGAGTAGGAGACTGTGAGTTAATTAACACAGACATATAAAACTGTTGTCATCCCTGAAATTATCAGAATATTGAGGAGAGTCCACCAGAAGCACAAAACAGGCTTGCATGAAGATAATGTGTAACAATATTTAAAACGTCTCAGAATAAAATTTAAAGTTAAGAGAACTGAATCCACAAAGAGAAGATTTTAGAGAAAATAACAAGTGATACTGTGGAGAGCCTTCCTAAAAAATGTTCGGAGTTACACACACACACACACACACACACACACACACACACACACACACACAGAGTGTTTAGTTGGCATTACAAACTGACAGTTCAGTGGCCGTCACAGTGACTGGGAGGGAGGTACTCTTGTCCCATTTCACAGATGGGAAACCTGGACAGTGAGCTTCCATCAGTCCAGTCATCCAGCAGGTGGGGGCGCTGTTCTGTTCTCTACCCTGTGCCACAACTGGGTGGGCATGAGAACACTGGGACACAGAGAAGGTAGGTAACCCACCCCCACTCAGGGCTGCAGCCTGGCTCCTGAGGGTCCTCTCCCTCCCCATCTGGTCAGCTCAGGCTGAGGGGGGCTCACCTTCACCACCTTGGAGACCATCACAGAGTCAGTGGCACCTTGGAAGCATCTCTTCTTCAGGAAATCACATATGATGTTGATGGCTGCATTGACCTCAGCACGGAATCTGGTGTCAGGAAGGAGGTCGTTCTCTATGAACGTGTCCAGCTCCCTGGCTGGGGTGCTGCTGAGTTCTTGCTTCATCCTCAGGACAGCTGTGCTTTCTGACTGCCTCTGGGGTCAGCTGCTTCTTATAGCCATAGCTAGTGTCCATTTCCCAGAAAGGGCGGGGATATGCAAATCCTGCCTCTGCCTCTGTGGTCTATGACTCCTGGGCTCCAAGACACTCTGGTGAGTCACAGCAGGCTGTGGCCAGGAGGCATGAAACAGTTTATACATGTTGTCTCTTGTCCTTCTTTCTTTCTTGGTCTTCTACTGTAACTGAAGAAAAATAATATTATAGAGTTCTAGATAAATAACAACAATACACACACACACACACACACACACACACACACACACAATCCACAAAAACATGAAGAGCAAGTGAGAAACACCCAGAAGATGGTTGGCATCCAGATTCACCACTGCTGTGGTGGGTGTGTGAGAGGTGACTGGTCCATACCAGGACATGATAATGAGCTGTCTGCCCAGGCCATGGCTAGCTTAAGTTCAGCCTTCAGGTCTCCCCGTTCCCTCGGTTCTCAGGTGCACACCCATGTGGCCATCATCCAAGGCATCATCCACAACAGTTTCACTGCCCTCCAACCCCTACTCCTTCTGTCCCTCATAAAGGATGAAGGGTTGATATCTCTTTAATGTGGGATCTCACTATGCTCCCCAGGAGAGATGTGAACTTGGGAATCTACAGCATTGTCTTCTCAAGTACTGGGGTTACAGGTGTGTGTCCCTCTGCCCAGCTGTGACCACCTGCACTATCAGTCAACTGTCAATCTCCAATAATGTGGAGTGTTGACTTACACTCAGGACATATCACCATGAGGGACAAGCCTGTCTCCATGCCAAAGTCTCCCAGCCCAGCAGGAGTGGATGTTCATCATGGCAGGTGGTCCATACTTGTGATCCCAAGTCCTGGGAGGCCAACACAGAAGATGAAGAGTTTGAGACCAGCCTGGGCTACATAATGAGACCCTGTCTCATAAAGAGAAAAACAAGCACACGGGCATGAGCGTGTGCGAGCGCATGTGCGCACGCACACACACACACACACACACACACACACACACACACACACACACACACCCTAATCACAGTTGGAATTACTGCAGAGAGCAAGGAACTGGAGTCTGAGGAAGTCATTGGAAACTTGGCTCTGCTCATGCTTATGGTGTGAACCATAGGTGGTTGTCAGGGATCTTCTTTTGAAAGAAGCAGTGGCAGGAAGCTGTCTGTGTCTGTGTCTGTGTTATTAAGGTCAGAGGCCCACAGCAGAGAGTACAGTCTTCAGACATGGTTGGTAAAGGAGGCTCCTTGGTGGACCCTGACCATGCCTGAGGGAACTGCGATGCTGAAGGACCGGTCCGTGCAAGAGGTGCCAGATGGGAAGGCAAGAGACTAGTTGAGGGTCCTGAGCAGATCTGGGTGAGAGCCAGGCTAATTATACTTTAAAATCTTCTATTTTGTTTATTGCATGTGTGTGAACATGTGGAGTTAGAGGACAGCTTGTAGACTTTAGCTCTCTCTCCTCCACGTGGGTCCCAAATCAAACTCAGGCCACCGGGCTTATCAACAAACACCTTTCACCTCTTAGCATTCTCACTGACCCTTTCTGTTGTTGACCAGGTTCTCACAGTCACAAAAGCCAGGCTAGCCTTCAACTCACAGCAATCCTCCTGCCTCAGCACCCTGAAGGCTGGAATTATAGTATGCCACTATGACCATCTCATCTATACCTCACCGTCCTGCATGTTGTAAGGAATGTAACTAAGTCCAATGAGGACAATGACCCTGTGAACCTGATTGAGCCAGGGAGTGCCTGGGTCACAGGTGTAAGAGCCAAAGCCTTTAACCCTCTTGGCCACATGTCCCCCCAACTGTTGCTGGGGACACACTTTGGTCTGGAGCTTCTTGTGAGGAACTGACCAGCTCTGCAGGAAATGGCTTGTGCTTCTTGCAGGGCAACATATAGTAGAATTAAGAATCTTCCTGGCCATTTTTTATAATATACGTTCAATGTCTTTTTATCAAAGTCAACCACCTTTTCCCCCCAAATCCTTTCCCAACTTCATGTCACTTTTTCAGTGATTAAACCACTGAATCCTGTTAGAGCTTCTCATCGTTACAGGGGTGTGAGGCCATCACCTGGGATGTAGGCAACCTGCCAGTGACCACACCCTAATGAAAACTGACTGTCTGTCTTGGCTGGGCTTTATGCCAACTTGGCACAAGCACAGTCACCTGAGAAGCGGGAATTCCACTTGAGTAATGCTTCGGTGATATGGGGCATACAGTTGTAGAGGGCAATCTGATACTATGTCCTATTGTCAAAATAGCTGTAGTAGCTTCATCCCTGGGGCCTGTGAGCTCTCAGCTATGGGTTCTTGACCAGATCTGCAGAACCAGGTTGGAATTTCCTCTTGTGGAGTGGGCCTCCGATCCAGTCAGAATGTGGGCAGTGACCCCCTTAACATCCCTTGCTCCATTGCACCCAGGGACGTATCTTGCCAGGGCAGTCCTGATTGGCCTGGTTCCCAGATGGGTAAGATACAGTGGGCAATGACTGGCTATTAAAAATACTAAAGAGAGCTCGTGATAATTCATTTCGGGATCTACAACATCCCAACCCTCCATCACAAAGTGCTAATTAGTTATTCAGCCTTGTAGAGCCTTATTTCCCTCTCTTTCTTCCTCCCCTTTCCCAGGAACTTCAGTTGACAAGATGCAGGGGGGGGGGGGGAGTGGGCAGGGCAGCAGAATCTGCCTGGAGAGTGCTCCTGAGTGACTCCCTGAAGAAGGGAGGTCTTAGCCAAGGACAGAAGCATGCAGAACCTCCTGCAAATGCAGGAGTGGAACAGCATGCAAGGCCCTGGGAACAGCCTCTGCAGAGACCCAGAGGTGGGAATAAAAACCAGAAGAAACACACAAAGGAGCAGAGTGGGGGAGGGGAGGACAGACAGGGAGCCAGGGAGATGGCAAGGGGGCAGGTCAGTCGCTAGAGCTGCAGGGACAAAGTGTGCAAATACTCATGTGACAGAGTGACAATGGGGATTCAAGAGCAGAGTGGCTCTGGGTTAGAGACCCAAGGACAAGACATCAGCAGGCTGGTCTCTTCCAATGTCCCAAGGGAGACTCTGCTCCCACCTCTGCCTTCTGCTGGCTCCTGCTGTCCACTCCCTGCCTCCTCCCTCACACCACAGCGCCCTGAGTGCACAGCTCTGTCCAATGTCTCCATCACACCAGAAAGACAGCAGCGTCAGGCCAGGAGCCATCCTAAAGACCATCACTTAGCACAGCCCCACTTCTTAATAACATTTCACCCTGAGGTCCTGAGAGTTAGACCTCAGTCTCTCTTCCTGGAGAAAGGCGGGGGATATCCCAGCTCCTCTCTGGACATATACAAGTTGGAAACCCTGTAAACAGTTGATCCTATAGGAATTAAAGGTTCTACAAGGTAGAGGGGCAGGGAAGCAGCTTGAACCAGCTGATCTAAAACATGGAACAGACCCCTGGGACTCTCAGGCCCAGATGCTCCCACAAAACTTGCTTCCCCCACATCTTTCACCCCTAACCCTGGTGCACAGCTCTGAACCCCCTTAGTGACTTTCCCAGCTAAAGTGACCACAGCAGACCAAGGAGGTTTGTTCCTAATGTGGACTTGGATCTTGGAGAAAGTAACAATTTTTTTTTTTTAATAGAAGTTATGGGTAGGTAACTGGGTCCTCACAGGGTACAGGGTTTATAACCTTAAGTGAGAGAGTGGAAATAATATGAGTTCTTAAAGATCCCATGAAAGCCGGACAGTGGTGACACATGCCTTTAATCCCAGCACTTGGGAGGCAGAGGCAGGTGGATCTCAGTGAGTTCGAGGTCAACCTGGTCTATAGAGTAAGGTCCAGGTCTGCTAGGGCTGTTACATAGAAAAACCCTGTCTTGAAAAACAAACGAACAATCAAAAAAATCCTATGAAAAAGAGAATAAAAGTTCCTGTTGATTAATTTTTAAGGGAGAGAGAGAGAGAGAGAGAGAGAGAGAGAGAGAGAGAGAGAGAGAGAGAAACAGAGACAGAAGAGAATAAAATTTTCTGGCAGACATGTTCTGGCAGGTCCAGACAGGGCACCCCAATATATTCTATACCTGTTTATCTTCCAAATCAGCCACGTGGGTTTGGCCTTCCTATGCATCTAACTGGAACTCACAAAGTCTCTTATTCCCAGCAGCTGGTAAGCAAAAAGAGGCCTGTGCAATTCCTCAGTTTCATGGAATAGCAGTCAGGGCTCCACTGCCTGCAGCATGAGACAGCTAAACTGTCCCAGAACTTAGAGTGTACTTGTTGTTTGTGTGCCTCAGCTTTGTGTAAATGGTTTTTGTTATTCTATCAAAGCAGAAATAAGTCAATATAATGGTGCCTTCATGGATAAAATTCAAATGGGCCCAAATTCTGGTACAGGATCAGTTACAATTAGGACATAAAGCACAGAAGCCAACACTGTTTACACTTCCCCAAGTACTGGTCATTCATTAAGTAGAGGATGCTCTCTTCTCCTGCTTGTCTAATCAACACTTAAATGAATGCTTAACTTTCATGATAGGTAAACCGAAAGAGCAAAATTTAAAATCGTGGGTCATACCATTGGGTATCTTTTTATCATTACTAGGGTTTACCTCTGCTCTTTGCCTTTTGGAACCTCTACATTGAAATTTGGGAAATGTAGGCCCTGAAGTGGAGATGGTTCTTAGCTCATTAGTAATGCTGCCGCTAAAGAGGTCGCTCAGAAATAATCCCTTACTAATTAAAAGCCTACATAAGTTATTGTTCCACTACGTAAAATGCAGGTTGAGTGTTTGCCCACTGTTGCTGTTTGCCTGGTAGGTCTCTAGGCCCTGGGGGAAGGGGAAGTGGAAGCATGGATGCAACAACACAGACTCCAGGAGACTGCAAGCAAGCTCATTTATTTTTAGGAATGGTTATCCTTATATACCACCACACCATCCTGAAGAAAAGCCTGCCTTAGTGCTTGTTGCTAAATCGGTGCTTTCTGATAGGCTCTGGAATCTGCTAGCCATTGCTGGCCTCAAGGCCCCCCATTTGGCTATTTTTGCAGGATGTCTAGTCATGGCGGGCACAGTAGAGCACATGCTCTTGCTTATCTGAAAAGTGCAGCTGTTCTGCCTGCCTCATTTCACCCTTTGATTTTATTACTGGCAGCTCAGTGGGAATCAGAGTTTGAGGCTCCAATCTTGTTGGCCCCACCTCAGGGACCCCCTAGCATATGGACTGTGCCTGACTTAGGTTGGCCTGCCTGATAGGCTCTTACCCATCCTTGACTACCAGTCCTAGATGGGTGGGGCCCTGGAGAATGCCTAGGGTGCAAGAGCATTAGACAGAGGCATCTCGAATTTCTGTGAACCAGGCTCTTATTACTTCCATAGGGAGGCTGTGATGAGGGCATTCCAGAGCCATCAGCACTTGCAGGGTCGTTTTGTTGATTCAGCGCTGCCAGGAAACATGCTGTAGAAAACACTTAAACAACAGAATTATCCAAAGAACCATCCCTCCCATCAAACCCCATGCTAAAATTTTGGAGAGTTCAAAAAGTGACTTTATGAAATCACAAACTTGAGCAAAGAATGTTGTAGATACCTCCAGTGGTTTCACATGTGTGGAGCTCACCCTTAGAATTTCATTAGAGAGTTGTAGCATAAGGTTTAAGAACTTTTTGCTCCACAGTCCCAACATGATCACCCTTAACTGACTCCTCCTGGCTAGCCAGGGATGCTTTGATCATTCAGATTCAATAGATTATAAATATTTGTCATCATTTAGAAGGGCTGGTTATAAATTATTATTATTGGTTAAAAAAACTATTGCTAATTTCAGACGCTTCACATTGGTACAATGTTGATGCACATTTAGAGTTATTCTTTTATGGTGTATGCACGTATTTCTGTTCTTGTTTAAATATTGTAGCTTTACAATATATTCTAGACTACTGAGGGGAATCAAAAGACTTTGGTAAGAGTTTCTGTTTTAAAAAAAAGAAAAGGAAAGGAAAAGCAGAATTTGTCTGGAGTAAATGTCTGAGAGATCAAAGGAACAGACTGAGGGTACATGGAAGGTTGTAGAATGTCAGAGGGGATGTGCTTATACCTGCAAAAGCTGAATTTGAAAGTTAATTCTGGTTGATTTTCATTTTAAAATTAGCTAATGATTCTTACTGCAAACTGTTTATGTTAAAAGTGGGGATATATATATATATATATATATATATATATATATATATATATAAGAGCTAGCTTTAACTGTATGTATATGTATGTAACTTGGATCCAACTGTGCGTATATATGTATGTATGTGTGTGCATGTAGTTATTGTTTAGAAAAACATATTTTATGTTTTGTCTATAAAATGGATTTCAGTACAGATTGGTAATACTAGTGTATTTAAAACTTTGATGTCATTTTGTAACATATTTTAAACATCAACCACGTGGTTTTCCTCCATCTTGGCTGGTGACCTTCTAGGCAGCCATCTTTCACTAAGGTTATAAAGATCTATTCAGGTTAACAAAAGTTAACTTAGAAATTTACACCTAAGTACTTATGTCTTTGCTGAATGTTCAACAGCAAGCTTTTAGAGAATTTAAATAGATGGCAATATATGTTTGATAAATATAGTGTTCAATAAATATATTAAAGCTGCACCTCAATGCATTTATACACAAGAATGTACCTTGCTCTGGCAGCTAAACTTGTCATTTAAGAGTCACCCAGGTGATCATCACCAGAAGCACCAGCCACATTGAAATTGAGCAGGCTGAGACCTAGAAGTCAGGCTATATATATGCTGCCAACGGCCAAAATAAATGATCCAAGCCTCTAAGTAAAAGAACCAAAAAGATTGTGAATAAATCCAAGATACTGAACGTTGGGATTGTTTGCACTCTGGAGCTTGGTTTTACTTTATACACATTGTGATGATGCCATGTTTTCTCCCCCATAATGTAAAAAAAAGTACTTTACTGTTGATATTACAGAAGACATTTGAGAGATCTTAACCTCTTTAAGAACGGTTTTTAAAATATTTAAATTTATAAGGCTATAGGACATTTTAAGTTTATAAATTGTTCTATATTGTTAATATTTGGACTTAAAAGGCTCAAAATTAGGGTCACAGCCACAAGCACCAAATACTAACCACAAACTGGGATGTTCATTACTTACAACACAGCAGCAAGACATTGACCTAGGCGGAGGGCTTGGAACAGCTCCTGACTCCATGAATTTTGAACCTTTGAGGTCTGGAGAAAAAATATTTTTACAGGGGTAGCCTAGGACCACCTGCATGTCAGATGTTTGCAATGAGATTCGTAACAATGGCAAAACTGCAGTTATGAAATAGCATTGAGAAAGTTGAGAACCAATGCCTTGGGGAATATTTACCCTTACCCAAGGTACATTCAACTTAAGAATGTTGTTTAGCCTCTTGTCTTTGCTAAATTTCTTAAGCTTAAAATATTTGGATAAACTGGGTCATATAAATGTTTTATATGAATATTTCATTTTGGTTTCTTTACTGAACCCATATTTGATACTAGAAGAGCTTCAATTTAAAACCCGTTGTTTTTAAGGCTACTTACTGTAGACTGTTAAAGAACATAAATAACTAGTTAGTCACAAATAATCAAGTTCTTTGATTGCAGTCAGGCTAAGTACTAACGTAATTAATTATAGGGCTAAGCTTTACTCAGTCCCAGGCATATGTTTTCAGGGTGGAGCTTGAAACAAGTAACTAGAAACAAAGTTTGTCTATTCAGATATACATGGACAGCCCTCATATTTCAGAGATCTGTAGAATATGGCATTTAAAATGTGGATCTAAAGCTTATTATATGAGACAGGCTTCCAGACCCTAGCAATGACCCAAGGTCTCCAAAGAAGATTACATACTGGGCACCACAATGTCTCTGCCTGGATTGTGGCAATGCTGACAACAGGGCAAGATGCCCCAATGCACTCCTCCTGCCAGGACCCAGCCCAGACTGTGCACAAGCACCAGGACACTGGAATTGATTGCACCCCTTTTGCCTAGAAGAAGTAATATCAGTCTTCTCATGTCCTTCCACAGGAAAAACTCTGCCTTATGGCCCTGATGGCCAAAGAAGATGATGCTGTTTTGATACTTGTGCCTCCAATGCTATAGAAACTTGGGTATGGACTGGTCCGTGTCATTTATAGACTTGGAAGCTGTTTGGTTTGCACTCAGATGTAATTTATCCTTTTCAGATCCCAGATAGTACTGATGGTTAGGCTAGCTATAACTTTGTCAGCTTGCAGCATCAGATAACCAGATCTATAGCCAGCTTATTAGCTCATTTTTAAGAGAATGTTCTAAGATATAAAAGTTTGAATAACTCATAAAGGCTTAAATATGGGTCTAAAAAGGGTCTGAGGATATGAAAGCTCATAAGCTTTGAGGATCACAGAAAATGATTTAGATTCTAAGAAATTTTTCAGATTGCTCTCCCATTCTATGATAGAAAAGTTCAGAGCTTAACATTTAATAGAGTTCCTATAAGCGGTTAGAGTAATGACTACTTACTGTTCAGTCACAAGCTCAACATTTTAGATTTATTTTAGTTGTCATCTAAATATATCTAAATATAAACCTAAAAGTGCTTCTTATCAGGCCAAAAATCTCTGTCTAATTTATTCCTGGCTTTCTGGACAGAAGGAAAATGGACATGCTTTTAACCCAAATCTGTAGTTCTTGTTGAGCCCCAAAGGTATGCGTCCACTTCTGCTGTTTTACAGATACCCATCACCTGCTTTGTCTATGATATGGATTTCAGTGCAGATTGGCAATACTAGTGTATTTAAAACCTTTATGTCATTTTGTCAGATACTTCATGTACGCCTCAGAGGATTAAAGGAGTCATGAAACTCGGATCTACTTCACAGTGGTTGGAAAAATCTCCAGATAGGCACAGCTTATATTTTCCACACTTGTCTATTCCTAAGGATGGTATTTTTCTCTCTTTCCTGGTCCTAGGACTTCTGCTCTTCCCAGTTACTAAGAATATGGGCCTAAAAGTTCCAAATAAGTTCATGAATTTTAACTTCTGTTCCTAGTTTAAGTTTGTCTCAACAGATTTCTACTTGGCTGGCCGACACCTCCACGCTTCAGTTTCTGACTATACTGTTCTGGATAACTATGAGCTCCAGACTTGCTAAAAGCTGATGTGGACCAGCCCAGCCAATGTGATTGTTCCCTGTCTCTACAGCTGAGTCAGATAACCACATGCTTCTGACAGACTTCCCCATTGCCCAGCCTTTGACTAGCCTTTCAGCCTTTGACTAGCCTTTCAGCCTTTGACTAGCCTTTTAGCCTTTGAATCTTTGACAACAATGCTCCAATGCCAGCTCAAACAGTTCCAGAAGAGACTACATCATCCCATGTTCCCTGTCCAGAATAAGACTGAAATGCTTGGTCAGAAGTAAAGTCCCAGGCATAGAGGCAAGATGACCAACTCTAATGTTCATTGACATACCAGGAAAATAGGTTCAGAGTGGTCAATTGATAAATTAATTAACCGAAATGGTTCTGCAATAAGATAAGGCACTTGACCTTCTTTGTGCAGAACCAAAGATGTATTATATAAGACTATAATCTGGTTGTACACAAAGATCAGAACGACAGGACCTTAAGAATGGCAATAGATAGAGATGTCACCACCCCAGACAAATCTGTTAGCTAATGGTTCTTACATCCCAATACCCTTGAACCCCTCCCTGGCTTATAACTGAGCCCTGTCATTGGTACTTGTGAAGGAGGGAATGTGGTGGGCCACCATACAGCTTGATCACACAGCTGCCATGACAAGTTTAGAGGCCCAGACACAGATTCTGGCAGGCAACACCTGGACCCAGGAAAAGCCATAAGCTGAATCCACCCAGTGGGGCCTGCATCTAAGGGGAAATGCCAATCATTTCAAACATTCCATATACCTCTGGACAAATGTCAGACAATCAGGGTCCTGAACGCTGGAGAACTCTCTCACCCCAACCCTGCCTAGGCTCTGGGCTCTCTGCCCTCACCTCTGCTTGGGACAGACAGACGGACAGAGCCCTAGAGCTTGAAATTAAAGGCTCTTGACTTTTACATGTAGGCTTTGGTCTCCCTTATGGTCTTTTGGTGATCACCAATATCTGGGCATAACACCTCCATCACAAGAAGAAGCCAGTGACCTATGCCAGTAGCCATCCTAATGAACATGATTTAGCACAGCCCCATTTCTTAACAAGATTTCACCCTGAGGTCCTGAGAGTTAGACCTCAGGCTCTCTTCTTGGAGAAAGACTGGGGATATCCCAGCTCCTTGGTCCCTCTGTGGACATATACAGGCTGGTAATCCTGTAAACTGCTGATGCCACAGGAATTGAGTATTCTAGGAGGTAGGAGAGCGGAGGTGCAGCCAGAACCAGCTGCTCTAAAACATGGAACAGATCCCCAGGGACTCCCAGGCCCAGATGCTCCCACAGCACTTGCTTCCCCCACATCTCTCACCCCTAACCCTGGTGCACAGCTCTGAACCCCCTTAGCACCTTCCCCACCTAAAGTGACCACAGCAGACCAAGGAGGTCTGGTTCTTAATGTGGGCTCAGTCCTTGGAGAAGATAGCAAAGTAAAAAAAAAAAAAATAGAAATTAGAGAAAGGAAACTCGGGCCTCTCATGGTAAAGAGTTTGCAACCTTAAGTGAGAGATTGTAATTAATATGGGTTCTTAAAGACCCCATGAAAGGGAAGATGAAATCCCTGTCAATTCATTTTTAAAAAAAGAGAGACAGTGACAGAGAAAGAATAAATTTTCTGGCAGACATGTCCTGTCAGGTCTGGGCAGGGCACCCCAATATACCCTGCAGCTTCTTGGCTTCCAAGTCAGCCACTTGGGTTTGGCCCTTCTATGCATCTGAATGGAACTCCTTATTCCCAGCAGCTGGAAAGCAAAGAGAGACCCCTGCAATACCTGAGTTTCTCAGAACAGCAGGTGGGGTTCCACTGCCTGCAGCATAGGCCAGCTCAGCTATTCCCAGACTTAGAGTTCACTTGTTGTCTCTGTGCTTGGCTTTTGGTTTTTATTTTCCTATTAAAGCAGGAATAACTCACTACCAAAGGTCCATTCATGGAGAAAATTCAAATGGGCCGAACTTCTGGTATAGGAATGGTTACAATTAGAACATGAAGCACATAAGCCAACACTGTTTACATTTCCCCAGTTCTTGGTCATTCATTATATGGAGAATGCACTCTTCTCCTGCTTGTCTAATCAACACTTAAATGAACGCTTACCTTTCATGGTAGGTAAACTGAAAGAGCAAAATTTAAAATCGAAGCTCCTGTCATTGGGTATGCTCTTACCTCATGATTACTACTAGGGCTTTGCTTCTGTTCTTTGCATGACATTCTGGAACCTTATTAATAATGCTGCTGCTAAAGAGGTAGCTCAGAAATAATCCCTTACTAATAAAGAGCCCACAGAAATTATTGTTCCACTAAATAAAATGCAGGCTGAATATTTGTCCACACAGATAATAATTGACAGATGACACTAGCATGTTACTCCAGATCTATAATAGCCACCATCAAAAGATGTTTTCAAGATTTAAAAATATACTTTATTGATATTGTCTAAAGTTACATCTAAAAATCCTGTACAGATGGCTTTTTAATATTTTTATAGATGTCTCTTCCAAAGCAAAAGGAGCATATATTTCATACACAAATTCCACATTATACCCACTCCAGATTGTACAGCTCTAAAGTCTTGCCTTCCTATAGCCAACCAGCTTTTATTGGATATTTCTCAGCCATGGAATGTTTTAACTGACCTCATGTGTAAATAAGCACATGAGGATAGAGAGATCTTTCTGCTCTGTGTAAACTCTTTATCTCAAGATCCTCGAATTGTTTGGAGATGATTAAAAAAAAATTCTGTAACAGCATTTAGCTTAAATTTGTAAAAGGCTGATCATTAAATGTGTACATATGTAGTTTTAATTTGCTACAGTAGACTACATATATGGTTCGACTCTTGTATAGAAAAATGGGTCTACTACATCATACTGTGCTGTGGAATGCTGCCGTAGCACCCATGCTACCACCACCTGTTTACCATGTCTGACAAGGTGCTGTGGATCAAAAAAAAGAGACAAAAGACAGCAGGTCATACATGCCAAAGGATGCCAAATTCTACACAGTATTGTAGATAGAGTTTTCTTGGACCTGCCTGGCCTATGGTCAGGATGCCAAATGCTTCTATTGAAGAAGGGAAGAAACCTTAAATACAGGCTTACAGCACAATGGAAGAACCCCTGGAGGGCAGAAGTTCAATACTGAATGTTCTGTATTCTTGCATTCTAAGTGCTTACACCAAATGCAGGATACACAGACAAAGAACCTCTGGTGAGCATTCAGGAGGGTAGAGACCAGCAGGGAATCAGCATAGGGAGGACACCTGGTTAAGGTCAGCAAGCTGGGCTGCAGTTACCCAACTTGGGAGTTCCAGGGCCCTACAGTGGATATTGCTCTGTATAAATAAAATGCTGATTGGCCAGCAGGCAGGCAGGAAGTATAGGCAGGACAAGCAGAGAAGAGAATTCTGGGAACAGGAAGGCTGAGTAAGGAGAGACACCGCCAGCTGCCTCCATGACAAGCGAGATGTAAGGTACTGTTAAGCCACGAGCTCCGTGGCAACATATAGACTAATAGAAATGGGTTAATTGAAGATCTAAGAACAGTTATCAAGAAGCCTGACACAGCCATACAGTTTGTAAGTAATATAAGTCTCTGTGTGTTTACCCTGTTGGGTCTGAGCAGCTGCAGGACTGGCAGGTGAGAGAGATTTGTCCTGACCATGGGCCAGGCAGGTCCAGGAAAACTCTAGCTACAATACTGTGTAGAATTGATGTTTTTAAATGGCAGCCACATGGCTTGCTTCTGTCTTAGCTGATGCCTCATCTGGAGGAAAAGGACCATGTGCCTGGCAGCCATCTTTACTAAGGTTAAAGAGTGCACCCCATGTAACTTCGCCACCATCTTGATCCACGTGACAAGTGATCTAAAGCCTTCCGGTTATTCTTAGATCTCTTGTTTAGACTATGAAGGCAACACCAGGTTTCTCTCCCAGGACATTTTGAATTAGGGTGGATTTTTCATGATAATAAATTCCTAAGGTTATGAAGGTATGCTCAGGTTAGCAAAAGCTAACATAGATGGCTATATTATGTCTAAGTAGGTCTAAGGGCTTACGTCTTTGCCAACACCAGGCTTCTAGAAAAAATTTAAATAAGTAACAACATATGGCTGATAAATAAGGTCTAAATTCCTAATGTCTACTAACTTAATGATATATGTATATCTTCTTTGACTTCGCGACTTCATTAAAGTTGAATTTTGGGACTGATTTAAAGTTTTATTTTGATGCTTTGGTTCAATTGTTTTAGGTGCAATCTTATCAAGAATAAAACTATAGAACTCTAAGTTTATGAAAGCTACTAACTAGTTGTACACTGTTAAAGATAATTAACACATACAAGTAAATGGTCAGTCATCCTCAACCTATGTGGAGCATGTAATAATTGCTTAATAAATGCATCTAATTGAACTATAAACACACACATAACACACACACACACACACACACACACGCACACACACACGCACACGCACACACAAACACACATCCTAATCACTGTTGGAATCAATGCAGAGATCACTGAATGGAAAACTGAGGAAATAACTGGAACTCTGACTCTGCTCATGGTTATGGCCACAAGCCACTGGTCGCTTTTTGACGTATTTTATTTGTAAAGATCAGATGCCCTGTCTGCATCATTCAGGTTAGAATCCCACAGCAAAAAGCACAGTCTTCATAGCCTCTTTGGTAAAGGAGGCTCCTTGGTGGACACTGACCATGCCTGAGGGAACTATGATGCTGATGGACCATGCAAGGAGGGCCAGATATACTGACAAGAGACCAGCTGAGGGTCCTGAGGAGATATGAGTGAGGGTGAAGCTAATTATACTTTAGAATATTCTATTACATTTATTTCATGTGTGTGAATATGGGGGTCAGAGGACAACTTATAGGTATTAGCTTCTCTCTCCTTACACCATGTGGGTCCCAGGATCAAACTCAGGACACGAGGCTTTTCAACAAACACCTGTTCCCTCTGAGCCTTCTTGCTGACCCTTTTTGTTGTTGACCAGGTTCTCACAGTCACATATGCCAGGTTAGCATTCAACTCACAGCAATCCTCCTGCCTTAGCTCCCTGAAGGCTGGAATTATAATGGGTTTCTATGCCCAGCTCATCTATACCACTTCCACACCTTCCTGCCTATCTTAAAGAGTGCCACACAGTCTAATGAGACCAATGCCCTTGGCAAGCCTGACTGAGCCAGGAAGTGCCCAGGTTACAAGGTGTAAGAGCCCACGTCTTTAACCCTCCTGGCCACATGTCTCCATCTGATGCTGGGGAAGCAGTATCCTCTGAGGCCCTTGTGAAGAACTGACCATCTCTGCAGGAAATGGCTTGTGCCTCCTGCGGGGCAACATATAGTGGAATTAAGAATTCTCCTGAACGTTTTGTTAAATAGTCTTTGAAATCTTCCTAATATACATTCCATATATTTTTATCAAATTCACCCTCCCCTTTCCCCCAACTGATGGTCCCCCCAACTCCCCTCCCAACTTCATGTCACTTAGTGAATAAATCATTGAATCCAGTTAGTGCTTCTCATATACACACGTGGGTGAGGCCATCCACTGGGATCTGGGCAACCTGCCAGCGACCACACCCCTGAGGAAACTTGACTGTCTGTCCTGGCTGGGTTTTATGCCAGCTTGACACAAACTAGAGTCACCTGAGAAGCGGGAACTTCAGTGGAGAAATGCCTCCATTATATGGGGCAGAGTTGTAGAGGGCAGCCTGATGCTATGCCCATTTGTCAAATAACTGTAGTAGGTTCATCCCAGGGACCTGGGATCTCCCAAACATGGGTCCTCGGTCAGATATACAAATCCAGAATGGAGTTTCCCCTTGTGGAGTGGGCCTCAAATCCTGTCAGAATGTGGGCAGTGACCCCTATAACATCCATGCCAATATTGTACCCATGGGTATCTTGCCAGAGCAGTCCTGATTGACCTGGTTCTCACCTGGAAAAATACAGTGGTGGGCAATGACTGACTATTAAAAATACTAAAGAGAACTCATGAAAATTCAACTCTGGATCTGCAACAACCTAACTCTCCATCACAAAGTTCTAATTAGTTATTCAGCCTTGTAGAGTCTTGTTTCTTTCTCTTTTCCTTCCTCCCCTTTCCCTAGAAACTTCAGTTGACAAGATCCTGGAGGAAGGGGGGATTGCAGCTGACTATGCCTGGGACCTGGAGAGTGCTCCTGAGTGGCTCGCTGAAGAAGGGAGGTCTTAGCCAAGGACAGAAGCATGCAGAACCTCCTGCAAATGCAGGAGTGGAACAGCATGCAAGGCCCTGGGAACAGCCTCTGCAGAGACCCAGAGGTGGGATAAAACCCAGAAGAAACACACAAAGGAGCAGAGTGGGAAGGGGAGGACAGACAGGGAGCCAGGGAGATGGCAAGGGGGCAGGTCATTCCCTAGGGCTGCAGGGACAAAGTGTGCAAATACTCATGTGACAGAGTAACAGTGGGATTCAAGAGCAGAGTGGCTCTGGGTTAGAGACCCAAGAACAAGACATCAGTGGGCTGGTCCCTTCCAGTGTCCCAAGGGAGACTCTGCTCCCACCTCTGCCTTCTGCTGGCTCCTGCTGTCCACTCCCTGCCTCCTCCCTCACACCACAGCGCCCTGTGTGCACAGCTCTGTCCAAGGTCTCCATCACACTAGAGAGACAGCGGCCTCATCCTAATGACCATCATTTGGCACAGCCCCATTTCTTAGTAAGATTTCACCCTGAGGTCCTGAGAGTTAGACCTTAGTCTCTCTTCTTGGAGAAAGGCTGGGGATGTCTTAGTTCCTTCACTCCTCTATGGACATGTAAGGATGGGAACCCTGTAAATGCTAATCTTACGGGAACTGAGGGTTCTAGGAGGTAGGAGGGCAGAGTAGCAGCCTGAGCCAGCTGCTCTAAAACACGGAACAGATCCCTGGGACTCCCAGGCCCAGATGCTCCCATAGCATTGCTTCCCCCACATCTTTTACCCCTAACCCTGGTGCAGAGCTCTGAACCCTCTTAGCTCCTTCCCCAGCTGAAGTGACCACAGCACACCAGGGAGTCTGGGTCCTAATGTGGGCTTGGTCCTTGGAGAAGACAACAAAATTAAAAAAAAAAAAAAAAAAATAGGAATTAGAGGTAGGAAACTCGGGCCTCTTGTTTTAAAGAGTTTGCAAGCTTAAATGAAAAAGTGGAATTAATATGGGTTCTTAAAGACCCAATGAAAGGGAAGATGAAATTCCTGTCGATTCATTTTTTAAAAGAGAGAGAGACAGTGACAGAGAAAGAATAAATTTTCTGGCAGACATGTCCTGGCAGGTCTGGGCAGGGCATCCCAATATCCCCTGCAGCTGCTTGGCTTCCACTTGGGTTCAGCCCTCTTATGGATCTGACTGGAACTCACAAAGTCCATTTTTCCCAGCAGCTGGAAAGCAAAGAGAGACCCCTGCAATGTCTGAGTTTCTCGGAATACCAGGTGGGGCTCCACTGCCTGCAGCACAGGCCAGCTCAGCAGTTCCCAGACTTAGAGTTCACTTGTTGTCTGTGTGCTTGGCTTTTGGTTTTTGTCTTCTCGGTGTTATATTTTTCCTATCAAAGCAGGAATAACTCAATATCAAATATCCCTTCATGGAAAAAATTAAAATGGCCACAACTTCTAATATCAAAATCTCTTCTGGGTCCTGCCCTGTGGAGATTTCTCCCAGAGTCCTGGGGAAGATGCTACAAACATTGGGGAGGGGGTGAATTTGAGGGGAATGAATCTAAGTACACCCCGCACTTACATCTATCCACTTTATTCTTCTAAGACCAAATTCTATCTGCACAGCTTCAGTTCTGGTCTCACACTCAGCTCCTCTCTGTCCCTTCTCTTCCTGTCCTCTCATAGTACTAACTAAGCTCCTTTGCTCTTGACCACATCTTCATCATCAGTTCCTCCATCCATGCTGGTCCCTTCCTTTTCTACTCTCCTGACCTGACCCAATCCACCTGCCACCTGCACAAACTCTGCCTGTTCCTTCTTCTCCAGCCTCGAAACTCTGCTTCGAATCTTGCTTCAAATGCTTCCTTGCCCTTTTCTCAAGAAGACCCTTATCTTCTAAGCAGTTGCTCTAGGGCTGTGAGAGGAGGGGAGATCTGAGCTTGATTTGCACAAGAAGCAAAGCTATGCCCTAGCAGAGAGGAGCTAGGATGATTACCTTAATTCAGGGGCCTCAGAGGCCTAACAGGTGATCTGACCAGCTATTCTGCCTGTCCCTTGTCCGTGGATGCTTTGATTGGAGGTGGCCCTATCTTTGGATGCTAGCTAAAGGGGATGTTGCAGAAGACAGATATCCAATTCCAATGCTAAAATGGGAGTATGGAGCCTGGGGCAGATAGCCTTGTCTACATGACCTTATCCAAGTACTTAAACATGTATGCCCAAGGAATGGTCCATGTACATTGTTATAAGTTCTTGGGGGAAATTATGAGAGCACAAGAAATGCATAAGAGGAAGCAGCTGATATCTTAAAAACCAAATAACACCAATATCAATATTCCTTGATATTTGGCTCCTCCTCCAGAAGGATTCCATGATCCATCCAGGTATAGCTTTACCATGTACAGCTGAATCTCTGTTTCATATTCTTACAGCCTGCAGCATTCTGGTATGGGAATGGTAACAATTAGAACATAAAGCAAATAAGCTGATGTTGTCTACATTTCCCCAGGTATTGGTCATTCATTCTTTGGAGGATGCTCTCTTCTCCTGCTTCTCAAATCAACGCTTAAACAAATGTTTACCTTTCATGGTAGGTAAACTGAAAGAGCAAAATTTAAAACCGTGGGTCATGTCGTTGGGTATGCTCTTATCTGTTTATCACCACTAGGGGTTTGCCTCTGCTCTTTAAATCAATTTCTGGAAACTGTGGGTTGAGTTTTTGGGAAATGTAGCTCCTCAAGTAGAGAGGGTTGTTAGCTTATTAATAATGCTGCTGCCAAAGAGGTAGCTCAGAAATAATCCCTTACTAATAAAGAGCCCACAGAAATTATTGTACCACTAAATAAAATGCAGGTTGAATATTTGTCCACACAGATAATAATTGACAGATGACACTAGCACGTTACACCAGATCTAAAATAGTCACCATCAAAAGATCTTTATGATTACAAAGAAAGACTCCATGGGTATTGCCTAAAGTTACATCTAAAAATCCTGTACAGATGGCTTTTTAATGTTTTTATAGATGTCTCTTCTAAAGGAAAGGGGCATGTATTTCATACACAAGTTCCACATTATACCCACTCCAGATTGTACAGCTCTAAAGTCTTACCTTCCTATAGCCAACCAGCTTTTATTGGATATTTCTCAGCCATGGAATGTTTTAACTGACCTCATGTGTAAATAAGCACATTAGGATAAAGATATCTCTCTGCTCGGTGTAAACTCTTTATCTCAAGATCCTCGAATTGTTTGGGGATGGTTAAAAAAAAAAATTCTGTAACAGCATTTAGCTTAAATTTGTAAAAGGCTGATCATTAAATGTGTACATATGTAGTTTTAATTTGCTACAGTAGACTACATACATGGTTTGACTCTTGTTTAGAAAAATGTGTCTACTACATCACTGTGTAGAACTGACGTTTTCAATGGCAGTCACATGGCTTGCCTCTGTCTTAGCTGATGCCTCATCAGGAGGAAAAGGACCGTGTGCTTGGCAGCCATCTTTACTAAGATTAAAGAGTGCACACCATGTAACTTCACCACCATCTTGATCCATGTGTCACGAGGTCTAAAGCCTTCCGGTTATTCTTAGATCTCTTGTTTAGACTATGAAGGCAACACCAGGTATCTCTCCCAGGATATTTTGAATTAGGGTGGATTTTTCATGATGATAAATCCCTTAGGTAATGAAGGTATGCTCAGGTTAAAAAAGTTAACTTAGAGATCCATATATCTAAGGGCTTATGTTGGTGCCAACACCAGGCTTCTAGAAAATTTTAAATAAGAAACAACATATGGTTGATATCTAAGGTCTAAATTCCTAATGTCTCTTCACCCAACAGAAACTAACTTAAATATTTATGTCTAATTTCATTGTCTTTGTGACTGTATTAACGTTTTATTTTGGGACTGGTTTAAAGTTTTATTTTGATGCTTTGGTTCAATTGTTTTAGGCTCAGGTTTAACAAGATGAAAATTATAGAACTCTAATCTTATAAAAGCTACAACTAGTTGTAAACTGATAATTAAGACATGCTGGCAAATGATCAGTCATCTTCGACCCACTTGGAGCATGTAAGAAGTGCTTAATAAATGCATCTAGCCGAACCATGAACCAAACACACACACACACACACACACACACACACAGCTGTACTTCTATGTCTCCATCCCTCAGCATTTACACACATGATCATGGCATCTTCTGTGATTTATTGTTGTTAAAAGCAGGCTTTCAGGAAGGGTGTCTGTGATGCAACAGTATGGAAGGGTGGGTGGGCCAGAGTCAGAAGCCTGGAACCTGACCCCATTTGGACACTCCCTCTCTGGGTCCTTGGGACCTTGGGACCTCCTGCCCTCTATGTCAAGGCCTGCAGCAGAGGAGCACATCCCACGACTCTGGAGCATTCTTAGTAGGTGCTGCTGTGCTCCCAGGAGGACACATGCCCACTTTTCATCCAGCTGAGGATGGAGGGAAGGCAAGGCCCATCAGGTCTACACTTCAGTCATCCCAGCACTAAGCAGGGGGATGGTGAATTCCAGGCTAGCCTGTTGTACAGAGCAGCAGAAGCTCACTTCAAAAAAGCAAACACAGAGAAAAAAGTTAATGCGGGTATGGCTCATCATCTCCGTCTGAAATGGAAAACGCACACTCATGTCAGGAGCCTAAGTTACTACTTAGAAGGGGGTACAAATGAGGGTAGGCACCACAACTGGCCAGCTGGAGCCATCAGAAGAAGGGGCAGAACATCCCATGTTGGGAAGATGGCCAGCAGGACATCTTCATGCTTTAGCACATTGAGGGTACATGTAGCCCCGCCTGAGATGCCATCATTCAGTGACAGATCTGTTGTAACACAAATTTCTGAATGGTCTTATAATAAAAAAGAAAGAAAAACTGGAGCCAGATATTGGGGTGAAAGCTGAAAGATCAGAGAAACAGAACAAGGCAGCTCCAAGTTTTTACCACTACGAAATCATCAGTCTAAAGAGTGAGTGTTGCTGTTTCTGAATGCCTTAGATACCTTTCTTGGCCCTGACATCACTTCCTGGGATTAAAGGCGTGTGCTTCCCATGCAAAGGCTTGAGATCTCAAGTGTTGGGATTAAAGGTGTGTGCCACCACGCCTGCCTCTGTTCCCCGAGTGGCCTTGAACTCAGAGGATCTCTGTCTCTCAGTGATAGGATTAAGGGTGTGTGCCATCACTGTCTGGCCTCTATATCTAATCTAGTGGCTGGCTCTGTCCTCTGATTCCCAGATAAGTTTTACTGGTGTGCACAATATATCACCACAATCTGTCAAGTGGGAGACATGGCCTACCCACCTGTCTGGTGCAGGTCAACACTAAAGACCACTCCAGCCTCAGCTGTCTGCATCCCGTGTCCCCGACCTCTCACTTCCTTCCTGACCTGGGTTTTGGTTCCAACAGCTCTGCACCAAAGTCTCAAACCGAGTCCGCACATGACATCAAAAAAACTGCTGCGTTCCTCACAGGCCTGGAGACACTGGTGGGAGGAAACAGCACACTGAGGTCACACACAAGAGACCTGCAAGGTCATCTAATAATGGCCAACCATTCTCTGGTGTACAGGATCTTCTGAACGGGGCTTGTCGTGTGTGTACACTCCTGTTTGTGTCAGAGTTTATTGTGGAGCAGTCTGCTGTGTTTTTATATCATGTATCTCATGATTACAGAGTCTCTGCCTGATTTTGAGTATGAAGTATGGATTGTGTGTGAGTGTGTGTGTGTGTGTGTGTACATATGTGTGTATCAGAGAGAGAGAGACAGAGATGGGGGAGTATACACTTATGCTCAGAGACCACAAGAAGACATGGGGTGTCTTCTCTTATTATTCATCTTCTCCCTTTGAGGAAGGCTCTCTCTGTGAGTGAGGAGCTTGGCTGACATTCAGCAGGCCACAGAGATTCTCCTGGCTCTGCCCCCCATAGTTCTGGGGTTTCAGGTCCACGTGTGGCACCTCCTAAGTTTAGGTGGGTGGTGGGCATTTGAACTCAGTTCCTCACACTTGTACAGCAAGTGCCCTTAACCACTGAGCTGCCTCCCAAACCACTGTGTATTTACAGTGCATGATTTTCTGTGGTGCCTAACTGTAGTTTGATTTTTTTTTCTGCCTGGCCCACAATCAGGCCAAATCTCTCTCACCTGCCAGGCCCTAGAAGCTCAGAACCAAACAAATAAACACACAGAAACTTACATTGTTTACAAACTGTATGGCCATGGTAGGCTTCTTGTTATCTACTTCTTCTATCTTAAATTAACCCATTTCTATTAATCTATAGTTTGCCGCGTGGCTCGTGGCTTACCATTACCTTACATCTTCCTTGTCATGGCGGCGGCTGGCAGTATCTCTCCCCTCAGCCTTCCTATTCCCAGAATTCTCTTCTGTCTGGTCCCGCCTATACTTTCTGCCTGGCCACTGGCCAATCAGAATTTTATTTACACAGAGCAATATCCACAGCATCTAACTTACCATTTTGGGGTCTTGATAGTGCAGGTCCTGAGAGCTCTCTGTGTGTGTGTGTGTGTGTGTGTGTGTGTGTGTGTGTGTGTGTGTGTGTGTGCATCCTGTGAGCTTGTAGAGTGGATGAGCAACAGACTATGAAATAGCTGTGAGTGTGTGGGTGTGTGTGCACATTTGAGTAAACTAGGCAGGCAGCAAACTGTGTCTTAGGTGTGTGCAGATGTGTGGCTGTGGCCATACCATCAGGCTTTGATGCTGACATGGAAAAATCACCTACCGATGGTGTTTAGGACACACCAAATCACTCAGCGACTCAGGAGGGTCTCACCCTCAAGTGCATATTTTTAACTTCAGGTCCAGCACACAATCAGGCTCAGCAGCGAAGTCATCTTAAGTAGGGTCATGGCTGGGGTTCCTCCTCTCTTGGGCTGTCCCCCACACTGCCATTTCCAAGGCAGTCCTTCTGAGATGACACTGCTTCCCCACTGGAAAACTGTGAGGCTAGGGAAGTCCATGACCAAGACAGGCTTCTGGAGAGCCATCCTCCCAGCTCATTTCTGGGTCACCCTCTCTGGCCCCCTCCACTCAGCAGGGTTCTAAGTCCCTGCAGCTTCCCACAGCATGCTGCCCTAGTCTGCTCCAGGCTGGCCTCTCATTCCCTGCTGCCTGAGACTCTGCACTGTTTCCATGACTCTCCTAAGCCAAGGGCTGTGGCCTTGTCTCCAAGTTAATAGCAGCAGTTCTCACACTGGCCAGCGGGCTGTGCTGTGTCCCCCAGATGTAAAGTCTCAAGTATTCTGTCAGTTCTCCAAGACCCCACTGTGCTATCAGGGGTGCTCATGAGTGTCTTTGTGGGTTGGTTTGTAGTCGGCAGCCTTCAGATGTCTCTTTGGTTGGTGGTCTCTGGGATGCTGTCCATCAGGAGCCACCTGGGACTCCATTTATTTTTCTGGAAAGCCTTAGGCTTAAGTTCGCCCCACTGTTACCATCGGGCCCTTTCCAATGGATAGTTTCTTGATCTTTTCAATTTCCACATACTTAAGGCTGCATTGCCTTTAGGGTAAAAATGCTTTCAGGCAGCAGAAGTATTATCCTTCAAAGTGAAAAAAATTTAATTTTAATGTTAGTATAACTAGATATAGCATAGTATGTGGGGGTGTACATGGTGTAGCCTCTTACCCCTTTTTTTAATGTTTAAAAAATTTCCAGTTAAGTATTTGATGGTGGCATATCATAACTTTACCCTCTGGTTTGTAAGGGATCTTAGTAGCATGAATAATATAAAAAATTTTAAATCATTTGTTAGCATGAGCAGGATCATTATTAACATTCAGTTGTGCCAGAGTGTGGTGGAGCTCGCCTTTAATCGCAGCACTCCACAGGCAGAGCCAGCAGATCTCTGTGAGTTTGAGGCCAGCCTGGTCTACAGAGTGAGATCAGGAAAGGTGCAAAGCTACACAGAGAGACCCTGTCTCAAAAAAAAAAAAAATTCAGTTGTAATGAGATTACCTAGGAAGGACATGTATTAAGAGCTATTTGACAAAGTCAAATTCCAGATAAGATATAATGGTATTTTCAAGAGTTCCCAGGGCCTCACGCCAAGCCTAGGGCTGTGCTCTCTAGTTGACTAGTCAGGGAGGGCACTATGCATGCCTCTAGGGAATTTTGGTGCAGATTCTTATACTGACAATCTCTGACAGAGCGGGTCCCACACAGAGACAGCTGTAGTTTAAAGTGTCAAGCTGACGTTCGTTGATAACTAATGATGTACTAGAAGCTTGGAATGAAATCATGACTTTCTATTGTAGAGAATAATGCCTTTGATAGAGGGGCCCTGAATTATCTTCCTTGGCAGAGTTTGATCATCTATGAGACCAAGGGCAAGTATAAAAATTAAAAGCAAAAAAAAAAAAAAAACTAGCAAGATATATTTAAGTCACAATGGTCATTACCTTGTGAGGATTGGAAGCCTAAGGCTTTATTAAGTTAAGATTTGGGATTACCAAAGTTTAGGACAATTATCATTTAGAGTTTGAAAAGACTGTTCTGAAGGTAGCAGTGTGTTTAGAGGTCCCTGAGAAATAATCACAGAGGATCCTGAAGAAGGAAATCATGGAGTTTTTCCAGGTAAGCATGAAGGTTTGTATTCAGTCGGCAGTGTAAATGAATGAGCACAAGAGCAATCTCAAAGCATAAGAGTTCCTCAGAAGAAAGGCTTGCTGGGAGGCTCTAATTTCTACGACACTGTGAAGACTGTCTGACAGAAGAGATTTTCAGGCTGTCCCCAAAGTGACTTTAGGTGTAAATGTAATTTTTTTAAAACTGCAATTTGAGGAAAAACAAAAAGAAAAGAAAAACAAAAACAAAAACAAAAAAAAAAAAAAAAAAAGAAAAAAAAAAAAAAAAAGCCGGGCAGTGATGGCACACGCCTTTAATCCCAGCACTTGGGAGGCAGAGGCAGGAAGATCTCTGTGAGTTCGAGGCCAGCCTGGTCTACCAAGTGAGTTCCAGGAAAGGCTCAAAGCTACACAGAGAAACCCTGTCTCAAAAAGCATAAATAAATAAATAAATAAATAAATAAATAAATAAATAAATAATAAATAAATAAATAAATAAATAAAATGCACTTTGGATTTAACCCTTTAGGCCTCCAAGTGCATTTGAGAAACATGCAACTGTGTTTGCATTTTTAATTTTTTAAAACAAGAATGTTCTTCGTTATAAAGCATTAAACCTTCTCAGCCGTCTCCAGTCACTTTCAATAAACTCTTCCCTTTATTCAGATGACTAGTTAACAGGGTCCAACACTGCATTCCCTGTCTGTTGTTGGTTGTTTTGCTCTTTGGAGGTGCCTGCCACCCAGCTCCCAATAAATTACACATGGAGGCTTATTCTTAAATATAAATGTCTGGACTTAGCTTGGTTTGTTTCTTGCCAGCTTTCCTTAACTTTAATTTATCCAACTACCTTTTGCCTCGGGGCCTTTTCATTTTCTTAGTCCTGTATATCTTATTTTTACTCTTACTCCATGGCTGACTGGGTGGCTGGAGGCTGGTCCCTGGCGTCCTTCTCTTCTTTTTCTCTTGCTCCTTCTTCTTTTCCTCCCAGATTTCTTCTTCTGTTTATCCCTCTCTGCCTGCCAGCCCTGCCTATCCTTTCTCCTGCCTTGCTATTGACCATTCAGCTCTTTATTAGACCATCAAGTGTTTTAGACAGGCACAGTCACACAGCTTCACAGAGGTAAACAAATGCAACATAAAAGAACACAACACATCTTTGCCTCATTAAACAAACGTTCCACAGCATAAACAAATGTAACACATTCAAAAATAATATTCTACAACACCTCTCAACCTCAAGTGATTAATGAAGACAAAAAAAGGGGGGGTGGATTAGAGCCCTAGTGGGGAGACAGGAATGAACAACAGCCACCTATAAAGCTCCAGGGCTGGGGCCGCGTTGCCAGATTCCCACACACAGTCACGTTGACCTTAAGGTGCAGAGGTGTTTCAATCCTCTTGGGAAGACAGATGTTAGAACTAAGGGATCTGAGGAACTTGCACTTTGGGATCTGACATAGTTATCAAGTTCCTAGACTGGAAGATGAGATAAATGGAAGGAAGAGAAAGTGGGGTCAGGGTAGCTAGAGAGGGAAAAGGCTTTGCCTAGGAGAAAGAGAGTGTGGAACTTGTCCTGAGTTCAGGGAATGAAAAGCAGCCGCTGCCAGTCTGGGAGATGGACTACAAAGAGAAAATTGGGGTGTTACACCTACCAGGAGGTGGCACAATATCCTACAGTGGCAGGCACTGAATTACCTTATCTAAGGTTAAGCCGCCCGTTTTTAAGAATTGGCACCCGCTTTTGACAGGATCCAGTCAACACAGAGAATTTTAGAGTGTATGTGGGAGGAGTCCAGGCACCTCTGCAGACTGAGAATCTACATGAAGAAGAGCTACAAGCTAATTAAGTCTAGAGGAGGTGGTGCAGGGGGAGTAAGGTTACCATCCAGTGAAGAGGTGTCCGTATTCTCCCACAGCTTTTTAAAGTCATTTCTTAAAGAGCCACATTGTGACCACCAATACCTATTGTCAAATACTGCACAACCGAACAGGAAGACCGTGGTCAAAGCCCCTCTCCCACCCTCCTGAACCTTTTGTCTGTCTATCTGCCTGCCTCTCCCCCCCCCCCAATAAATCTCGTTTGAGGTCTGTTGCATGGTGGAATCTCTGCAGCATACCCTGACCTACCAAGTTACTCCTCCACTTAACCCTAAGGTTTCAGGACCTCAGGGTGAAATGTTGTTAAGAAGTGGGGCTGTGCTAAGTGATGGTCTTTAGGATGGCTCCTGGCCTGAGGCCGCTGTCTCTCTGGTGTGATGGAGACATTGGACAGAGCTGTGCACTCAGGGTGCTGTGGTGTGAGGGAGGAGGCAGGGAGTGGACAGCAGGAGCCAGCAGAAGGCAGAGGTGGGAGCAGAGTCTCCCTTGGGACATTGGAAGGGACCAGCCTGCTGATGTCTTGACCTTGGGTCTCTAACCCAGAGCCACTCTGCTCTTGAATCCCCACTGTCACTCTGTCACTTGAGTATTTGCACACTTTGTCCCTGCAGCCCTAGGGAATGACCTGCCCCCTTGCCATCTGAATGAGTGTCTTTGTGTTGGTTTCGTGTCGGCAGCCTTCAGATGTCTCTTTGGTTGGTGGTCTTCTGGGGATGCTGGTCCATCAGGGCACCTTGGATCATTTATTTTTTCTGGAAAGCCTTTAGGCTTAGTTCGCCCCACTGTTACCATCTCGGCCCTTCCAATGGATAGTTCGTTGATCTTTTTGCTGCAAATTTCCAATATTAAGGCTGCAGTTGCTTTAGGGTAAATGGCTTTCAGGCAGCAGAAGATTATTCCTTCAAAGTGAAAAAAATATTAATTTTTTAATGTTAGATATAACTAGTTAGCATAGTATGTGGGGGTTAATGGTTGTAGCTCTACCCTTTTTTAATGTTTTAAAATTTCCAGTTAGTATTGATGGTGGCTATCATAAACTTTACCCTCTGGTTTGTAAGGGATTCTGTAGTAGCATGAATAATATAAAAAATTTACTCATTGTTAGCATGGCAGGATCATTATTAAAACAGTTGTGGCCAGAGTGTGGTGGAGCTCGCTTTAATCGCAGCACTCCACAGGCAGAAGGCCGCAGATCTTGTGTGAGTTTGAGGCCAGCCTGGTCTTACAGTGAGGATCAGGAAAGGTTGCAAGCTCACAGAGAGACCTGTATCAAAAAAAAAAAAAAATTAGTGAATGAGATTACCTAGGTAAGGACATGTATTAAGAAGCATTTGGGCAAAGTCAAATTCCAGATAGAGACTATAATGTTGATTTTCAAGAGTTCCCGGGGGCCTCACGCCAAGGGCTAGGGCTGTGCTCTCTTAGTGACTTTAGGTCAGGTAGGGCACTGATGATGCCTCTAGGGAATTTGGTGCCATTCTTATACTGACAATCTCTGACCAGAGGGGTCCCACACGAGGACAGCTGTAGTTTAAAAGTGTCAGTGCGTTCGCTGATAACTAATGATGTACTTAGAGCTTGGATATGAAACATGCTTTCTATTGTAGAGAGGCTTGGATAGTAGGGGGCCCTGAATTATCTTCCTTGGCAGAGTTTGATCATCTATGAGACCAAGGGCAAGTATAAAATTAAAAGCAAGAAAAAAAAAACTAGGGGGGGGGGTCAAGATATAGTTAGTTCACAATGGTCAATTTACCTTGTGAGGATTGGTGAAGCCTAAGCTTTATTAAGTTAAGATTTGGATTACCAGTTTTGGACAATTATCATTTAGAGTTTGAAAAGACTGTTCTGAAGGTGCAGCCTGTGTTTAGGGTTCCCTGAGAGCTCTCTCACAGAGGATCCTGAAGAGGATCAGGAGTTTTTCCAGGTAGCTGAAGGTTTGTATTTTCGGTCGGCAGTCGGTAAATGTAGCCCCGCCTGAGATGCCATCATTCAGTGACAGATCTGTTGTAACACAAATTTCTGAATGGTCTTATTAATAAAAAAGAAAGAAAAACTGGAGCCAGATATTGGGGTGAAAGCTGAAAGATCAGAGAAACAGAACAAGGCAGCTCCAAGTTTTACCACTACGAAATCATCAGTCTAAAGAGTGAGTGTTGCTGTTTCTGAATGCCTTAGACACCTTTCTTGGCCCTGACATCACTTCCTGGGATTAAAGGCGTGTGCTTCCCATGCAAAGGCTTGAGATCTCAAGTGTTGGGATTAAAGGTGTGTGCCACCACGCCTGCCTCTGTTCCCCGAGTGGCCTTGAACTCAGAGGATCTCTGTCTCTCAGTGATAGGATTAAGGGTGTGTGCCATCACTGTCTGGCCTCTATATCTAATCTAGTGGCTGGCTCTGTCCTCTGATTCCCAGATAAGTTTTACTGGTGTGCACAATATATCACCACAATCTGTCAAGTGGGAGACATGGCCTACCCACCTGTCTGGTGCAGGTCAACACTAAAGACCACTCCAGCCTCAGCTGTCTGCATCCCGTGTCCCCGACCTCTCACTTCCTTCCTGACCTGGGTTTTGGTTCCAACAGCTCTGCACCAAAGTCTCAAACCGAGTCCGCACATGACATCAGAAAAACTGCTGCGTTCCTCACAGGCCTGGAGACACTGGTGGGAGGAACAGCACACTGAGGTCACACACAAGACAGCTGCACACTCATCTAATAATGGCCAACCATGCTCTGGTGTCCAGGATCTTCTGCACGGGGCTTGTCGTGTGTGTACACTCCTGTTTGTGTCAGAGTTTATTGTGGAGCAGTCTGCTGTGTTTATATATCATGTATCTCATGATTACAGAGTCTCTGCCTGATTTTGAGTATGAAGTATGGATTGTGTGTGAGTGTGTGTGTGTGTGTACATGTGTGTGTATCAGAGAGAGAGAGAGACAGAGATGGGGGAGTATACACTTATGCTCAGAGACCACAAGAAGACATGGGGTGTCTTTCTTTATTATTCATCTTCTCCCTTTGAGGCAGGCTCTCTCTGTGAGTGAGGAGCTTGGCTGACATCCAGCAGGCCACAGAGATTCTCCTGTCTCTGCCCCCCATAGTTCTGGGGTTTCAGGTCCATGTGTGGCACCTCCTAAGTTTAGGTGGGTGGTGGGCATTTGAACTCAGTTCCTCACACTTGTACAGCAAGCGCCCTTAACCACTGAGCTGCCTCCCAAACCACTGTGTATTTCCAGTGCATGATTTTCTGTGGTGCCTAACTGTAGTTTGATTTTTTTTCTGCCTGGCCCACAATCAGGCCAAATCTCTCTCACCTGCCAGGCCCTAGAAGCTCAGAACCAAACAAATAAACACACAGAAACTTACATTGTTTACAAACTGTATGGCCATGGCAGGCTTCTTGTTATCTACTTCTTCTATCTTAAATTAACCCATTTCTATTAATCTATAGTTTGCCGCGTGGCTTGTGGCTTACCATTACCTTACATCTTCCTTGTCATGGCGGCGGCTGGCAGTATCTCTCCCCTCAGCCTTCCTATTCCCAGAATTCTCTTCTGTCTGTCCCTATACTTCCTGCCTGGCCACTGGCCAATCAGAATTTTATTACACAGAGCGATATCCACAGCATCTAACTTACCATTTTGGGGTCTTGATAGTGCAGGTCCTGAGAGGTGTGTGTGTGTGTGTGTGTGTGTGTGTGTGTGTGTGTGTGTGTGTGTGCATCCCGTGAGCTTGTAGAGTGGATGAGCAGCAGACTATGAAATAGCTATGAGTGTGTGGGTGTGTGTGCACATTTGAGTAAACTAGGCAGGGCAGCAAACTGTGTCTTAGGTGTGTGCAGATGTGTGGCTGTGGGCCATACCATCAGGCTTTGATGCTGACATGGAAAAATCACCCTACCGATGGTGTTTAGGACACACCAAATCACTCAGCGACTCAGGAGGGTCTCACCTCAAGTGCATATTTTTAACTTCAGGTCCAGCACACAGTCAGGCTCAGCAGCGAAGTCATCTTAAGTAGGGTCATGGCTGGGGTTCCTCCTCTCTTGGCTGTCCCCCACACTGCCATTTCCAAGGCAGTCCTTCTGAGATGACACTGCTTCCCCACTGGAAAACTGTGAGGCTAGGGAAGTCCATGACCAAGACAGGCTTCTGGAGAGCCATCCTCCCAGCTCATTTCTGGGTCCACCCCTCTGGCCCCCTCCACTCAGCAGGGTTCTAGTCCCTGCAGCTTCCCACAGCATGCTGCCCTAGTCTGCTCCAGGCTGGCCTCTCATTCCCTGCTGCCTGAGACTCTGCACTGTTTCCATGGCTC
Organism: Onychomys torridus; assembly: GCF_903995425.1. NCBI lineage: Eukaryota > Metazoa > Chordata > Mammalia > Rodentia > Cricetidae > Onychomys > Onychomys torridus. Next base: position 32,026,582 of record NC_050464.1, read on the forward strand.
TCCTAAGCCCAAGGCCAGTGACCTTGTCTCCAAGTTAATAGCAGCAGTTCTCACACTGGCCAGCGGGCTGTGCTGTGTCCCCCAGATGTAAAGTCTCAAGTATTCTGTAAGTTCCCCAAGACCCCACTGTGCTATCAGGGGTGCTCATGAGTGTCTTTGGGTAGAGTTGGGCAATTTGTAATTTTGGAGACACACTGTGAGTCAGGACTGGTGTAAGATCTTTACATAGAGGATCATTGATGTTTAATGATACATGTGTGCACGTTGGGGCTTGAGGGGGGATCAGTGGCTAGGGTTCCAGTATTCTGTAGGAAGACAGTGATCCTCTGGGAAGTTCTGCATTCTGCACAAACACTCCAGTAGTCACCCAGACCACTGCCCAGGTCTGAGTTTTCTATTCTTTAGGAGAAGACACGTCAGTTATTAATATTCTATGAGTTCTCTGCTGCCTCATGTTTAGAAAGACAAATCTACCAGCCACAAATATCACTGTTAAGTTGAGGGGACATCCAAGGGGCCTTCATCCCCCACTGAGCCAGCCTGCTACTTAATGCCCTTCTCTGATTCCCACTCCCAAAATTCTAAAGTCCCTCTTCCCCAGCTCGGTTTCAAAGAGATGCTCTCTGTGGGAGACTTTCTCAATTGATAAGGGTTTTCAGTTCAGGAATAGAAGGAGTGGGCTGTGGGGATGGTCAGTGAGTAATGTGCTTGCCACAGAAGCTTGAGGACCAGTGTTGGAAGCCCAGGACTCAGGGAGAAGCTGGGAATGGTGGCACAGGATTGTAATCCCAGCACTGGGGAGGGTCCCTGGGGCTTTTTGCCCAGTGAGGTCAAGCTGAATTGTTGAATTCCAAGCCAGGGAGAGATCCTTTTCCTCTTCATAGGGCTATAGTTTCCACTATCAGAACTTTCTAAAGAGAACTTAATTATGCTCAAATCCACTGTCTTGTGTCCTGGACTGATCAGTTAACTTAGTCCAACCAAAATGTCCCCCATTCATGGGACTGAATATCTGTACAGCATCTTATATCCAGACAACTGGTCTTAAAGGATAAAGACAATGATATACTGTCTCCTATTACAGGTGTTTCTTTTTGCCCTCCTAACAAAGGCTTTGGATTCCAAAATAGACAAGCTGAGCGATAACACCCAATACTATAGTTGGGTTTTTTTGGGGGGCTTGTTTTTTGTTTTTGTTTTTGTTTGTTTAGTTTTCTCTTTCTCTTTGCTCTTTGGGGGCCCTCCCCCAAGATCCCAAATAAATATACAGAGGTTTATTCTTACTTATGAATGCTTGGCTTTAACTTGGCTTATTTCTAGCCAGCTTTTCCTAACTGAAATTGATCCCATCTATCTTTTGCCTCTGGGGCTTTTATCTTTCTCTAGCCTCTATACTTTCTTCTTTCCCACTAGCTTGTGTGTAGCTGGGTGGCTGACCCCTTGAATCCTCCTCTCCTCCTTTTCTCGCTCCCAGATCTCTCTTCCCAGGTTTCTCCTTCTATTTATTCTCTCTGCATGTGAGCCCCAACCTATCCTTTCTCCTGCCTCGCTGTTGGCCATTCAGCTCTTTACTAAGACCATCAGGTGCCTTAGACAGGCACAGCATTATACAAATGCAACGTAAGAGAACGCAACACATCTTCTTATGATTACACAAATGTTCCACAGCATAAACAAATGGAACACATCGCCAACTAATATTCTACAGCCCAATACAATCAGTAAACACAGCAGCAGCGTTTTGGAAGCCGGTTACATAGTGTCTCTGTTTCCACAAAGTCTCAGCTTGATGAGTTCAAGTCTTGAAGTCTCCCCAGGTCATCAGCTCACTCTTTCTCTTTGTGGGTTGGTTTGTCGTCGGCAGCCTTCCAGATTGTTTCATTGGTCTGGTGGTCTCTGGGATGCTGTCCATCAGGAGCCACCTGGGACTCCATTTATTTTCTGGAAAGCCTTAGGCTTAAGTTCCCCCCACTGTTAACATCGGGCCCTTTCCAATGGATAGTTTCTTGATATTTTCATTTTCCATATCCTTAAGGCTGCATTGCCTTTAGGGTAAAAATGCTTTCAGGCAGCAGAAGTATTATCCTTCAAAGTGAAAAAAATTTAATTTTAATGTTAGTATAACTAGATATAGCATAGTATGTGGGGGTGTACATGGTGTAGCCTCTTACCCCTTTTTTTAATGTTTAAAAATTTTCCATGTAAGTATTTGATGGTGGCATATCATAACTTTACCCTCTGGTTTGTAAGGGATCTTAGTAGCATGAATAATATAAAAAATTTTAAATCATTTGTTAGCATGAGCAGGATCATTATTAACATTCAGTTGTGCCAGAGTGTGGTGGAGCTCGCCTTTAATCGCAGCACTCCACAGGCAGAGCCAGCAGATCTCTGTGAGTTTGAGGCCAGCCTGGTCTACAGAGTGAGATCAGGAAAGGTGCAAAGCTACACAGAGAAACCCTGTCTCAAAAAAAAAAAAAAAAATTCAGTTGTAATGAGATTACCTAGGAAGGACATGTATTAAGAGCTATTTGACAAAGTCAAATTCCAGATAAGATATAATGGTATTTTCAAGAGTTCCCAGGGCCTCACGCCAAGCCTAGGGCTGTGCTCTCTAGTTGACTAGTCAGGGAGGGCACTATGCATGCCTCTAGGGAATTTTGGTGCAGATTCTTATACTGACAGTCTCTGACAGAGCGGGTCCCACACAGAGACAGCTGTAGTTTAAAGTGTCAAGCTGACGTTCGTTGATTACTAATGATGTACTAGAAGCTTGGAATGAAATCATGACTTTCTATTGTAGAGAATAATGCCTTTGATAGAGGGGCCCTGAATTATCTTCCTTGGCAGAGTTTGATCATCTATGAGACCAAGGGCAAGTGTAAAATTAAAAGCAAAAAAAAAAAAAAAAAAAAAAAAAACTAGCAAGATATATTTAAGTCACAATGGTCATTACCTTGTGAGGATTGGAAGCCTAAGGCTTTATTAAGTTAAGATTTGGGATTACCAAAGTTTAGGACAATTATCATTTAGAGCTTGAAAAGACTGTTCTGAAGGTAGCAGTGTGTTTAGAGGTCCCTGAGAAATAATCACAGAGGATCCTGAAGAAGGAGATCATGGAGTTTTTCCAGGTAAGCATGAAGGTTTGTATTCAGTCGGCAGTGTAAATGAATGAGCACAAGAGCAATCTCAAAGCATAAGAGTTCCCCAGAAGAAAGGCTTGCTGGGAGGCTCTAATTTCTACGACACTGTGAAGACTGTCTGACAGAAGAGATTTTCAGGCTGTCCCCAAAGTGACTTTAGGTGTAAATTTAATTTTTTTAAAACTGCACTTTGAGGAAAACAAAAAGAAAAGAAAAACAAAAACAAAAAAAAAAAAAAAAGAAAAAAGAAAAAAAAAAAAAAAAGCTGGGCAGTGATGGCACATGCCTTTAATCCCAGCACTCGGGAGGCAGAGGCAGGCAGATCTCTGTGAGTTCGAGGCCAGCCTGGGCTACCAAGTGAGTTCCAGGAAAGGTGCAAAGCTACAGAGAAACCCTGTCTCAAAAAGCATAAATAAATAAATTAAATAAATAAATAAATAAATAAATAAATAAATAAATAAATAAAATGCACTTTGGATTTAACCCTTTAGGCCTCCAAGTGCATTTGAGAAACATGCAACTGTGTTTGCATTTTTAATTTTTTAAAACAAGAATGTTCTTCGTTATAAAGCATTGAACCTTCTCAGCCGTCTCCAGTCACTTTCAATAAACTCTTCCCTTTATTCAGACGACTAGTTAACAGGGTCCAACACTGCATTACCTGTCTGTTGTTGGTTGTTTGCTCTTTGGAGGTGCCTGCCACCCAGCTCCCAATAAATTACACATGGAGGCTTATTCTTAACTATAAATGTCTGGACTTAGCTTGGTTTGTTTCTTGCCAGCTTTCCTTAACTTTAATTTATCCAACTACCTTTTGCCTCGGGGCCTTTTCATTTTCTTAGTCCTGTATATCTTATTTTTACTCTTACTCCATGGCTGACTGGGTGGCTGGAGGCTGGTCCCTGGCGTCCTTCTCTTCTTTTTCTCTTGCTCCTTCTTCTTTTCCTCCCAGATTTCTTCTTCTGTTTATCCCTCTCTGCCTGCCAGCCCTGCCTATCCTTTCTCCTGCCTTGCTATTGGCCGTTCAGCTCTTTATTAGACCATCAAGTGTTTTAGACAGGCACAGCCACACAGCTTCACAGAGGTAAACAAATGCAACATAAAAGAACACAACACATCTTTGCCTCATTAAACAAACGTTCCCCAGCATAAACAAATGTAACACATTCAAAAATAATATTCTACAACACCTCTCAACCTCAAGTGATTAATGAAGACAAAAAAGGGGGGGTGGATTAGAGCCCTAGTGGGGAGACAGGAATGAACAACAGCCACCTATAAAGCTCCAGGGCTGGGGCCGCGTTGCCAGATTCCCACACACAGTCACGTTGACCTTAAGGTGCAGAGGTGTTTTCAATCCTCTTGGGAAGACAGACGTTAGAACTAAGGGATCTGAGGAACTTGCACTTTGGGATCTGACATAGTTATCAAGTTCCTAGACTGGAAGATGAGATAAATGGAAGGAAGAGAAAGTGGGGTCAGGGTAGCTAGAGAGGGAAAAGGCTTTGCCTAGGAGAAAGAGAGTGTGGAACTTGTCCTGAGTTCAGGGAATGAAAAGCAGCCGCTGCCAGTCTGGGAGATGGACTACAAAGAGAAAATTGGGGTGTTACACCTACCAGGAGGTGGCACAATATCCTACAGTGGCAGGCACTGAATTACCTTATCTAAGGTTAAGCCACCCGTTTTTAAGAATTGGCACCCGCTTTTGACAGGATCCAGTCAACACAGAGAATTTTAGAGGGTATGTGGGAGGAGTCCAGGCACCTCTGCAGACTGAGAATCTACAGTCCATGAAGAAGAGCTACAAGCTAATTAAGTCTAGAGGAGGTGGTGCAGGGGGAGTAAGGTTACCATCCAGTGAAGAGGTGTCCGTATTCTCCCACAGCTTTTTAAAGTCATTTCTTAAAGAGCCACATTGTGACCACCAATACCTATTGTCAAATACTGCACAACCGAACAGGAAGACCGTGGTCAAAGCCCCTCTCCCACCCCCCTGAGCCTTTCATCTGTCTGTCTGCCTGCCTGTCTCTCTCTCTCCCTGTCCCCCCATATTCGTCTGTCCCCCCCCCAATAAATCTCATTTGAGGTCTGTTGCATGGTGGAATCTCTGCAGCATACCCTGACCTACCAAGTTACTCCTCCACTTAACCCTAAGGTTTCAGGACCTCAGGGTGAAATGTTGTTAAGAAGTGGGGCTGTGCTAAATGATGGTCTTTAGGATGGCTCCTGGCCTGACGTCGCTGTCTCTCTGGTGTGATGGAGACATTGGACAGAGCTGTGCACTCAGGGTGCTGTGTTGTGAGGGAGGAGGCAGGGAGTGGACAGCAGGAGCCAGCAGAAGGCAGAGGTGGGAGCAGAGTCTCCCTTGGGACATTGGAAGAGACCAGCCTGCTGATGTCTTGTCCTTGGGTCTCTAACCCAGAGCCACTCTGCTCTTGAATCCCCATTGTCACTCTGTCACATGAGTATTTGCACACTTTGTCCCTGCAGCCCTAGGGAATGACCTGCCCCCTTGCCATCTCAGTGGCTCCCTGTCTGTCCTTCCCTCCCCCACTCTGCTCCTTTGTGTGTTTCTTCTGGTTTTTATTCCCACCTCTGGGTCTCTGCAGAGGCTGTTCCCACGGCCTTGCATGCTGTTCCAGTTCTGTTCTTGGCTAAGACCTCCCTTCTTCAGGGAGCCACTCAGGAGCACTTTCCAGGCCCCAGGCAGAGTCAGCTGCCCCGCCCACAATCCTTGGATCTTGTGGGAGGAAGGAAGAGAGAAGGAAACAAGACTCTACAAGGCTGAATAACTAATTAGAACTTTGTGAGGGAGAGTTGGGATGTTGTACATCGGGGCTGAATTATCCTGAGCTCTCTTGAGGACTTTTAATAGTCAGTCATTCACCACCCTTACATCCTTGGAACCCTCAAATTCTTTGGAATGTGTTCTAGCAGAACACCAGCTTCCAATTCATTCCAGAAGGTAAGAACATCTTCAGACAACACCAGAGACCAAGAGACGAGTTTTCCCCTTTGCTGTGACCAGCCTACACACGTTCCCCATCCATGTATTTGGTAAATGACCTGACATGACTTTCCTTGTTCTGCAGCACTTTTAGGTCAGACAGCTTTTGGGGTTAACCCAGTTCATGCCCCGGGCTGTGGCTGCACGTGTTTGGCTCAGAAGAAACTGTCTAGTTTCCGTGGGGTGAGAGCTGTGTTTTTTATGGACCCTTTTCTCACCTGTACTCAGGCCTCTGGTAAAATGCAGGTGTTACCTGCAGTAGAAGTGGTTAGAAGTGAGCTAGCCCTGTTAGGTAGTGCCTGTCACCCAGCACATAGGCCCTGTCCACCCCTACACCCTTCTCCCCCACCCCCCCCCCGCCCTGCTCACATTTGTTTCCTCAGTGCCGAGTATGAGAAATATTGTGTGAGTGTGTCTGTCTGTCGCTGTATGTGTGCATCTCTGTGTGTCTATATTTATGTGTCTGTGCTTCTGAATGTCTGTGGTGTGTGTGTGTGTGTGTGTGTGTGTGTGTGTGTGTGTGTGTGTGTCTTGTTGAGGTCAGAGGTCAATCCTCTATCATTTTCCCTTTCATTTTTTGAGTCAGTCTCTCTCACTGAACCTGCAGCCCAGTGGTTAGGTGGGACTAGGTGGCCTGCAGCCCCAAGGCTCCTCCTGTCCCTGTCCTTCCCAGGGCTGGAACGCAGGCACCTTCAGCCACGCACAGATTATATGGGTGCTGGGGTCCAGCTCATGTTCTCTTGTCTGTGTGACGAGCACTCACATCTCCCCAGAGTAAAAAATGCTGTTTGAATAGTCAGAAGGAAGCAATGCTCTGGTTACCACTCCTCAGTGTGCTTGGCCCTGTGGGCTTTCTGAGGATGTCATAATTGGGGCTGGAGAGACTCTTGGTGTTGAGACTGAGAACTGAGTTCAGTTCCCAGCAAGTCAGTGGCTTAAAACTGCCTATAACTCCAGCTCTGGGGATCTGTCACCCTCTTCTGGACTCTTCAGGGATTGCACTCATGTGCACATACTTAGACACACACAAACACACACACACACACACACACACACACACACAAATAAAAGATAAATCTCTCTGTCCATCTCTGTCTGTCTGTCTGTCTCTCTCTCTCTCTTTGAGACAGGGTTTCTCTGTGTAAGAGCCCTGGATATTCTGGAATTCACTGTAAACCAGGCTGGCCTTGAACTCAGAAATCCACCTGTCTCTGCCTCCCTGGTGCTGGAGATTAAATATGTGTACCACCACCATCTGATTATAAAATAAATCTTTACAAAATCATAAGGTTCAGTTCTTTCCAGATAAAATATACATTGGACACTGATATTATCCCCAAACATTTGCTCATTAAATTTTTCCCACATGCTGGGAATGACTCACGCCTTTAAATCTCAGCACTCAGAATGCAGTGGCAAGATGATCTCTTGCGAGTATAATACCAGCCTGGTCTACCTAGAGGGCTCCAGGACAGCCTTGGCTACATATAGACACTTTGTCTCTAAAACAATAACAAAAATCCATCCCAGAGCCAGGGAATTATAGTCATACCCCCATTTGATAAAGAAGAGGTTGCTTCCCTGTGAGGAGGATGTAAACAGTCTTATTTAAGGTCACAACCTCTAACAGGGTTGAAAGCTGGACCCAGGCCAGGCTGGGCTCTGACTCACCTTAATGGAAGCATGGGCACGATGCCACTGTGCAGAGAGGGGGCTGTGTGCACACATGTGTGCCAGGGATTGTATGAAGACCGGCCAACTGGGACATATCACCCAAGGGGTCAAAGTCAGCAGCAGGACACACTCTTGGAGTTGGGGTGTATCAGCATGTGGTTCATCTGGTAACTTCCTGTCAAGGCTTCCTGTCCCAGAGAAGGTCCCCTATGTCCTAATTCCCTTTAGAAACACCACCCTCTTCTCGGGCATTTGAACATTCATAGGTTCTGTTTCCTCAGCAGACAGGAACTGGGAGTGGACACTGTCCCTGGGGACTCTGCCTGTGAACTGTCCTGTTGTGATCCCCTCATGTTTATACCCCAGTGCCTCCTGGAACACCCTACATCTCAAATGTCCAGTCCCTGCTCCCTGGTTGGTTGGTGCTGTTAGGCAGTTGGGGGAGGGTCGTCTGGAGGTGGGGCCTCACGGGAGGGCTTTAGGCCATTAGGGAGCATGGCCTCAAAAAAGGCAAATAAATCTCCATAGCAACAGAACAAATGGCTGGAAATGAATATGAGAAAAGACCTGAGAGATGCCTGCAGGGAGAGAATGGAACCTTGCTGCAGAGCCCTCAGAGTTAAGCAACATCGAGATTAGAGTTGATCTCACACTGCGCAGAAGTCACCTGTGAGCCTGGTGGTTGGTGCGATGTCACAAATATATGAATTGAGGGCAAGTAGAGTGGTGACTCTTTTTTGGGGGTGGTTTGGTCTCTAACTCCCAGAGATTGGCCTGCCTCTGCCTCCCCACTGGTTGAATTAAATCACCATGCCTGGCCCTGGCCAAGAATTTAACTGTTCCAAATCAAATCAAAATGAAAAAGCCTTTCCCCTCTTCTGCTCCTTGGAAGGAAAAGGAAAGAGAAGAGGCGCAGAATGACAGCGGCTTTTGTGCGACACTTTCACTTCCTGCTTGTGAAAGCTTATCAGTTACGAACCATGGAGCAGGCACGTTTCAGGTCAACGAGTCCATCTCTGCTCCAACTAGAAAGGAATCTACCTTAGTTAACTGTGCGTCTTCACAGCTTCACAGCTTGCTCATCTTCCAGCCACAACATCCCAGGTGAACAACATTGTCCATTCTTCTCTACCTCTTAAAGTCATCAACAAACTCACCCAGCTGGGAACTCTCCCAATAAGGACTGCCTGCCAAGATACACCCTGTGTGTAGTAGAGGCAGGGACGCTGTGGGGCTCACTGGCCACATTCTGACTGGATCTGAGGCCCACTCCACAAGCGGAAACTCCAACCTGGTCCTGCACATCTGGCCAAGGAGCCATGGCTGGGAGCTCACAGGCCCCAGGGATGAATGCACTGGGGTGATTTTGATGAGTGGACCTAGTTTCAGGCTGCCCACTGCATCTCTGCACCCAAGGACTGGTGCAGCTCTCTGATCTCCACAGAGAGGTCTCTGTGCAGTGGAAGGTGGTTAATACAGGGAGTCAACTGAAGCAGAGATCAATGTCTGTGGAGCACTCAGCTACAAATGGGCGTCTCTGTTACACCCACTCCTCCCAAGGCTCAGGGGACACAGAGGAAGGGAGGGTGCAGAGATTGTAAGGTGGGAGAGAACTGAGGCCAATTAGCATCTTCTGGACACAGCAGGACAGCTGCCATCCTGAACTCAGGCAGCTGTGGTCCCCTGCACAGGATGAAGCCTGTCAACCTTCTAGCCTGGATGGGAGAGGTCCTCACAAACTCCTTCCCCTAGCTGGGAAGCCATTGACAGTTGATGGCACTTGGTGCACAGAGTGTCTTGGGGTTGCTATCACTGGGATAAACCACAGTGACCAAAGACAACCTGGGGAGGAAAGGGTTCACTTCACTCACAATACCCTGTCACTGTTCATCATCAAAAGCAGTCAGGGCAGGAACTCAGACAGGGCAGGAGCCTGCAGGCAGGGGCGGATGCAGAGGCCATGGAGGGAGCTGCTTACTGGCTAGCCTACAGTCACTATTATGGAGACATTTCCTCAATTGAAGTTCCTGCCTCTCAGAGGACTCAAGCTTGTGTCAAGCTGGCATAAACCCCAGCCAGGACAGAGTCAGTTTTCCTCAGGGGTGTGGTCACTGGCAGGGTGCCCACACTCCAGTGCATGGCCTCACCCACGTGTGAATATGAGAAACACTCACTGGATCCACTGATTTATTCACTAAAGTGACATGGAGTTGGGAAGGGATTTTGTAGACCATGAGTTGTGTGGGGAATAAGGGAGGGTGAATTTGATAAAAATATATTGACTGTATATTATGAACATTTCAAAAGTATTTTACCAAATGTAGAGGAGGATTTTTATTCCACTGTTGTTTTGCCTTCCAAGAGGCAGAAACCACTTCCTGCAGCGCTGAGGATTAAACCTTGTGACCCGGGCACTCCCTGGCTCAGTCAGGGTGGCCAGGGCGTGGGCCTCATTGGGCGGAGTGACACATCAGATCTCTTGAAGACACACAGGAGTGTAAGAAAGTGGAGAGATGATCTGGGCATAATGGCACAGTATAATCCCAGCACTCAGGGTGCTGAGGCAGGAGGATGGCTGTAAGTTGAAGGCTAACCTGGCCTATTTTACTATGAGATCCCATACAACCACAAAAAGGGTCAGTGAGAAAACTCAGAGGGTATAGCTGTTTGTGCCCAAGCCTGATGGCCTGAGTTTGATCCTGGGACCCACATGGTGGAAGGAGAGAGAGGCCGACACCTACAAGGTGTCCTCTGACCCCCATATTCACACACGTGAGATAATGTAATACGATATTCTAATGTATAATTAGCCTGGCCCTCGCCCAGATGTGCTCAGGACCCTCGGCTGGTCTCTTGTCCCATCCTAGGACCTATGTGAGGGGCCTTCAGCTTTGCAGCTCCCTCAGGTATGGTCAGTGTCTTAGGGTTTCTGTTGCTGAAGAGACACCATGACCACGGCAACTCTTATAAAGGAAACATTGAGTTTGGGTGTCTTACTGTTCAGAGGTTCTGTCCATTATCATCATGGTGGGGAGCAGGGCAGCATGCAGGCAGACATGGTGCTGGCTACATCTTCATCAGAAGGCAATAGGAAGTGGACGGTAACTCTGGGCAGTGTGATGAGCATGTGAGACTTCAAAGCTCACCCCCACAGTGACACACGTCCTCCAACAAGGCCACACCTCCTAATAGTGCCTCTCCTTATGAATTTATGAGATCCAGTACCTTCAAACTACCAGATCAGGGTCAACCAAGGGGCCTCTGTTACCAACCAGGCCATAAAGACTGTGTTTACCTAAGGGCAGGCTTCTGACCTGAATGACACAGACATTCCTGCTGCTTCAAAAATAAAGTCCCTTAAGGACCACGGCTTGTGGCCATAACCATGAGCAGAGCCAGTGTTCCAGTTATTTTCTCAGTCTTCCATTCCTTGCTCTCTGCAGTGATTCAGTGTGTGTGTGTGTGTGTGTGTGTGTAGCTGTGTGTGTGTGTGTAGCTGTGTGTGTATTTTTATGTGCTTTTTATTCTGTTTTGAGACAGCGTCTCATCAGGAAGCCCAGGCTGGCCTCAAACTCTTCATCTTCTGTGTCAGCCTCCCAAGACTTGGGATCTCAAGTGTGGAACACCCTGCCATGATGGGCGAGGAGACAGGCTTGTCCATCATGGTGACAAGTCCTGTGTATAAGTCAACACTTTGCATTATTGGAGATTGGCAATTGACTGATAATGCAGGTGGTCACAGCTGTGCAGAGGGGCACATACCGGTAACCCCAGTGCTCAGGAGGTCAGAGGTACAGATTCCCAAGTTCACATCTATCCTGGGCAGCATAGTGAGATCCCACATTGAAGAAATATGAAGCCTTCATTCTTTATGATGGACAGTTTGTTGGGCACTGGAGAGCAGTGAAACTGTTGTGGATGATGCCGTGGATGATGGCCACATGGGTGTGCACCTGAGAACCCAGGGAACGGGGAGACCTGAAGGCTGAACTTAAGCTAGCCATGGCCTGGGCAGACAGCTCATTATCATGTCCTGGTGTGGACCAGTCACCTCTCACACACCCACCACAGCAGTGGTGAATCTGGATGCCAGCCATCTTCTGGGTGTTTCTCACTTGGTCTTTCAGCTTTAGTGACATGTGTGCATTACTGTTAAATGTCTGAGCAACTAAAGACCATTTTTCTTCAGTAACAACAGACGACCAAGATGGAAAAAACCAAACCAATATGATTAAAAGGCTTCCTGCATGGTATTATCTCCAATAATTAAAAATAACTGTCCTGCTGGTAAACACCAGAGTGTCATGGAGCCCAGGAGCCATAGACCACAGATGCAGAAGCCTGATTGCATAGCCCTGCCCTTCCTGGAAAACAGAAACTCCCTATGGCTGTAAGGTGAGGCTGGCCCCAGAGGCAGTGCAGCAGTCAGAAAACACTCCTGGCCCCAGGATGGAGCAGGGACTCAGCAGCACCCCAGCCATGGAGCTGGACAAGTTCATAGAGGACAACCTCCTTCCCGACACCAGATTCCGTGCTGAGGTCAATGCGGCCATCAACATCATATGTGATTTCCTGAAGGAGAGATGCTTCCGAGGCGCCGCCCACCCTGTGAGGGTCTCCAGGGTGGTGAAGGTGAGCCCCCTCAGCCTGAGCTGACCAGATGGGGAGGGAGAAGACCCTCAGGAGCCAGGCTGCAGCCCTGAGTGGGGGTGGGTTACCTACCTTCTCTGTGTCCCAGTGTTCTCATGCCCACCCAGCTGTGGCACAGGGTAGAGAACAGAACAGCGCCCCCACCTGCTGGATGACTGGACTGATGGAACCTCACTGTCCAGGTTTCCCATCTGTGAAATGGGACAACATGACAGGGGTACCTCCCTCCCTGTCACTGTGACGGCCACTGAACTGTCAGTTTGTAATGCCAGCTTCACTCTGGGGTGTGCAGTTTGTTAGTGAGTGTGTGCAGCATTTTATTTAGGGAGGCTTTCCTCAGTATCATTATTTTCTCAGAATCTTTCTCTTTGTGAATTCAATTTTCTTAAACTTTAGTTCTGTGACTTATTAATACTGTTACAGGCATCTTCATGAAAGCATATGTTGTACTTTTAGTATATTCCTCTTAACATTCTGATAACAATGGGGATCATGACAACAGTTTCATAAATCCGTATTAATTTACTCACAGTGTCCTCTCACCCCCTACCATCCTGTCATTTACTCCCCACCCTGACGTCCCCGGGAGAGTCCCTCTCTGATTGCATGTCACGTGTGTGCAGTGAGATCTAGAATCCACATGAGAGAAAATGTGCTAATTGTCTCCCCCTTTTACCCTCCCTTGATCCTCACTTCCTTTAGACCCCATCCCTTACCTCCTCCTAGTCCCCCATCTATCATCTCACACACACACACACACACACACACACACACACACACACACACACACACACACACACACACGCACTCACAGACATACTTAAATCTAGACCCCACATATGTACACTGATGTTCATCTTTCAGAGTCTGACTTATCATCCATCGCTGATACCATGAGAAGATCCAGAACCATCTGTTTTCCTACATAGATCCTGATTTCACTCTTCAGGGCTGACTAGTATTCCACTTTGTATGTGCCAGCTTTCTCTATCCATCCCTCGCCCTGGGTGGTGGACCCTTAGGCTGCAGAGGTTCTGGACTGCTGGGCAAGGCTCTGCCTGATGTCTGTCATTCTCATTGTTGTCCTTCAGGGTGGCTCTTCAGGCAAAGGCACAGCACTCAAGGGCAAGTCTGATGCCGACCTGGTGGTGTTCCTTAACAATCTCACCAGCTTTGAGGATCAGTTAAAGCGACGGGGAGAGTTCATCCAGGAAATTAAGAAACAGCTGGATGAGTTGCAGCGTGAGAGACATATCAGAGTGAAGTTTGAGGTCCAGAGTTCACTGTGGTGCAACCCCCGGGTACTCAGCTTCAAACTGAGCTCCCCACAGCTTCAACAGGAGGTGGAGTTTCATGTGCTGCTGGCCTATGATGTCCTGGGTAAGCCAGTCAGAGCCTCAGCCAGCCTTTCCATGTGCCTTCATCCTGTCCTCTGCTTCTGTGTGTGTCTGTGTGTGTATGGGGTGTTCACATGTTTGCAGACCTATGCACATGTTTGCTGGTGTGGGTAGAGACCAGAGGCCAGTCCTGGATGTCAGTTACTTAGGAGCCTGCTTTGGTTGAGAGGTTTACCTGGAATTTGCTGGCCCACCCACCTTCATGGCTCATGCAGTATGCAGCTGGGGTCAGGTGGGGTGTGTGCTCTGATGGAGCTGCACCCACAACCTCAGGCAACCTGGAGTCTCAGCATGTTTATTAGGGACAGCACAGGTGTGGGGATGGGTTGCCTAGTCTCATAGTGGGGGTGTCTGTAGGAGAGGACTCTCAGGCTGTAAACAAATAAACTCAGATATATTCAGGACTTCACTCAGGCTTCCTCCACTCCCTAGAAGACAGCCTGGTTGGTTGGATTGTTTGCTGGGAGACAGGTTGACCTTTGACCCTTAGCCAGATGATCTGCCTATCTGGTCAGAGAGTGAGCCTAAGGGATTCTCCTGTCTCCACCTCTCCAGCATAGAGATTTCAGGTGCAGACCCCCCCCCCCCAATCATGTTTTCATGTGGGTGCTGGGAATCTGATTTGGGGTCCTTATACTAAACTATCAAGGCCTTTACCTACAGAGCTGTCTCCTCAGTCCCAGGGGCGTCCTACAGAACAAGTGCAGGGCAATCAGCTCTTCTTGTGGCTGAGTGTGGAAATTCTGTGTCTCTAAAAGTGCAACAGATATTTATCTAAAAATTAACATATGTTGCATCTTCTTTGAAAGAGAAGGAAACCTCAGATCTGTGCTGAGAGCTCTCTCTCTCTCTCTCTCTCTCTCTCTCTCTGTGTGTGTGTGTGTGTGTGTGTGTGTGTGTGTGTGTGTGTGTGTTACTATGTATGCTCCAAATTTACAAATTACCCTACCTTACCCAATGACAACCAGGAACATCCCAGAAGGAACACTGGGGCACTGGGGTCTTGGGGAGCTTAGAGAACAATTGAGGATTTACATCTGGGGGATACAGCACTCCCTGCTGGCCACTGTGAGAAACTGCTGCTATTAACTTAGAGACAAGGCCCCCGCCCTTGGCTTAGGAGAGCCATGGAAACATTGCAGAGTCTCAGGCAGCAGGGAATGAGAGGCCAGGCTGGGAGCAGGAGCAGGGCATCATGCTGTGGGAATCTGCAGGGGCTTAGAACCCTGATAAGAGGAGGGGGCCAGAGGGGGTGACCCAGAAATGAGCTGGGAGGGCGGCTCCCCAGAAGCCTGTCTTGGTCATGGACTTCCCCAGCCTCAGCAGCTCTCTAGGGGGGAAGCAGTGTCATCTCAGAGGGACTGCCTTGGATATGATAGTGTGGATGACAGCCCAAGAGAGGACCCCCGCCACAACCCTACCCATGATGACTTGTCTGATGGGCTCTCCTGTGTGGTAGACCTTAAATTGAAAATAAATACTTGAGACTCTCCTGGGTCACTGAGTGACTGGGTGTGTCCCCAACTCCAACAGTAGGTGATTTTGCCCTGTACCAGCATCAAAGCCTGACGGTATGGCCTGCTGCAACCATTGCCACACACCTGCACACACCTAAGACACAGCCTGCTGCCTACTAGTCTAATCAAGTGTGCACATGCACCCACACACAGCCAGACAACCACCTCTAATCTGCTGCCTATCCACTCTACAAGTTCAGGACACACACAAATGCCCTACTGCTCTCTGGACTTGGACTAACAAAACTCCATGATATGAAGTTCGGGACTTGAGGAAAGTCATGCACCAAAAAGATACAGTGACTGCAGAGGCAGCTCAGTGCATAAGGGTGATTGCTGCACAAGTGTGAGGAACTGAGTTCAAATCCCCAACAGCTACCTAAACAGAAAGGACCACATATTTACCTTTAACCCAGGTTCAGACAGGAGAATCTCTGTGGCCTACTGGATGCCAGCCAAGCTCCATGTTCACAAAGAGACCCTGCCTCAAGAGAGATAAGTTGATGAGCTATAAAGGGAAACACCTTATGTCTTCCTCTGGCCTCTTAAAATATGAGTATACTTTTTCTCAAATATACACAAACACCATCCAAAAATAGGGCAGAGCCTCTGTAATCATGAGATACATATATATATAAACACAGCAGACTGCTCCACGATAAAGTCTGACACAAACAGGAGTGTACACACATGACAAGCCCCGTGCAGAAGATACTGGACACCAGAGCATGGTTGGACATTATTAGATGAGTGTGCAGCTCTCTCCTGTGTGACCTCAGTGTGCTGTTTCCTCCCACCACTGTCTCCAGGCCTGTGAGGAAGGCACCGCACTAGGACCAGTAGGTGACAGGTACTTTCCAGGGCCACATGGTGTTTGCAGTCCTGAGGTATGGGGCATATGGCTGTATGGGGAGTGAGGCTCGCTGTGGTAAAAACTCTGCCCTATTCCCTGAAACCCACAGCCTGTGAGCTTGTCACCCTAGATAAACCAAAGTACCTGAGAGAAGGGCTGAGGTGTTAGCTGAATGAAGCCTTCTTGACAGGTCAAATCAACAACATCAAGCCTGACCCTCAAATCTATGCCAAGCTCATCAGCGAGTGCATCTCCCTGGGGAGGGAGGGCGAGTTCTCCACCTGCTTCACAGAGCTCCAGAGAAACTTCCTGAAGCAGCGTCCACCCAAACTGAAGAGTCTCATCCGCCTGGTCAAGCACTGGTACCAACTGGTAAGGCAACTGGCCCGTCTACCATGGGCCCCATCTATACAGGGGGTGGGGAATGGAAGGGGTGATGAAGAGAAGGAAACATGAGGAGCAAGGGGAAGGGAAGGAGTGGTGGGAATGGAAGAGAGAGAATCCAGAGGTGATGGATGTCAAGGGAGGGAGAAGGAGGGGAGAGAGGACCTGGGAGGAAGGACTTCCCATGCTTGTTATGGATGATTTCTTCTAGTCCTGTTTCCAGTCAATTAATTCACTCTTTAGCTGTATCTAATTCATTCTTAACATGTCATTTTGATCTTAGGATTTCTATTTTTTCTTTTTCTTTCTTGAATTATTTTGAGACTTATTCTCACTAGGTAGTTATTGATGTCCTAAATCTCACTATGTTGACCAGGCTGGCCTTGAACTCTCAGATCTGCCTACCTCTGCCTCCTAATGCTGGGATAAAACATATGCACCATCACACCCAACTTAACCTATAGATCTCTAGTTTGTTTGTTTGCTTTTTAACATGTACTGCTATTTCCTATGGCTCTGATTTTCATGATGTATCAAGCTATGGTTGCTTTAAACATCCATCCTGCAATATTTCTGAAGTTTTGATATGTGTGTGAGATGTATATGGTGTGGGTATTATGTATACCTGTTCATGGGAGCACATGCCTGTGTGTGTGTGTGTGTGTAAGTACATAAGCTGAGACCAGAGAGTGATGCCAGATCCTCAGTCACTCTCCACCTCTTATATCCAAGCAGGATCTCACACTTGAACCACTGTGTGCTGAATCATCATCTCTGGACCTTCATCAGGTCCTGGGGACCCCCATTTCCATCTACTTGGGCTGGGGCTATGAGTCAGCTCCCTCACAAGCCTGAGGTTCAGGTGCATGCTGGGGAATCTGAACTCTAGTTATTACCCTTGCAAGGAGAGGAGAACCCTTCAGCCACTGAGCTGTCTTCCTAGCCTCTAGTTATTCCAGAGCCTGTGATAAAACCTTCAAGAGTGAGCATCATTACTATCCCGCCCCCAGCCTCACTCCCTGACTGTCACTCAAGATGTCAGGATTCCACCTGTGCCTGCTGGTAAATGCTCAGTCTTTGTGGACCACACAGTCTTCATCTAAACCACTCAGCCATTGGTAATAGCACAGGAGCATCCATGGACTGAATCTATATGAACAGGTGTGGCAGTGTGCCTGTAATGACATCATCAGGTTGCTGCTGAATTGACCCTGTGAGAAGTTGTCCTCACATAGCAGCTGACTGACAGCCTGTTTTTCTCATTGTCTTTCTCTTCTCAGTGTAAGGAGAAGCTGGGGAAGCCGCTGCCTCCCCAGTATGCCCTGGAGCTGCTGACAGTCTATGCCTGGGAACGTGGGAGCGGAGATACTGAGTTCAACACAGCCCAGGGCTTCCGGACAGTCTTGGAACTGGTCACCAAGTACAGGCAGCTTCTAATCTACTGGACAGTGTATTATGACTTTCAAAACCCAGACATCTCCAACTACCTGCACAGTCAGCTCAAAAGAGCCAGGTAGTCTGTCCCCTCATGGCTCAGCTCCCCACAGGGAGGACCAGGCTGCAGCAGTGTGGAAATGGGGAGGTGGGAACTCTGAATCAATGGAGGATTTCCTTTCCTGTCACTGTGCTGGGCCCTGTCCTGCTGTCAGCTGATTGACATGAGGACCTCCAGTCCTGGGAGGCAGGCTGGGCATTCCTGTCTGCAGATGTGGAGACCAAGTCTCTTACCTTGCCCAGACTCAAACAGCAGAGGGAGGGGTGTCCATGGAGTGGTAACTGAGATGTTCTAGCTGTAACAGTATCATAAGGGCTACTATGCATAGTACAGGGCTGGACTAATTAACTGTAAACAATATAGTGAAATTATCATCTGAGGAAAGGACCTGTCTTGATCCTGTGTTATCTTCACCCTTCACACCCCATCTTTTGAGACGGGCTGATTCAATTCTCATCATTACATAGATCAGAGAGACTGGGGGACCTATCACAGGATACACAGCTACTAAAGGGTAGAGGATTTGAACCCAGGCCTTCCAGATCATGGTCAAGGATCCCTCCATTCTTGCTCTATGCTGTGGGGTATAGTCTCAGGACAAACTTTGGATAGGGGTACTCTGCCGGGCTCCTCCACTGCCCCTGTGCAGTGGTTCCTGGGACACTACACAGCTGGTCAATTCCCTCTCTGAATGTTGCTCTGCAGGCCTGTGATCCTGGACCCTGCTGACCCAACAGGAAATGTGGCTGGTGTGAACCCAGAGAGCTGGTGTCGGCTGGCTGGAGAGGCTCTGGCCTGGCTGAACTACCCATGCTTTAGAAATTCGGATGGCTCTGGAGTGCTCTCCTGGGATGTGCTGGTGAGAACCTGTCACCATCATGTCCCCTTGCACACAGCTTTGGTCACTCCATCTATTGGGAGAATATTCAGACAAGCATGTGGTCTTCCCAAAGATGCCCAGGCTTGCAGGTTGTCCTGCCACACTGCTTGCTTCTCAGTCACTCTGGCCTCAGAGACTGTCACTTCCCCACTGCAGAGTTCCTGCCAATCAGTGTCCTAAGGAATGACAGCCTCTGCACTGAGTGTCTGCTTTGTGCTCAGGCTCCGTCCTCTGATTTTTTTGATAACCATAACTCACTGGATCCTCACACATGCTCATCCTGTGTTCTTTATCATACAGTAACTCACTGGATCCTCACACATGCTCATCCTGTGTTCTTTATCATACAGTAACTCACTGGATCCTCACACATGCTCATCCTGTGTTCTTTATCATAGATAGAGTAACTCACTGGATCCTCACACATGCTCATCCTGTGTTCCTTATCATACAGTAACTCACTGGATCCTCACACATGCTCATCCTGTGTTCTTTATCATACACTAGCTCACTGGATCCTCACACATGCTCATCCTGTGTTCTTTATCATACAGTAACTCACTGGATCCTCACACATGCTCATCCTGTGTTCTTTATCATACAGTAACTCACTGGATCCTCACACATGCTCATCCTGTGTTCTTTATCATACAGTAACTCACTGGATCCTCACACATGTTCATCCTGTGTTCTTTATCATAGATAGAGTAACTCACTGGATCCTCACACATGCTCATCCTGTGTTCTTTATCATAGATAGAGTAACTCACTGGATCCTCACACATGCTCATCCTGTGTTCTTTATCATACAGTAACTCACTGGATCCTCACACATGCTCATCCTGTGTTCTTTATCATACACTAGCTCACTGGATCCTCACACATGCTCATCCTGTGTTCTTTATCATACACTAGCTCACTGGATCTTCACACATGCTCATCCTGTGTTCTTTATCATAGAGTAACTCACTGGAGCTTCACACATGCTCATCCTGTGTTCTTTATCATACAGTAACTCACTGGATCCTCACACATGCTCATCCTGTGTTCTTTATCATACACTTGCTCACTGGATCCTCACTAGTCCTCTACAAGGTATACTTAATAACATCTTTCTCTTTCTGATGAGCCGAGAAGGCTCAGGGCCTGGGATATGGCTCAGTCAATAAAACACCTGTCATGTAGTTAGGGATGAGAAGCCTAATATCATCCCCAGACACATGTAAAAAAGCCAGACAAGGAGACATGCCCTTGACATTCCAGTGCATACATGGACAGCAAGATCCCTGCACAGGCTGAGAGGGAGCAGAGTTTCCTTGGTGAGTTCCAGTCCAGTGTGACCCAATGCCAAGGTGGACAGCACTTGAGGAAAATAGCACGCTCTGCTATTTTCACACACACACACACACACACACACACACACACACACACACACACACATACATGCAGGACAGAAGGGAGAATCAGGAGGATATGCAAGCTGAAGCCAATGGCTCTGGGACACTCAGCTAAGGAATGGTCGGGCTGGGATTCCTGTGGACTCTGAAGCCAGTGCTCAGGTCCAGGAAGCACCCCATCTTTCCTGTCTCATTGTCATGTGGTCAATGGGACTGGGGGCAGGGGAGGCATAGTGTCATAGCCAAAGAGGCACAGAGGGACCTGCACTTGGACTTTTCCTCTCATGGGGCAGGGGACTTTCTGATGCTAGGGAACAGATGAGGTCATGTGTGGACTCAGGATGCAGCTTTGTATGGGCGCAGGCATGTGGGAAGCAAACTTCAGAAGGTCAGGAAGGAAAGAAGGGACCCAGGAGTGAGGCGGCTGTGGCTGCTCTGGCCTCTGGGACTGTCACACAGCACACAGGTGGCTAGGCTCTGTCCCCCATTTGGCAGATCTGTAACTGAATTAGGGGACCTCCTTTGGGGCCATATATACCTTCATTGTGCTGACCCCCCACAAAGTCCTGATGGCCATCTTCCCAATGGATATATGCTGTCCCTTTTCCTGATGGGCTCTGGTTGCCAGTCATGGTACCCACTCTCAGAGTTCATTTGTATACCCTTCCAAGTAGAAATGCAGGCTGTGACATGATTGTATGTTTTCTATTACAGACCTAAGTTCCTGTGCCAGAATAACAGGTTAGCTATTTTTCTTTGTTGTTTTTGCTTTGGTGAGGGTGTAGTCCTAGGTGGCCTGGAGCTCCCCAGCCCCCTGCCTTAGTGCTGGAATGAATGCAGTATAGGCTTGATGAACCCTGCCTTCCCTCCAGCTGCAGATGGACAAGGATTGAGTCCTCCTGTGAGCACAGCAGCTCCTGCCCAGAGGGCTCTGGAGTCTGGGGATGTGCTCCTCTGCTGCAGGCCTTGAGCAAAGATGGCAGGATGCTGCCCAAGGCCCCAGGGAGGGAGTCTCCAAACTGGGGTCAGGTTTCTGACCCCTGACTTCTGACCCTTCCATCCTGTCCCATCACAGACACCCTTCCGGAAAGCCTGCTTCATCTGCCTTATCCTCTGACATGTTCTCTGGGAGACAAGAGATTAAGAAGGGGAGAGAAGAACTCCAGCTGGACTCCTGTCTGTGCACTGATTGGAGGTTCTGTCCAATGTCTGATCAACAACAATAAACCACAGCACATGTCATGAGGGGGTGTGAGACGAGTCATACATGTATAGGAGTGTGTGTGTGTGTGTGTGTGTGTGTGTGTGTGTGTGTGTCTGTGTGTGTGTGTGTGTGTCTGTGTCTGTGTGTGTGTGTGCATGGTTCAACCTGATGCATTTATTGAGCACATATTACATGTTTTTCATGGGCCCAAGCACAGCACACTCTGTAGAAAACAGACACGAAGCAGAACCAATACACTACAGCTTTGATGCTAGGCAGCTTAGTATTCTACCATATTCTCTTATTTCATATAAACCTGATACAGGAATCCTTGGTCCCTTCTGTCCATGTCTCCAAGCAAGATTTTAGACCTGCTCCATGCGGCACAGGAACTGTTCCCCAGCTGCACATGGCTGAGAGGCATTGGGAATGTGAGCATTGCATATGAGGATGCACTGTGGCTGCAACATGCAGGCTGGGGTTTGAGGAAGTGCATGAAAAAAAAAGTGCATGGAATTTGTGACTCTGGTGGTCACAAAAACAGAAGCATGGTTGCCTGTGGTGATGACGAGCTTTGCATGCACTGAGTTAAACCACAATGAATGTCTACTTCCTCATTCTGTTTCTGAGACAAGATCTCATTATGTGGCACAGGCTGGCCTGGAACTAACAGGCATCCTCCTGCCTCAGTCTCCTAAGTTCTGGAAACAAATACACACACACACACACACACACACACACACACACACACACACACATGACCCTCCACACAGAGACCTAATGGTTCCATAGTTCCATGTTGCAAACCAGAGGCTTATTAGTCAGACCCAAAGACACACATGTAAGCTGACCTCTTGTAACCTGCTTACTTAAGAGTTCAGGGCTTTTTTTTTTTTTTTTTTTTTTTTTTTGCACAGGGCCATCCACTCCCAAAGCAGGCTCATATCCCCAGTGCTCACTTTCTCAATAACTCTGTGTGTGTGTCCTTCCAATCCTATTTCATTCAGTTCTCATTCTAGTGACCCTGACAACAAGGAGCCCCAATGTCCTGGGGCATGAGAAGACACATGTCCCCTAGACATCAGAATACACCACATTCTGCCCTATGCTCTGAGCCCTTGGTGGACCCCATGATGCTGGTCTATGATTCCAGTCTTGCCTCTTCTGAAACACCACCAGATACACAGAGAAAGTTTCAACAAACAATGGCCAGAGGGGCCACCATGTCTCCTGCCCAATTGAGGGAATACATCATGTGACCCAATCATGTACCCCACAGAAAAGCAAGTCTACATGTGACATGTAATGGACACATCCAGAGTCTCCATGATGGAATGACTCCCTGTGTGGACCTCTGAGAGCCTTCCCAATGATAAAGACCATGGAGGTTAACAGCAGGCCATAGGATGTGTGATGAGCAGTCCTAGGGAGGAGCCACAATGTGGCAGGATCAGGTTTGCATGACAACAGAGTAACTGAAGATCATCTCTCAGATGGAAAAAGATGTCCACAGTTGACATTTGCACACCCCTGTGTCTGACTGCCATGTTGTGAAGCATCATGCTTGTTCCAGACTAGACCTACTCAAGAGCCCTTTGGCCCTAAGCACAGTGCTCATCCCTGCTCTTCCTGTGGGTGCCATGTTGGTTCTGACTTACCATCCACCCTGTTCAGGAAAGAGCTGGAGTTTGATGACAGAGACTTTGGGTTTCCAAACCCAGTCTTCAACTTTGATCTTCTGCCCAAGGTCAGGCGCCTCCTCCTTTCCAGCCTCCACCCACTGAGTAAGTAGTACAAGCCAACTGAGGGGAAGCATGGCTCTGTCCACCATATTACCACAGAGTTTGGTTTCCCAGGAAGCCACTTCATCTACACTCAATGGGTTCAACTCTGAAACTCAATCCAGGTCAGTAACTGGGGGACAGACCTGCTGTGACGGCCATGGCTCTCACCCTCTAGACATCCCTTGTGGTTCCTTCTAATGGCCCACAATGGCTCCTCTTCATGGCCAGCTTCACCAGCCTTAGACCCTCCATGGAAACACCTCTGGATGTGTCTGTGGGGACATTTCCAGAAATGTCTACTGACTGCTTCCTTCACTGAGCAATGTTCCATAGCCTGCTGTCAGCCCACCTCCCCATTTGTGGAGTTTTGTGTGGATTCACATGGGCTAAATGATGTTAGAGAAGATCAAGCATCACAATGTTTAACTGGTTTCTGACCAGGTTACCAAGAACACATAATGGGGGAAGAAGGGCCCTTCTGCAGAGGGAACTGGGAAAGCTGGATCTCCACTGACTGGAATCAATCCCACCCTCACTTTGGGCCCTGTACAAAGGCCATCCAAAATGGAAGCAGAGACTCCCCAGGAAACAGAGAACAGCTTAGCCATGATGACCTTGGCTGTTTTCTGGACTTTGTCATCAAAACCAAAGGCAACTCAGGAGGATTCTTTTATGTCAGGCCTCATGCATGCTGGGTAAGCACTCTGCAATTGAATCACACCCACTGCCTCTCACTGGAACACTCTAGAAAGTCTTTCCCTGCTGAGCCACACCCCTGCTGCCTTTCTGCTCTCAAAGGTCCACACAAGGGGGCTCATTCCATTGTGGAGGAATGGGATGAGGCCATGACATACAACATATGGACTTAAATTGGTGTGGGGTAACATGACATGTTGAGTCCACAGCATGGCAGGAGACCTGGGGGACACCTGGGCATTGTTACTAAAATGGTCTCTGTGTATTCAGGATTGTTTCAGAATGGGCAAACATGGAATCTTAGACCAGCATCATTGTGTCTGAGGGTCAGAAAGAACATAAGGCTGAGTGTGATGTGTTCTGTGGTCAAGAGGACATGATGTTCTCACACCCCAGGACACTGGGGTTCCTGGTTCTCAGAGCCACTAGAGTGAGAACTGAATGAATGAGGGTCAGGGAGACCCACCCCTCCCCCACCACAGTGATTAAAGAGTGGGCTTTGGGGACAGGAGCTGGTGAGTCTGAGCAATGTCCTGCTCCTTGAGTGAGCAAGGTCCATGTGATCACACATGTGGGTCTTTGTGATCATGGGATTTGTGTATTTATGCATTCAACACACTGAACTATGGAACCATTAGGTCTCTATGTAAAGGGTGGTGTGTGTGTGTGTGTGTGTGTGTGTATCTGTGTGTCTGTGTAATCCCAGAACCTGGGAGACTGAGGCAGTCAGGTTTCTGTGAATTCCAGGCCAGAGTTGGATATACAATGAGATCCTGTCTCAGAAAGAAGGAAAGAGTAAGAAAGAAAGAAAGAAAGAAAGAAAGAAAGAAAGAAAGAAAGAAAGAAAGAAATAGATTTAAGATTGATCAGTGAATTTTTATTTAATTTCACTGCTTCAGATGTCATCATTCCTCAGACGACTAAGTTTAAAGTCACTGCTGTCCCAGATTCCAGGCAGTTTTAGTGTCCTGCACTGCACATCCCCTGACTCTGCAGCCTTCTGGGCAGGAGCTGCTGCTCCCATAGGAGGATGCCATCCTTGTCCACCTGAGGATGGAGGGAAGGCAGGGCACATCAGGCCTACACTGCAGTTATCCCAGTACAAGGCAGGAGGATGGTGAGATCTAGGCCAGCCTGTGCTAATTATCAGAAGCCCTCATCAATACACACAAAAAACAACAAAGAAAAATAGGCAACCCGTTGGTTTGTTTCAGGATCTCAGGTCAGTAACAGAAAACACACAATCATGTCAGGAGCACACGTCCCTACCAGGAAGGGTATGCAAACGAACTCTGAGGGTGGGCACCTGGAAGAAGCCCACAGAAGAAGCACATCCCTACGTTGGGAAGATGGCCATCAGACATCTTTTCAGCTCAGCTCCCTGAGGGTCCATGGAGCCCTACCTGAGGTCCCCTCATTCAGTGACCCATCTGCCAACTGGAAGAGAGGCCTCGCCACCTGTCTGCTGCGGGACAGCACTAAAGGCCACCACAGTCACAGCTGCTTCCATCCCGTGAACTCCCCCACTCAGCTCACCTCACATTTCCATCTCACTTCCTTCCTGACCTTCTGAGGTTTGGCTCCAAGTCACTACACCCATAGTAAGCTCCATCCTAGGCCATGCATGACAACATCCGTTCCCTAGCATCAGAAAAACCCCTGCCCTAGGAAGGGAAAGGCCTGTGATGTCCCGCCACACGTCTTTGGCTGTGGCACAGCCCTGCTGAGTCTCACTGGCCACATGACAATGAGACAGGAAAGATGGGTTGCTTATGGACCTGAGAGCACTGGCTTCAGAGTCCATCTGAATCCCAGCGACACAACTCCTTAGCTGAGCATCCCTGAGCCAGTGGTTTCAATCCAGTATGAGTTTCCTTCACACTCTCTATGCGTGTGAATGTATGGGTGCACCTGTGTTTCCATGTGTGTGTAAGAGTATGTATGTGTGGGTATGTGTGTGTGAAAGTGTTTTAGTGTTTCTGTATGTGTGAGCATATGAGTTTGCATTAATGTGTGAGCGAATGTATGTATGTGAGGTGTGTGTGTGTGTGTGTGTGTGTGTGTAAATGTGTGTGTGTATTTGTGTGTGTGTTCACTTGTGGAACAGCACAGAGGTGAAGGTCAGAAAAAACTTGGAGGAGTTGGTCTCTCCTTCTACCATAGGCTTCTAGGGATCAAGCCCAGGTCACCAGTGTTGGCAGCACAGGCTTTACCCGCTGAGCCATCTTGCCAGCCTGTGACATCTCTGAATGCTGCTAAATTGGCTGGAAAATGAGGAGGGAGCTGGCCTCCCTAGGAGTGTGGAGACTTTCAGCCAAAGACCACATCACTTTTAGAGTATTCTCCAAAAACATGAGTGTCAGACGCAGTGTGCAAGAGGACAGGGTACATGCGTGCATGAATGTGCCAAGATTGCACAAGTGTGGGACAGATAGTCATCTTGGTCTGTTTTTAGG
This sequence comes from Onychomys torridus, assembly GCF_903995425.1. Taxonomy (NCBI): domain Eukaryota; kingdom Metazoa; phylum Chordata; class Mammalia; order Rodentia; family Cricetidae; genus Onychomys; species Onychomys torridus. Next base: position 32,053,119 of record NC_050464.1, read on the forward strand.
GTTCTGTCTATGTTGGAAATCTGGAGTCTTCAAATGGTGATCATAGCTGGCAGACAGACAGAAAGAGACAGACAGACAGGCAGACAGGAAGTGATAGACAGACAGACACAAACACATACACACACACACACACACACACACACACACACACACACACCAAACACAGGAGAGACAGAGAGAGAGGCAGATAGAAAGAGAAAGAGCTTGCTTTATACCAATCCAGGTCTCGCCAAGCTAGTATGGACACCCCTAGACCCACATGCTGTTCTAGGCACACAATTTGGGCACTCCAGGACAGCATACGGTTTTAGGAAACAGTCTGATGGTGCTGATGTCTGCTCCGCCCCCAGCCTGCCTTGGGCATCACACACCGTGATTCTGTTCATGCAAGAGGTCATGGCCCTGGGGATTGCTGGAAACCAAAGGTGTCCTTAGTCTGCTGTGATCACTTAGCTGGGGAAGGAGCTAAGGGGGCTCAGAGCTATGCACCAGGATTAGGAAGTAAAAGGTGTCGGGAAACATCTGAGTGTGGGAGCCCCTGGGGATGTGTTCCATGTTTTAGAGCAGCTGGCTCAGGCTACTACACTGTCCACTGAACTCCTAGCATCCACACTTTCTATAGAATCCAGGTACAGAATTACCAGCCTGTACCTACAGGTCCGGAGAGGGACAGAGGGTCTGGGACATGCTCCAGTCTTTCTCAAAGAAGAGAGACTGAGGTCTAACTCTCAGGACCTCAGGGTGAAATGTTATTAAGAAGTGGGGCTGTGCTAAGTGATGGTCTTTAGGATGGCTCCTGGCCTGAGGCTGCTGTCTCTCTGGTGTGATGGAGACATTGGACAGAGCTGTGCACACAGGGCACTGTGATGTGAGGGAGGAGGCAGGGAGTGGACAGCAGGAGCCAGCAGAAGGCAGAGGTGGGAGCAGAGTCTCCCTTGGGACACTGGAAAAGACCAGCCCACTGATGTCTTGTCCTTGGGTCTCTAACCCAGAGCCACTCTGCTCTTGAATCCCACTGTTACTCTGTCATATGAGTATTTGCACACTTTGTCCCTGCAGCCCTAGGGAATGACCCGCCCCCTTGCCATCTCCCTGGCTCTCCTGTTTCTATTTCAAAAATCCTTATAACCACCTATTGCTTGTGGCCATAACCATGAGCAGAGCCAATTTTTTAAATTTCTTCCTCAGGCTTTGGTTCCTTGCTCTCTGCAGTGATTCTAACAGTAATTTGGTGTGTGTGTGTGTGTTTCTGTGTTTCTGTGTTTCTCTCTCTCTCTCTCTCTCTCTCTCTCTCTCTCTCTCTCTCTCTCTCTCTCGTGTGTGTGTGTGTGTGTGTGTGTGTGTACTTGTTTTTCTCTTTTATGAGACAGGGTCTCATCATGTAGCCTAGGCTGGCCTCAAACTCTTCATCTTCTATGTCAGCCTCCCAGGACTTGGCATCACAAGTGTGGATCACCTTCCATGCTCAACATCCACTCCTGCCTGGCCAGGAGACTTTGGCATGGAGACAGGCTTGTCCCTCATGGTGATATGTCCTGGGTATAAGTCAGCACTCTACATTATTGGAGATTGGCATCTGATAATTCAGGTGGTCACAGCCTGGCAGAGGGGCACACACCTGTAACTCCAGTACTTGAGAGGACAATGCTGTAGATTCCCAAGTCCACATCTATCCTGGGCAACATAGTGAGATCCCTCATTAAAGAAATATGAACCCTTCATCCTTTATGAGGGATAGTTGGGGTGGGGACTGGAGGGCAGAGAAACTGTTGTGGATGATGCCTTGGATGATGGCCACATGAGTGTGCACCTGAGAACCCATGAACAGTGAGACCTGAAGGCTGCACTTAAGCTAGCCATGGCCTGGGCAGACAGCTCATTATCATGTCCAGTGTGGACCAGTCACCTCTCACACACCCACCACAGCAGTGGTGAATCTGGATGCCAGCCATCTTCTGGGTGTTTCTCACTTGCTCTTCATGTTTTTGCTGATTGTATTTGTGTGTGTGTGTGTGTGTGTGTGTGTGTGTGTGTGTGTGTGTGTGTATTGCTGTTATTTATCTAGAATGCTATAAAACTATTTTTCTTCAGTTACAATAGAAGACCAAGAAAGAAAGAAGGACAAGAGACAACATGTTTAAACTGTTTCATGCCTCCTGGCCACAGCCTGCTGTGACTCACCAGAGTGTCTTGGAGCCCAGGAGCCATAGACCACAGAGGCAGAGGCAGGATTTGCATAGCCCCGCCCTTTCTGGGAAATGGACACTAGCTATGGCTATAAAAAGCAGCTGATCCCAGAGGCAGTCAGAAAGCACAGCTGGCCAGAAGATGGAGCAAGAACTCAGCAGCACTCCAGCCAGGGAGCTGGACAAGTTCATAGAGGACAACCTCCTTCCTGACACCAGATTCCGTGCTGAGGTCCAAGCAGCCATCAACATCATGTGTAAATTCCTGAAGGAGGAATCCTTCCAAGGTGCCAATCACAATGTGAGGGTCTGCAAGGTGGTGAAGGTGAGCCCCCCTCAGCCTGAGCTGACCAGATGGGGAGGGAGAGGACCCTCAGGAGCCAGGCTGCAGTCCTGAGTGGGGGTGGGTTACCTACCTTCTCTGTGTCCCTGTGTTCTCTTGGGAACCCAGCTGTGGCACAGGGTAGAGAACAGAACAGCGCCCCCACCTGCTGGATGACTGGACTGATGGAACCTCACTGTCCAGGTTTCCCATCTGTGAAATGGGACAACATGACAGGGGTACATGGTGAATCTGGATGCCAGCCATCTTCTGGGTGTTTCTCACTTGGTCTTCATGTTTTTGCTGATTGTATTTGCGTGTGTGTGTGTGTGTGTGTGTGTGTGTGTGTGTGTGTATTGCTGTTATTTATCTAGAATGCTATAAAACTATTTTTCTTCAGCTATAGTAGAAGACCAAGAAAGAAAGAAGGACAAGAGACAACGTGTTTAAACTGTTTCATGCCTCCTGGCCACAGCCTGCTGTGACTCACCAGAGTGTCTTGGAGCCCAGGAGCCATAGACCACAGAGGCACTGTCACGGCCACTGAACTGTCAGTTTGTAATGCCAGTTGCACTGTGTGTGTGTGTGTGTGTGTGTGTGTGTGTGTGTGTGTGTGTAACTCAGAACATTTTTTAGGAAGGCTCTCCACAGTATCACTTCTTATTTTCTCTTTGTGAATTCAATTCTCTTAACTTTAAATTTTATTCTGAGACTTTAAATATTGTTAAACATTATCTTCATGCAAGCCTGTTGTGTGCTTCTAGTGGACTCTCCTTAATATTCTGATAATTTCAGGGATGACAACAGTTTTATATGTCTGTGTTAATTAACTCACAGTCTCCTACTCACTACCATCTGCCCCTGCCCTGTACACCATCACCTCTGATTTCATGTAATGTGTGCAGCTAGATCTGGATTCCACATAAGAGAAAATGTGAGGGCTGGAGAGATGGCTCAGTGGTTAAGAGCACTGACTGCTCTTCCAAAGGTCCTGAGTTCAGTTCCCAGCACCCACATGGTGGCTCACAACCATCTGTAATGAGATCTGGTGCCCTCTTCTGTATATATAAGAAAGAGAGAGAGAGAGAGAGAGAGAGAGAGAGAGAGAGAGAGAGAGAGAGAGAGAGAGAAACAAAGAAACAAAGAAAGAAAATGTGCTCTTTGTCTCTCCCCAATTGCCCTCCCTTGATCCTCACTTCCTTTAGACCCCCATCCCTCACCTCCTCCTCATAGCCCCTCTTCTATCACACACACACACACACACACACACACACACACACACACACACACACACACGGAAAGGGAGAGGTACATTTATAAATCTAGACTCCACAGATAAACACGAGTCTGGCTTATCTCTTGTACCACAAGGAGATCCAGAACCTCCTATTTTCCTACATAGATCCTGATTTCACACTTCAAGGCTGACTAGTATTCCACTGTGAATGTGCCGGTTTTGTTATCCATCCATGACCCTGGGTGGTGGACCCCTACGCTGTTGAGGGTCTGGATCCCTGGGCAAGGCTCTGTCTGCTGCTGATTCTCTTCACTGTCTTTCAGGGCGGCTCCTTGGGTAAAGGCACCGATGTCAACGGCAGGTCGGATGCTGAGCTGGTCGTCTTTGTTAACAATCTCAACAGTTTTGAGGATCAGTTAAAGAAATGGGGAGAGTTCATCCAGGAAATTAAGAAACAGCTGCGCAAGTTACAGCGTGAGAATTTAATTCGACTGGAGTTTGTCATTAAGGGTGAACAATGGCCCAACTCCCTGGCACTCAACTTCAGGCTGAGGTCCCCTGACCTGGATCAGGAGATGGAGTTTGATGTTCTGCTCGCCTATGATATCCCTGGGTAAGCTGGGTAAGTCAGTCAGAGCCTCAGCTCACCCTTCCATGAGCCTTGATCTTCTCTCTTCTCTGTCTGTCTGTCTGTCTGTCTCTCTCTAATGATGTGTGTGTGTGTGTGTGTGTGTGTGTGTGTGTGTGTGTGTGTGTGTGTGCTGTGTGTGCTGCATGTGCCATAAGTTGTGCCTGGGTGATTGTGAACTGTAACTAACACACCTCAGCAGTCATCCATCATTCTTGAGACCTGGTCTCTCCCCAGCCTGAAATTCCACAATTAATCTTGGCTGGCTGGTCAGAGCCCGGGAACCCTCTTGTCCCCTCCTCAGTGCTGGGATTACAATCCTAAATCACCATTCCCAGCTTTTCCCTGAGTCCTGGGCTCCAACACGGGTCCTCATAATTCTGTAATAAGCATGTTACTGACTAACCATCTCCTCAGCCCTCACCTTCTATTCCTGAACTGAAAACCCTTATCTTTTGAGAAATTCACCCAGAGTATCTCTCTTTAAAGCTGAGATGAGGAAGACAGACTTTAGAATTTTGGGAGTGGGAGTGAGAATCCACCAGAGAAGGACATTAAGTAGCACGCTGGTTCAGTGAGGGGATGAAGGTACGTTAGATGACCCCTCGGCTGCCCAGTGATATTCAAGGCTGGATGTGGATTTTCTCTTTCTAAACATGAGGCAGCATATATTTCCCTAAAAATTAATATATGAGGCATTTTTCCCAAAAAATGGAAACCTCAGACCTGGGCAGAGGCCTGGGTGTCTGTGGAAGGGTTAGTGCAGGATGCAGAACTTCTCAGAGGGCTGCTGTCTGCCTCAGGAAAACTAGAAATCCAGCCATGGCCACCTCAGCCCCCACATGTACACACCTTGATACCATTAAACATACTCTATATAAAGATCCCCTATATAAAGCTCTTACACCAGGCCTGACACACAGTGTGTCTCTAAAATGACAAATTGCCCAACTCTACCCAAAGACACTCATGAGCACCCCTGAAAGCACAGTGGGGACTTGGGGAACTGAGAGAATACTTGAGACTTTACATCTGGGGGACACAGCACCCCTGATGGCCACTGTGAGAACTGCTGCTATTAACTTGGAGACAAGGCCACAGCCCTTGGCTTAGGAGAGCCATGGAAACAGTGCAGAGTCTCAGGCAGCAGGGAATGAGAGGCCAGCCTGGGAGCAGGAGCAGGGCAGCATGCTGTGGGAAGCTGCAAGGGGCTTAGAACCCTGCTGAGTGGAAGGTGCCAGAGGGGGTGACCCAGAAATGAGCTGGGAGGGCGGCTCCCCAGAAGCCTGACTTGGTCATGGACTTCCCCAGCCTCAGCAGCTTTCCAGTGGGAAGTGGGGCCACCACAGAAGGACTGCCTTGGAAATGGCAATGTGGGTGACAGCCCAAGAGAGGACCCGAGCCACAATTCTGCCCATGATGATTTAGCTGATGAGCCTGATTGTGTGCTGGGCCCCCAAAGTGAATAGAAAACCATGTGTGAGAGACCTTCCTGGGTTACCGATTGACTAGGTGTGTCCCTAACTCCAGAAGTATATGCATTTGCCCTGGGTCAGCATCAAAGCCTGATGGTATGGCCTGCTGCAGCCATGACCACACACCTGAGCACACCTCGGGACAGCCTGCTGCCTATCTAGTCTCCTCAAATGGGCACATATACCCACACACAGACACACATCTGCACCTATTCCCTAGTCTGCTTCCCATCCACTCTATAAGTATAGGACTCACACAACACACACACACACACACACACACACACACACACACACACACACAGCCACATCCTTCAGCTCTCTGGACTTGCAAGATCAAGACCACATACTGGTAAGTTAGACATTACAGAAAATCATGCACTGAAAACATTGGGGAGATGGCTAAGTGGATAAGGGCAATAGCTGCACAATCATGAGGACCTGAGTTCAAATCCCAACACCCATCTAAACTTAAAAAGTGATGCACAGGGACCTGTAACCCCAGAACAATGAGGGACAGAGACAGGAGAATCTCTGTGGCCTGCTGGATGACAGCCAAGTTCCTCATTCACAGAGAGACCCTGCCTCAAAGGGAGAAAGAGACAAACTATAAAGGGAGACAACCAAGTCCTCCTCTGGATCTGAACATTCATATATACCTCCTTGTAAACTCACACACACTACACAAGACAGAGACTCTGTAAGCATGAGATACATGATATATAAACACAGCAGACTGCTCCACAATAAACTCTGACACAACCAGGAGTGTACACACACATGACAAGCCCCGTGCAGAAGATACTGGACACCAGAGCAAGGTTGGCCATTATTAGATGAGTGTGCAGCTCTCTCATCTGTGACCTCAGTGTGCTGTCTCCTCCCACCCCTGTCTCCAGGCCTGTGAGGAAAGCACCACACTAGGACCCAGTTGGGGGCAGATGGCTGTATGGGGAGTGAGGCTTGCTGTGGTAAAACCCTGCCCTGATCCCTGAACCCCACAGCCTATGAGCTTGTCATCCTAGAGAGATCAAAGAACCTTAGGAAAAACTGGGGTGTTAACAGAGTGAAACCTCCTTTACAGATCATGTCAGCATCAACAAGAAGTCTATGCTCAAAATCTACAGAGAGCTCATCGAGACTTGCACAACCCTGGGGCTGGAGGGTGAGTTCTCCACCTGCTTCACAGAGCTCCAGCAAAACTTCCTGAAGGATCATCCAGACAAGCTGAAGAGTCTCATCCGCCTGGTCAAGCACTGGTACCAACTGGTATGTCTTCCAGCCCAGTCACCTTGTCCCTTTCTGTACAGGGAGTGGGTGCAGGACAGAGAAATGAGGAATATTCTAGTTTGTTTTCTATAGATGTGATGTCTTTATCACATGACCAAGACTCTGTTAGGACAGAAAGGTCTTATTAGGTCACACATCCCAGTCACAGTCCATCACTAAAGGAAGAAAGGTCAGTCACTGAAGCAGAGACCATGGAGGAATTCTGTTCACTGGCTTGCTCTCCATGGCTCACAGTTTGCATTTATATATGAGTCAGGGTCACCTACTTAGGAATGGCACCAGCCACATCAATCACTAATCAGGAACATGTCCCCACAGGCAACCCTAAGCCAGTGGGTTGGAGGCATTGTCTTGATTAAGGGTCCCTCCTACTAAATGACTTTATCTGATGTCTAATTGACAAAAACTAACCTTCACAAATAACACACTTTCAAGTAGATACTCAAACACACTGTATTAAACCATAACCTTTCCTTTCTTACTCATCCCTAAGATCTCATGTCCATACCATGTTATAAACACAGTACAGCTTTAAAATTCCAAAGTTTTTTATTCCTTGAAATTCCAAACTTATAAAGATTAGTCTCTCTACTGTGGGCTCCTATAAAGTTAAAAACACAATTTAAATACTTTCTTACTCCATGAGGGAAGAGCCAGGAAACAGTTACAATCGGATCAAACAAAACCAAACCCAATAGTGCAAAAAGCTCAGTGTCTGGTATCTGGGACTCACCATTTTCTGAGCTTCAAAGTCCTGGGCAGTTCTCCTTCTCGGGCTCTGCCATCCACAGCACAGCTGGTCTCACAGCCTCAGGCCAGCTCCCTTCACATGTTCTGCTCTCCTGGCAGCGGTCTCATGCTCAGGGGACTCCAGTATCTTGGGGTCTCCACTACAGTTGAGGCTGCACTTTCTCCAATGGCCTCTCCTGGCCTCTCTCAGTGCCAGGACTCAGCTGCTCTCCATGACCCCTTCAATCCTGCTGCCTTGGAGGGACTAAAATAAAACCACCTAGAGACCTCTCCACTATACCAGGTCTGGCTGTTACCCTGAGAGGCAGTCTTGGACCCCTGGACCACCGCTTCTGTGTGTGACCATGAGAAAACTCTTCCCAGAAGACTTGGCCTCCATGGTGCAGGTCTTTTCTTATTCAGAGCTGATTTTCCGCCCCATGTGATGCGAAACCACTGTTTCTTAATGCAAAGATCTCACACAAACAGCCAGATAGAGTCTTTGCCTCCCTCTGAAACCTCACACACCAGCCTCTGTCATCTGCCTATCTACATCTGTGTCTTCCAAGTTCCCACAAACAGTCCATTAGACTCTAAACACTCAACAGCTTTTCCAACCCAAAGTTCCAAAACTCTTCCACTATCCTCCCAAAGAGCTACATGGCAGGTGTGTCGAAGCAGTGGACCATTCTCTAGGACCCATTTCTGTGCTCTCACCGTGGGAAAGATGATGGCGGAAAGAGGTTTAGGAAGTAAAGGGACTGTGTGGCTTACACTTCCACATCACACTTCAGCACTGAGGGAATTGAGGCAGCAAGTAAAGGCAGGAAATTAAGCAGTGGCCATGAATGAACATTAGTTGCTGCCTGATACCTTGTGTTTGATTTTAAAATGATATGCGGTCCTGGTTACCGGCACTGGTAACCACACAGAAAGGTCGCAAGCCATGACAAAACCCAGTGTCAGATGTTTATTAGGAGGATGGGAGCAGAAAACCCGGCCTGGGGGAGATGCACGTGCAGAGAACAGAAAGAAAAAGAAAGATGGTGGAGGGAAGAGAGAACAGAACAGAGAGAGGGGAGGGTCTGTGCCTGTCTTTTTAAGGGTTCCCACGAACATGCATAGGCAGGCTGACAGAGCTACACCATGCATGTGCTGATTGCGTGACCATGCCATGTGCACGTAATCACCAGCACATGATGGCATAAGACCCAAGACTGTGCTTTAGGTCACAAACTGCTCATGTGCAGTCATGCAGCTGGACCACAGCAGAATCCCAACACCCTGGGCTGCTCAACCTGCTTTTCTTCACATAAACAATGACCCCCTGCTCATGGCTGTCACCATGCACAATGGGTTGGGCCCTCCCACCTCAATGATTGGACAAGAAAATGCCACATAGGCTTGTCCACAGTCCACTCTGATGGAGGCATTTTCTCCTTTGTGGGTCCATCTTCTGAAGATGACTCTAGTTTAAATCAGATTGACAAAAAGAACAAAAAGTGGCCTAAGAGGTGAGAAAAAATAGAAAATGGAGAAAGAAAACAAGGGAAAGAAAGCAGAGGGGAGAGGATGAGAGAGAAGACAGGGGTGAAGGGAGAGAGCAAGGGAAGGTGATGCTGTAGGAGGGAGAGGGAAGGGGAAGGAGGGGACCTGGAAGGAAGGAGGACTTCCCTGCTTCTTCCAATTGATTTCTTCCAGTCCACTTTCCAGTCAGCTAACTCTCCATTCACCCATGTCTAATCCATTGTTCCCTGGCTGCTGCTTCAAGTATCTCTGGATTTTTCTTCCTTCTTTGACAAACCCTTCCTGTCACTCTCTCTGATTTCTATATTTCTGGTCCTTTGAAGCTATTAGCTCTTTAAAGGAGTGATTTCCATTATTTTCTGGGTCTTTTTAAATGTGTGTATGGCTTTTGTGTAGGTATACCTGTTCTAGGGAGACCATGTCTATGTGTTTATATGTGTGTGCATAAGCCTGTGCATGTCAAAGAGTGATGTCATGTCCTCAATCACTCCTTACCTTGTATATAGAGGCAGGGTCTCAAAATGAAGCCACAGCATGCTGAGTCAGCAGACTTGAGCAGTAACATAGCCCTGGGGAGCCCCCACCCCCACATCCTGAAGCTGATATTATGAATGGGTTTCCTCACCAGTCTGACATTGAGGTGCATGTTGGGCTCCAGGTCTCATGCTTGCAGGGCAGGCACTTTAACCACTGGGCCGCCTCCCTAGCCCCTCCCCAGGTATCTCAGAGCCTATGATTAAACCTTCAATAGTGAGCATCATTACTAACTTACTGTTCCACGCCTACCCTCCCTCACTCCTTGGTTGTCAATCACTGTGCCATGATTCCTCCTGTGCCTGCTGGTAAATGCTCAGTCATTGTGGGCCACACAGTCTCCATCTCAACTACTCAGTCCTTGGCTACAGCACAGGAGGGTCCATAGACTGAATCTACATGAACGGATGTGGGTGTGTGCCTGTCAACCTGTAATGACAACATCAGGTGGCAGCAGTATTGATCCTGTGAGAAGTGGACCCGTAGAACAGCTGACAGCCTGTTTTTCCCATTGCCTTTCTCTTGTCAGTGTGAGGAGAAGCTAAGGAAACCGCTGCCCCACCAGTATGCCCTGGAGCTGCTCACAGTCTATGCCTGGGAACATGGGAGTAGAGCCCCTGAATTCAACACAGCCCAGGGCTTCCGGACAGTCTTGGAACTGGTCAAGAATCAGAGGCATCTTCAAATCTACTGGACAGTGTATTATGACTTTGAAGACGAGGACATCTCCAACTACCTGCAGGGACAGCTCGAAAGAGCCAGGTAGCCTGTCCCCTCATGGCTCAGCTCCCCACAGGATAGTCTAGGCTGCAGCAGCTGAAAGGGGAGGTGGGAGCCCCGAGTCAATGGAGCATCTTCTGTTCTGTGTCTGTGCAGGGAGGGCCCTGTCCTGCTGTGACCTGATTGACATGAGGACCACCAGCCCTGGGAGACAGGAGTAGGTTCTCCTGTCTGCAGAGGAGGAGATCAAGGCTCTGGATTTGTCCAGACACAGATAAGAGAGCGTGGTGGAGTCTACATGGAACTGAGATATTCCAACAAGAACAGTATCATAAGGGCAGCAAGGCTGTAAATATTCCAGTCGACTTGTCACCCAAGACAGTGACATGTCTTGATCCTGTGTTCTGTTCAGCCCTTACACCTCATCCTTAGACTCTGGTTGGTTCAACTCTCTCCATTTCACAGATCAGAGAGTCTGAAGTACCTGCCCCAGCACCCACAGCTACTAAAGGGTAGAGGATTGGAAACCAAGCCTTCCAGGTCATGGGCAAGTGGCCCTCCAGGCTTGCTCTATAATGTAGGGCAGGGACTCAGGACAAACTTGGGATAGTGTTCCTCTGCTGGGCTCCTCCACTGCCCCTGTGCAGTGGTTCCTAGGACACTGGGCAGCTGGTCAATTCCCTCTCTGAATGTTGTTCTGCAGGCCCCTGATCCTGGACCCGGCTGATCCAACAAGAAACGTGGCTGGTGGGAACCCAGTAGGTTGGTGGCTGCTGGCAGAAGAAGCTAGGGCCTGGCTGAAGTTCTCATGTTTTAAGAATTGTGATAATTCCACAGTGCGCTCCTGGAAGGTGCCGGTGAGACCCTGTTATCACGCTGTTCCCTTTACACACTGCTTCCATCACTTCATCCGTTTGGAGAATATTCTCCCAATGATGTGATCTCTGGCTGAAAGTCTCCACACTCCTAGGGAGGCCAGCTGCTTGTATGTATTGCAGCCATTTTAGCAGCATTCAGAGATGTCACAGGCTGGCAAGATGGCACAGCAGGTAAAGCATGTGCTGCCAACACTGGTGACCTGGGCTTGATCCCCAGAACCTTTATGGTAGAAGGAGAGACCAGCTCCTCCAAGTGTTCCTCTGACCTTCACCTCTGAAGGTGAACACACACACACACACACACACACACACACACACACACACATTCTCATATACATATATTCACTTACACATTCATGCAAACTCATATGCTCACACACACACACTTTCACACATACTCACATCCAAACTCTCACAAACAAATGTAAACACAGACATACTCACAGACACAGGTGCACCCACACACTGACACACATAGAGAGTGTGAAAAGGAGACTCAGAGCTGAAGCCACGGGCTCAGGGACTCTCAGCTAAGGAGTGGTGGGGCTGGGATTCCCATAGATTCTGAAGCCAGTGCTCAGGTCCATGGAGCAGCCCATCTTTCCTGTCTTGTTGTCATGGGGTCAGTGGCACTCTGGGGGATGGTGTCACAGCTAAAGTGGTGCAGAGGGACCTGCACTTGAACTTTTCCTCTCATGGGGCAGGGGACCTTCTGATGCTAGGGAACAGAAGGGGTCATGTGAGGACTCAGGATGCAGCTTTGTACGGATGCAGGCATGTGGGAAGCAAACCTCAGAAGGTGGGGAAGGAAAGGAGAGGGGACCCAGGAGGGAGGCAGCTGTGGCTGCTCTGGCCTCCAGGACTGTCACACAGCACACAGGGGTCTAGGCTCTGTCCCCCATTTGGCAGATCTGTTACTGAATGAGGGGACCTCAGGTTGGGCTACATGAACCTTCAATTTGTTAACCCTACCCCCCAAAAAGTCCTGATGTCCATCTACCCAACATGGATGTGTGCTGTTCTTGTTCTGAGGGGGTCCAGTGGCCAGTCATGGTGCCCACTCTCAGGCTCATTTGTTTCGTCTTCCAAGTAGGAATGTGGGCTCCTGACATGAGTGTGTGTTTTCTGTTTCAGATGGAGTTGGATGTACCACATCAGCAGGTGAGCTTTTTTTCCCCTTGGCTTTTTAGCTTTTTTGGTTCCATCATAGCAGCGACAGGTAGCATTTGAAGTTCATGGTGTCAGCCACCTGGAGGAAACTCTCTGGTGGGTCAATCTAGGACAGACAGGCAAGGCCCCAAAACCACAAATCTCAGAATGTTTTTTGCTTCTGCTGTGCATGTTTACATGTTTACTATGTTTACATGTGTACTGCTGCTGTCGCTCTGGTATCTGGCATGGTGTGAATGGGTGTGTGGATCCCCACTGCCTGTAATATAGTGTGTTTTCCTCATGGAAACAGCCTGTTCCAGTAGGCATTTTTACCTGTGGATTATTATGACGATGATTTCTTCCTAAGCTATACTGTCTAAATGATAATAATAAATGTTAGTTTAAATAGCGTTTGAAGATTAAAAATATAAACAAGGAAGTGTCACACAGCTAGAATACATGAGTTTCCATTGAGGAGCCATATAGACTGTGGCTTAGGTTAATGATTAAGAAAAACAATTGAGTCCCAGAAGCCCAACTATGTAGTTGAAAGTTTTCCTGTGCTCGCCCGGCTCCCACAGCCTCACCATCCCACGGCTGCTCAGACCCAAGTGACCACACATAGGTTTGTATTAATTATGAACTGTATGGCCTACTGGCTCAGGCTTCTCGATAGCTAGATCTTACATCGGAAATTAACCCATTTCTATAAATCCATACATTGCCATGTGGCTGGTGGCTTACCGGTATCTTTACATCTTGCTTCTCATGGTGGCAGCTGGCAGCTTCTCCTCTGCTCTGCCTTCTCCTTCCTCCTCTCTAGTTAGAATGTCCTGCCTAACCCTATTCTGTCTCACCATTGGCCAAACAGCTGTATTTATCAACCAATCAGAGCAACATATTTTCACAGTATACAGAAAGACATTCCCCTATCACAACTAACTTAATTTCTTCTAATTTTAATGTTGAGAAATATGTTCCCAGATTTTGGAGTGCATCACAGCTGAAACAAAGCTTTGAAAATAACTTAAATTAGATTAAGATGTTTTTGTCAAATAGATTTGAGGTGGAAAACCCAAGAAGACAATATAAAATTTTAGAAAGGGACACAGTTGAGTAAGGAACTTGTTAAGGTCAGAAAAGAAGAACAAATCATCCCAATTATCATTAGCTGATGTGCCTTTCTTGTTAGGATTGGTTGATGACCAAAAGAGATAATTAATTCCTTGTACCCATTCCTGCCCTCAATCTCCTGACATAAAAAGTTACCAACGAGTGAGTATGCACCCTAAAGATTTAAAGTAGAGCTAGCTGATTCATTTTCATATATAAAAGATAGCTTTGTGATTCCTTTACAATAATACTACCTTTCAAGATAAGTAATAACATAATTGGCCCCTGCTTTGTATCTGCAAAATGCAGCCCGCCAGTAAAAGACCTGACTGAGAGGAATACCTTGCTTGCCCACACAGTTAATGTATAACAAATTGCTTGGGTATGAATATACGTCGGCTCTTGGGATAATTTTTTCACCTGTAATACATAAAATATTTAATCATACAAGAGATACAGAAAACATGCTGTTTTTTCACTATTTATTTGCATTCATTGTAGTCATTCACTTGAAAAACAGAATAGAACCACATAGTAATTTTATACTACCTGAAAGATTTTGCTGGGGTATATAAGCTGTAAGAAAAAGAATAAAGGTAGAGTTAAAATTGGCTGAAAAGAAAATATCAAGAATGAGAGTTAGAAGGAACTAGCAGGGAAACATCAAGAATAAAGACAGTAAGAAGGAAAACATCAAGAATGAGAGAAGGAAATCACCAGGACAATAAAGAATAGAAAACACAAAAGGAGAATAAAGAAAAGGTCTGAAGGAAATTGTCAAGAGATTGTGTCTTTTCCCTACCCCTCTCAAATTAAAAAAAAAAAAGTCTAGTATGCACTGATACTGTGGAATTCCCTTTGAGCCTGAGCTGTCTGGAGGCTGGTCCCCCAGGAAGTGATACCCTTTGTTTTGATGTGAGCTTCTGCTGTGTAGTCCTGGAGTCCTGGAGCCCACCATCCTCCTGCCTTAGCGCTGGGATAACTGCAGTGTAGTCCTGATGTACCCCATCTTCCCTCTAGCCTCAGGTGGACAACAACTGGCCATGTCGCCCCATGTGATCACAGCAGTACCTGCCCAGAAGGCTCCAGAGTCCAGGGATGTGCTTCTCTGCTGCAGGCCTTAACCAAAGAGGGAGAGTCCAACCTGGGGTCAGACTTCCATCCTGTCCCATCACAGACAACTTTCCTCACAGCCTGCTTCATCAGCTGTACCCTCTGACAGCGTTCTCTGGGGGACAAGAGATGCAGAAGGGGAGGGAAGAACTCCAGTATGAATTCTGTCTGTGCACCTATTGGGAGGTTCTCTCTAATGTCTGATAAAGAACAATAAACCACAGCAGATGCCATGAGGGTGTGTGAGCCATAGACAAATAGGGGTGGGGGTGGGGTTTGTGGGGGTGTGTATATGGTTCAACCAGATGCATTTATTGAGCACATACTATATACTCCTTGTGGGTCCAGGCACCAAACACTTAGCAGTGGACAGAGCAGAACCAATCCACTACAGCTATGATGCCCCATGGTTTGGGATCCTTCCAGGTCTCTTACATCACATAAATCTCAGTCAGGAATCCTTGGTTCCTTCTGTCAATGTCCTAAGACAAGATTTGAGACCTGCCCCTTGTGACTCAGAAGCTGTCCTGCAGGTGCACATGGCCAAGAGGACCTGGGAATGTGAACAGTGCATGTGAGGATGCACTGTGGCTGCAACATGCAGGCTGGGGTTCAAAAAGTGCATGACAAATAAAAATTGCATGAAGTTTGTGACTCTGGTGTCACAAAATCAGAAACCTCGTCGTCTGTGGTGATGACGAGTTTTGCATGCACTGAGTTAAATCACAATGAGTGTCCACTTCCTTATTCTTTTTCTGAGAGAAGATCTCATTATGTGGCATAGGCTGGCCTGGAACTCACCAGCATCCTCCTGCCTCAGTCTCCTGAGTTCTCAGTCATACACACACACACACACACACACACACACACACACACACACACACACATGACCCTCCACACAGAGGTTCCTAATGGTTCCATAGCTTCATGTTATGAACCAATGGTTCATTTGTCAGATCCAAAGACACACATGAACACTTACCTCTTGTACCCTGCTTAATTAAGAGTTAAGGACATTGCACAGGTTCACCCGCTCCTAAAGCATGCTCATGTCCCCGTGCTCACTTTCTTACTAACTCTGTGTGTGTGTGTCCTTCCAGCCCTCATTCATTGAGTTCTCATTCTAATGACCCTGACAACAAGGAGCTCCTATGTCCTGGGGCATGAGAACACACATGTCCCCTAGACCTCGGAATACACCACACTCTGCCCTGTGCCCTATCTGAGCCCTCAGTGGACCCCATGATACTGGTCTATGATTCCAGTCTATGATAAAGACCATGGAGGTTAACAGCAGGCCATAGGATGAGTGATGAGCAGTCCTAGGGAGGAGCCACAACGTGGCAGGATTAGATTTCCATGACAACAGGGTGACTGAAGATCATCTCTCAGATGGAAAAAGATGTCCACAGTTGACACTTGCACACCACTGTGTCTGACTGCCATGTTGTGAAGCATCATGCTTGTTCCAGACTGGACCTGCCCAAGAGCCCTTTGGCCCTAAGCACAGTGCTCATCCCTGCTCTTCCTGTGGGTGCCATGTTGGTTCTGACTTACCATCCACCCTGGTCAGGAAAGAGCTGGAGTTTGATGACAGAGACTTTGGGTTTCCAAACCCAGTCTTCAACTTTGATCTTCTGCCCAAGGTCAGGCACCTCCTCCTTTCCAGCCTCCACCCACTGAGTAAGTAGTACAAGCCAACTGAGGGGAAGCATGGCTCTGTCCACCATATTACCACAGAGTTTGGTTTCCCAGGAAGCCACTTCATCTACACTCAATGGGTTCAACTCTGAAACTCAATCTAGGTCAGTAACTGGGGGACAGACCTGCTGTGACGGCCATGGCTCTCACCCTCTAGACATCCCTTGTGGTTCCTTCTAATGGCCCACAATGGCTCCTCTTCATGGCCAGCTTCACCAGCCTTAGACCCTCCATGGAAACACCTCTGGACGTGTCTGTGGGGACATTTCCAGAAATGTCTGATGACTGCTTCCTTCACTGAACAATGCTCTGTAGCCTGCTGTCAGCCCACCTCTCCATCTGTGGAGTTTTGTCTGGAGTCACACAAACTAAATGATGTGTGAGAAGATTAAATATCACAATGGTTAACTGGCTTTTGACTGGGTTACTAAGAACACATAATGGGGGGAGGAGGGCCCTTCTGCAGAGGGAACTGAGAAAGCTGGATCTCCACTGACTGGAATCAATCCCACCCTTACCTTGGGCCCTGTACAAAGGCCATCCAAAATGGAAGCAGAGAATCCCCAGGACAGAGAACAGCTTCACCTTGATGACCTTGACTGTTTTCTGGACTTTGTCATCAAAACTAAAGGCAACTCAGGAGGATTCTTTTATGTCAGGCCTCATGCATGCTGGGTAAGCACTCTGCCACTGAACCACACCCACTGCCTCTCACTGGAACACTCCAGAAAGTCTTTCCCTGCTGAGCCACACCCTGCTGCCTTTCTGCTCTCAAAGGTCCACACAAGGGGGCTCATTCCATTGTGGAGGAATGGGATGCGGCCATGACATACTACATATGGACTTACATTGGTGTGGGGTAACATGACATGTTGAGTCCACAGCATGGCAGGAGACCTGGGGGACACCTGGGCATAGTTACTAAAAGGGTCTCTGTGTATCCAGGGGTGTTTCAGAAGGGGCAAGCCAGGAATCTTAGACCAGCATCATGTGTCTGGGGTCAGAAAGAACACAAGGCTGAGTGTGATGTGTTCTGTGGTCAAGAGGACATGGATGTTCTCACACCCCAGGACACTGGGGCTCCTGGTTCTCAGAGCCACTAGAGTGAGAACTGAATGAATGAGGGTCAGGGAGACCCACCCCTCCCCACCACAGTGATTAAAGAGTGGGCTTTGGGGACAGGAGCTGGTGAGTCTGAGCAATGTCCTGCCCCTTGAGTGAGCAGGGTCCATGTGATCACACATGTGGGTCTTTGTGATCTTGGGATTTGTGTATTTATGTATTCATCACACTGAACTATGGAATCATTAGGTCTCTATGTGAAGGGTGGTGTGTGTGTGTGTGTGTGTGTGTATGTGTGTATGTGTGTGTGTGTTAAATTCCAGAACTTGGGAGACTGAGGCACTCAGGTTTCTGTGAATTCCAGGCCACAGTTGGATATACAATGAGATCCTGTCTCACAAAGAACAAAAGAGTGAGGAAGAAAGAAAGAAAGAAAGAAAGAAAGAAAGAAAGAAAGAAAGAAAGAAAGAAAGAAAGAAAGAAATAGATTTAAGATTGATCAGTGAATTTTGATTTAATTCCACTGCTTCAGATATCATCCTTGCCTCAGACCACTAAGTTTAAAGTCACTGCTGTCCCAGATTCCAGGCAGTTTTAGTGTCCTGCACTGCACATCCCCTGACTCTGCAGCCTTCTGGGCAGGAGCTGCTGCTCCCACAGGAGGATGCAATCCTTGTCCACCTGAGGGAAGGCGGGGTACATCAGGCCTACACTGCAGTCATCCCCGCACAAGGCAGGAGGTGGTGAAGGTGAGCCCCCCTCAGCCTGAGCTGGCCAGATCCAGAGGGAGAGGACCCTCAGGAGCCAGGCTGCAGCCCTGAGTGGGGGTGGGTTACCTACCTTCTCTGTGTCCCATTCTCATGGGTTCCCAGCTGTGGCACAGGTTAGAGACCAGAACAGCGCCCCCACCTGCTGGATGACTGGACTGATGGAACCTCACCGTCCTGGTTTCCCATCTGTGAAATGGGACAACATGACAGGAGTACCTCCCTCCCTGTCACTGTGACGGCCGCTGAACTGTCAGTTTGTAATGCCAACTAAATACTCTGTGTCTGTGTGTGTGTGTGTGTGTGTGTGTGTGTGTGTGTGTGTGTGTGACTTGTGGGTTCACTTGTGTGTGAGTGTGTGTGTGTGACATGTAGGTTCACTTGTGTGTGAATGTGTGTGTGTATACACAAGATGAGGAACTTCTCAGAAAACTGGAAATCAAGCACACACACCCCATGTGCACACATTTATCATTGAACATAAAATGATCCTCTATATAAAGATCTTACGCCAGACCTGACACACAGTGTGTCTCCAAAATTAGAGACTGTTCCCAAAGACACTCATGAACACCCCTGAAAGCACAGTGGGGTCTTGGAAAGCTTAGAGAATACTTGAGACTTTACATCTGGGGACACAGCACCGCCTGCTGGCCACTGTGAGAACTGCTGCTATTAACTTGGAGACAAGGCCATTGCCCTTGGCTTAGGAGAGTCATGGAAACAGTGCAGAGTCTCAGGCAGCAGGGAATGAGAGGCCAGCCTGGGAGCAGGAGCAGGGCAGCATGCTGTGTGGGAAGCTGCAGGGGCTTAGAACCCTGCTGAGTGGAGGGGGCCAGAAGGGGGTGACCCAGAAATGAGCTGTGAGGGCAGCTCTCCAGAAGCCTGTCTTGGTCATGGACTTCCCCAGCCTCATCAGTTTTCCAGTGGGGAAGTGGGGCCACCAAAGAAGGACTACCTTGGAAATGGCAATGTGGGGGACAGCCCAAGAGAGAACCCGAGGCACAACCTTCCCAAAGTAACTTGTGTGATGAACTCTACTGTGTTCTAGCCCCATAAATGAAAATAAACACAGGCATGAGAGACCTTCCTGGGTCACTCTGTGACTGGGTGTGTCCCCAACTCCATCAGTAGGTGATTTTGCCCTGTGTCAGTATCAAAGCCTGATGGTATGGCCTGCTGCAACTATGACCACACACCTGTGCACACCTAAGATACAGCCTGCTGCCTGTCTGGTCTACTCAAACGTGCACATGCACCCACACACAGTCACACACCTGCACCTGTTCCCTAGCCTGCTGCCCATCAGCTCTAAAAGTTCACAGGACACACACACACACACACACACACACACACACACACACACACACACACCCTTCAGCTCTCAGGACCTGGACAAACCAGACCCCCAAATGGTAAGTTAGGCACCACAGAAAATCATGCACTGAAAACACACAGTGGCTGGGGAGGCAGCTCAGTGGTTAAGGGCAATCACAGCACAATTGTGAGGACCTGAGTTCAAATCCCCAACACCCAGCTAAACTTAGGAAGTACCACACATGGACTTGCAACCCCAGAACTATGGGGGACAGAGACAAGAGAATCTCTGTGGCCTGCTGGATGACAGCCAAGCTCCTCATCCACAGAGAGACCCTGTAACAAAGGGAGAAGATGACAAAGTATAAAGGGAGACACCCAATACCCTCTTCTGGCCTCCAAACATGCATGTATATCTCTTCCCCGCCCCCGATACACACACACTCACACATTCACACACTCTATACACAAAAATGGGCAGACTCTGTAAGCAGGAGATACATGATATATAAATCTAGCAGAATGCTCCATAGTAAACTCTGACACAAGCAGGGATGTACACACACCACAAGCCCTATGCAGAACATACTGGAAACCAGAGCATGGTTGGCCATTATTAGATGACCCTGAAACTCTCTCATGTGTTACCTCAGTGTGCTGTTTCCTCCCACCGCTGTCTCCAGGCCTGTGAGCAAGGCACAACACTAGGACCAGTTGGGAGCAGGACTTCTCAGGGCCACATGGTGTTTGCAGTCCTGAGGTGTGGTGGGGCAGATGGCTGTATGGGAAGTGAGGCTTGTTGTGGTAAAACTCTGCCCTGATCCCTGAACCCCACAGCCTGTGAGCTGGTTCCCCTTCCCCGATGGAGACTCAAGAACCTCAGAGACGGGTTGAGGAGTTGAAATGAATGAAGCCTTCTTTACAGGTCATGTTGGCATCTACGGCAAGCCTGACCCTGAAATCTATGGAAGCCACATCAGGGAGTGCACCTCCCTGGGGAAGGAGGGTGAGTTCTCCACCTGCTTCACAGAGCTCCAGAGAAACTTCCTGAAGCAGCGTCCACCCAAACTGAAGAGTCTCATCCACCTGGTCAAGCACTGGTACCAACTGGTATGGCATCTGGCCCAGCCACCGTGAGCCCCGTCTGTACAGGGGGTGGAGAATGGAAGGGGTGATGAAGAAAAGGAAAGATGAGGAGCAAGGGGGAAGGGAAGGAGTCGTGGGGAGGGGAGAGAGAGAATGGAGAGGTGAAGAGGAGTCAAGGGAGGGAGAAGGAGGGGAGAGAGGACCTGGGAGGAAGGACTTTCCATGCTTGTTATGAGTGATTTCTTCTAGTCCAGTTTCCAGTCAACTAACTCACTCTTCAGCTGCATCTAAGTCATTGTTAACGTGTCATTTTGATCTTAGGATTTCTTTTCTTCCTCACTCTTTCTTTCTTCTGTTATTTTGAGACAGGATCTCATGATGTCCTGAAACTCACTCTGTGGACCAGGCTGGTCTTTGATTCAAAAAAAGATCCACCTGCCTCTGCCTTCCCAGTCCTGGGATTCAAGGCTCACTCTATCACTGCCTGGCTGGATCTTTAGATTTCTAGTACTTTTTTTTTTTTTTTTCAAACATACCCTGCCACTTTTTTCCCTGGTTTTTCAAGGCAAGGTTTCTCCCGTGTAGTTTTGGAGCCTGTCCTGGATCTTACTCTGCAGACCAGGCTGGCCTAGAGCTCACAGAGATGCGCCTGGCTCTGCCTCCCGATGCTGGGATTAAAGGCATGTGCCACCACCACACGACTACCTGCCATTTTCTATGCTTCAATTTTCTTGACCTGGGAAACTATTACTTTTTAAAGATCCATTCATTAGTATTTTCTGGAGTTTTTATACATGTGTGAGAGCTATCTAGTTTTTGGTGTGTGCATACTGTTCATGGGAGCACATGCCTTTGTGTGTTCATAAGCACGTGGAGACCACAGCGTGATGCCATGTCCTCAGTCACCCCCCCCAATTTGTACATACAGTCAGGATCTCACACCTGCACCCACAGAGTACTGAATCAGCAGGTCTTGACAATCATGTAGTCCTGGAAACACCCATCTCTACGCTCTGAAGCCGGGATTATGAGTCAGTTTCCTCACTAGCCTGACATTCACGTCTGTGCTGGGGATCAGAACTCCAGTTCTCTCCCTTGGACGGGGAGGGAGGCACTTTACACACTGAGCCATCTCAAAAGGCTTTTCCTAGTTATTTCAGAGCCTGTGATAAAACCTTCAATATGAGCATCATTTCTATCCATCCGGCCCCCTCCCCTATTCCCTATCTGTCAATCACTATGTCGTGATTCCTCCTATACCTGCTGGTAAATGCTCAGACTTTGGGGACCACACAGTCTCCATTCCACCACTCAGAACTTGGCTATAGCAAAGGGGGGTCTGTAGATTGAATTTACATGAATGGGTTTCTTTAAACATCCATCCTGCAATATTTCTGGAGTTCTGATATGTGTGTGAGAGAGATCTGGGGTGGGTATATATATATATACCTGTTCGTGGGAGTACATTCCATTTGGCAAATCTGTTATTGAATGAAGGGACCTCAGGTAGGGCTACAAACACCTTCAATTTGCTGACCCCCCCCCAAAAAAAAAGCCCTGATGGATATCTACCCAACATGGGGGTGTGCTATCCTTCTTCTGAGGGGCTCTGGTGGCCAGTCAAGGTGATCACAGACAGAGCTCATTTCCATCCCCTTCCAAGTAGGAATGAGGGCTCCAGACATGACTTTGCCTTTTCCATTTCTGACTGATGTTTGTCAAACCAAGTTATCCTTTTTTTCCTTTGCTTTTGTTTGTTTTGATGTGGATTTCAGCTGTCTAGCCCTAGGTGGACTGGATCTTTCCATCCTCCTGCCTTAGAGGTGGGATGACTGCAGTGTAGGCCTGATGTGCCCCGCCCTCCCTCAGGTGGACAAGGATGGCATCCTCCTGTAGGAGCAGCAGCTCCTACCCAGAAGGCTCCAGAGTCAGGGGATGTGCAGTGCAGGACACTAAAACTGCCTGGAATCTGGGACAGCAGTGACTTTAAACTTAGTGGTCTGAGGAATGATGACATCTGAAGCAGTGAAATTAAATCAAAATTCACTGAGTTAAACTTAAATCTATGTTTTTTCTTTCTTTCTCACTCTTTTGTTCTTTCTGAGACAGGATCTCATTGTATATCCAACTCTGGTCTGGAGTTCACAGAAACCTGACTGCCTCAGTCTCCCAAGTTCTGGAATTTAACACACACACACACACACACACACACACACACACACACATACACACACACACACCACCCTTCACATAGAGACCTAATGATTCCATAGTTCAGTGTGTTGATTACATAAATACACAAATCCCAAGATCACAAAGACCCACATGTGTGATCACATGGACCCTGCTCACTCAAGGGGCAGGACATTGCTCAGACTCACCAGCTTCTGTCCCCACTCTTTAATCACTGTGGTGGAGGAGGGATGGGTCTCCCTGGCCCTCATTCATTCAGTTCTCACTCTAGTGGCTCTGAGAACCAGGAGCCCCAGTGTCCTGGGGTGTGAGAACATCCATGTCCTCTTGACCACAGAACACATCACACTCAGCCTTGTGTTCTTTCTGACCCCAGACACAATGATGCTGGTCTAAGATTCCAGGCTTGCCCCTTCTGAAACAATCCTGGATACACAGAGACCCTTTTAGTAACAATGCCCAGGGGTCTCCCAGGTCTCCTGCCGTGCTGTGGACCCAACATGTCATGTTACCCCACACCAATGTAAGTCCATGTGTGATATGTCATGGCCGCATCCCATTCCTCCACAATGGAATGAGCCCCCTTGTGTGGACCTTTGAGAGCAGAAAGGCAGCAGGGTGTGGCTCAGCAGGGAAAGACTTTCTGGAGTGTTCCAGTGAGAGGCAGTGGGTGTGGTTCAGTGGCAGAGTGCTTACCCAGCATGCATGAGGCCTGACATAAAAGAATCCTCCTGAGTTGCCTTTAGTTTTGATGACAAAGTCCAGAAAACAGTCAAGGTCATCAAGGTGAAGCTGTTCTCTGTCCTGGGGATTCTCTGCTTCCATTTTGGATGGCCTTTGTACAGGGCCCAAGGTGAGGGTGGGATTGATTCCAGTCAGTGGAGATCCAGCTTTCTCAGTTCCCTCTGCAGAAGGGCCCTCCTCCCCCCATTATGTGTTCTTGGTAACCTGGTCAGAAACCAGTTAAACATTGTGATGCTTGATCTTCTCACACATCATTTAG
The DNA here is from genome assembly GCF_903995425.1 of Onychomys torridus. Lineage (NCBI taxonomy): Eukaryota > Metazoa > Chordata > Mammalia > Rodentia > Cricetidae > Onychomys > Onychomys torridus. The sequence continues at coordinate 32,077,152 of NC_050464.1, forward strand.
TTTGTGTGACTCCAGACAAAACTCCACAGATGGAGAGTTGTGCTGACAGCAGGCTACAGAGCATTGTTCAGTGAAGAAAGCAGTCAGTAGACATTTCTGGAAATGTCCCCACAGACACGTCCAGAGGTGTTTCCATGGAGGGTCTAAGGCTGGTGAAGCTGGCCATGAAGAGGAGCCATTGTGGACCATTAGAAGGAACCACAAGGGATGTCTAGAGGGTGAGCGTCATGGCCGTCACAGCAGGTCTGTCCCCCAGTTACTGACCTGGATTGAGTTTCAGAGTTGAACCCATTGAGTGCAGATGTAGTGGCTTCCTGGGAAACCAAACTCTGTGGTAATATGGTGGACAGAGCCATGCTTCCCCTCAGTTGGCTTGTACTACTTACTCAGTGGGTGGATGCTGGAAAGGAGGAGGTGCCTGACCTTGGGCAGAAGATCAAAGTTGAAGACTAGGTTTGGAAACCCAAAGTCTCTGTCATCAAACTCCAGCTCTTTCCTGACCAGGGTGGATGGTAAGTCAGAACCAACATGGCACCCACAGGAAGAGCAGGGATGAGCACTGTGCTTAGGGCCAAAGGGCTCTTGGGCAGGTCCAGTCTAGAACAAGCATGATGCTTCACAACATGGCAGTCAGACACAGTGGTGTGCAAGTGTCAACTGTGGACATCTTTTTCCATCTGAGAGATGATCTTCAGTCACCCTGTTGTCATGGAAATCTAATCCTGCCACGTTGTGGCTCCTCCCTAGGACTGTTCATCACACATCCTATGGCCTGCTGTTAACCTCCATGGTCTTTATCATAGACTGGAATCATAGACCAGCATCATGGGGTCCACCGAGGGCTCAGATAGTGCACAGGGCAGAGTGTGGTGTATTCTGAGGTCTGGGGGACATGTGTGTTCTCATGCCCCAGGACATAGGAGCTCCTTGTTGTCAGGGTCACTAGAATAAGAACTGACTGAATGAGGGCTGGAAGAACACACACACAGAGTTAGTAAGAAAGTGAGCACAGGGACATGAGCATGCTTTGGGAGCAAGTGAACGTGTGCAATGTGCTGAACTATTAATTAAGCAGGGTACAAGAGGTAAGTGTTCATGTGTGTCTTTGGATCTGACAAATGAACCATTGGTTCATAACATGAAGCTATGGAACCATTAGGAACCTCTGTGTGGAGGGTCATGTGTGTGTGTGTGTGTGTGTGTGTGTGTGTGTGTGTGTGTGTGTGACTGAGAACTCAGGAGACTGAGGCAGGAGGATGCTGGTGAGTTCTAGGCCAGCCTATGCCACATAATGAGATCTTCTCTCAGAAAGAGAATAAGGAAGTGGACACTCATTGTGATTTAACTCAGTGCATGCAAAACTCGTCATCACCACAGACGACGAGGTTTCTGATTTTGTGACACCAGAGTCACAAATTCCATGCACTTTTTATTTGTCATGCACTTTTTGAACCCCAGCCTGCATGTTGCAGCCACAGTGCATCCTCACATGCACTGTTCACATTCCCAGATCCCCTTGGCCATGTGCACCTGCAGGACAGCTTCTGAGTCACAAGAGGCTGGTCTAGAATCTTGTCTTGGGACATGGACAGAAGGAACCAAGGATTCCTGACTGAGATTTATGTGATGTAAGAGACCTGGAAGGATCCCAAACCATGGGGCATCATAGCTGTAGTGGATTGGTTCTGCTCTGTCCAATGCTGAGTGTTTGGTGCCTGGACCCACAAGGAGTATATAGTATGTGCTCAATAAATGCATCTAGTTGCACCATGCACACACACACTCACATCCCTATATGTCTATGGCTCACACACCCTCATGGCATCTGCCGTGGTTTATTGTTCTTTATCAGACATTAGAGAGAACCTCCCAACAGGTGCACAGACAGAATTCATGCTGGAGTTGTTCCCTCCCCTTCTGCATCTCTTGTCCCCCAGAGAACGCTGTCAGAGGGTACAGCTGATGAAGCAGGCTATGAGGAAAGCTGTCTGTGATGGGACAGGATGGAAGTCTGACCCCAGGTTGGACTCTCCCTCTCTGGTCAAGGCCTGCAGCAGAGGAGCACATCCCCTGACTCCGGATCCTTCTGGGAAGGTGCTGCTGTGCTCACAGGAGGATGCATGTCCGGTTCTCATCCCCCTGAGGATGGAGGGAAGGCAGGGTCCATCAGGTCTACACTGCAGTCATCCCAGCACTAAGTCAGGAGGATGCCCAGCTCCAGGCCACCTAGGATTACACAGCAGAAGCCCAGGCAAAATAAAAACAAAGAAAAAAAGCTAACCTGATGATATGGTACATCCTCCTCCTGAAACAGAAAACACACACTCATGTCAGGAGCCCACATTCCTACTTGGATGGGAATGTTTATGAGCCCTACATCAAAATAAAAACAAAGAAAAGAGCTAACCTGCCGATATGGTACATCAACCTCCGCCTGAAACAGAAAACACACAATCATGTCAGGAGCCCACATTCCTACTTGGAAGGGGATGTAAATGAGCTCTGAGGGATGGGTACCATGACTGGCAACCAGAGCCATTCAGAGGAAGAACAACACACCCCCATGTTGGGTAGATGGACATCAGGACTTTTGGGGGAGTCAGCACATTGAAGGTGTATATAACCCAAAGGAGGTCCCCTCATTCAGTAACAGATTTGCCAAAAGGGAGAAAGTTCCTAGCCACCTGTGTGCTGTGTGACAGTCCTGGAGACCAGAGCAGCCCCAGCTGCCTCACTCCTGGGTCCCTTCTCCTTTCCTTCCCCACCTTCTGAAGTTTGCTTCCCACATGTCTGTGCCCATACAAAGCTGCATCCTAAGTCCTCACATGACCTCATCTGTTCCCTAGCATCAGAAAGTCTCCTGCCCCATGATATGAAAAGTCCAAGTGCAGGTCCCTCTGTGCCTCTTTGACTGTGACACCGTGCCTCCCCCGCCCCCAGTCCCATTGACCACATGACAATGAGACAGGAAAGATGGGCTGCTTCCTGGACCTGAGCACTGGCTTCAGAGTAAACGAAAACCCCCTGAGCTGATCATCCCTGAGCCATTGGCTTCAGCTTGCATATTCTCCTGACTCTCCCTTCTGTCCTGCGTGTGTGTGTGTGTGTGTGTGTGTGTGTGTGTGTGTGTGTGTGCAAAAAACAGAGAACGCTATTTTCCTCAAGTGCTGTCACACTGGCATTTGGGTCACACTGGACTGGAACTCACCAAGGAGACTATGCTCCCTCATCAGCCTGTGCAGGGATCTTGCTGTCCATGCACTGGAATGTCAAGGGCAAGTCTCTTTGTCTGGCTTTTTTACATGTGTCTGGGGATGATATTAGGCTCCTCATCCCTAACTACATGACAGGTGTTTTATTGACTAAGCCATATCCCAGGCCCTGAGCCATCTTGTCTCATCAGAAAGAGAAGGATGTTATTAAGTACACCTTGTATAGGACTAGTGAGCATCCAGTGAGTTACTGTACTATAAAGGACACTGGACGGAGCATGTGTGTAAATCCAGTGAGTTACTGTATGATAAAGGACACAGGATGAGCATGTGTGAGGATCCAGTGAGTTACTGTATGATAAAGAACACAGGATGAACATGTGTGAGGATCCAGTGAGCTTTCATATCATAAAGAGCAGAGGACGGAGCCTGAGCACAAAGCAAACACTCAGTGCAGAGGCTGCCATTCCTTAGGACATTGATTGGCAGGAACTCTGCAGTAGGGAAGTGACAATCTCTGAGGCCAGAGTGACTGAGAAGCAAGCAGTGTGGCAGGACAACCTGCAAGCCTGGGCACCTTTGGGAAGACCACATGCTTGTCTGAATATTCTCCCAATAGATGGAGGGACCAAAGCTGTGTGCAAGGGGACAGGATGATGACAGGTTCTCACCGGCACATCCCAGGAGAGTACTCGGGAGCCATCCCTGTTCTTAAAGCATGGGTAGTTCAGCCAGGCCAGAGCCTCTCCAGCCAGCCAACACCAGCTCTCTGGGTTCCCACCAGCCACGTTCCCTGTTGGGTCAGCAGGGTCCAGGATCACAGGCCTGCAGAGAAACATTCAGAGAGGGAATTGACCAGCTGTGTAGTGTCCCAGGAACCTCTGCACAGGGGCAGTGGAGGAGCCCGGCAGAGTACCCCTATCCAAAGTTTGTCCTGAACCCTGCCCCATGCATAGAGCAAGGCTGGAGATCCTTGCCCATGACCTGGAAGGCCTGGGTCCAAATCTTCTACCCTTCAGTAGATGTGCATCCTGGGGCAGGTTCCTCAACCTTCTGATCTGTGAAATGGGGAGAATTGAACCAGCAGAAGACAGCGCAGGATCAAGACAGGCTCTTATCTGGGGTGACAATTCTACTGTATTGTTTATAGTTAATTAGTCCAGCCCTGTTCTATGCCTCACAGCCCTTGTGATACTGTTACAACTGGAACTTCTCAGTTCCTCCTCCATGTAACCCCCCCTCCCTCTGCTGTATGGGTCTGGACAAGGTCACAGCCTTGTTCTCCTCATCTGCAGACAAGAGAGCACACCCCCATCTTCCAGGGCTGGTGGTCCTCAAGTCAATAAGGGGCCAACAGACAGGGCCCAACAAAGTGATGGGACAGGAGATGCTCCATTGACACAGAATCCCACCTCCCCATTTCCACACTGCTACAGCTGGGTCCTCCCTGTGGAAAGCTGAGCCGTGAGGGGACAGGTTACCTGGCTCTTCTGAGCTGACTGTGCAGGTAGTCAGAGATGTATTGGTGTTGAAAGTCATAATACACTGTCCAGTAGATTCGAAGCTGCCTGTACTTGATGACCAGTTCCAAGACTGTCCAGAAGCCCTGGGCTGTGTTGAACTCAGTATCTCCGCTCCCACGTTCCCAGGCATAGACTGTCAGCAGCTCCAGGGCATACTTGGGAGGCAGCGGCTGCCTCAGCTCCTCCTTACACTGAGAAAGGCAATGAGAAAAACGGGCTGTCAGCTGTTGTGTGGGGACCACTTCTCACAGGGTCAATGCAGCTGTGACGTGATGATGTCATTACAGGTTTATTGGCACACTGCCACACCCGTTCATGTATGGACACCCCTGTGCTATACTTAAGGGCTGAGCAGTTGAGATAGAGACTGTGTGGTCCACAAAGACTGAGCATTTACCGACAGGCACAGGAGGAATCACAATACCTTGAGTGACAGCCAGGGAATAGGGGTGGGGGCAGCATAGTAATGATGCTCACTATTGAAGGTTTTATCACAGGATATGGAATAACTAGGAAAAGCCTAGGGAGACAACTCAGTGTGTTATGGGTCCCCCTCTCCTTGCAAAGGTAATAACTAGAGCTCAGATCCCCAGCATGCACATGAATGTCAGGCTTGTGAGGGAGCTGACTCATAATCCCAGCCTAAGCAGATGAAAATGGGGGTCCCCAGGACCTGATGAAGGTCCAGAGCTGCTGATTAAGCACACTGTCTGGATATGAGAGGTAGAGAGTGACTGAGGACCTGGCATCACTCTCTGGTCTCAGAATGCTTATATACTTACACACACACACACACACACACACACACACACACACACACACACACACAGAGGCATGTGCTCCCACGAACAGGCATACATATACCCACACCATTTATATCTCACACACATATCAAAACTTCAGAAATATTGCAGGATGGATGTTTAAAGAGACCTTAGCTTGATACATCAGGAAAATCAGAGCCATAGAGAGTAGCAGTGCATGTTAAAAAAACAAACAAACAAACGAGAGAGCTATAGGTCAAGTGGGGTGTGATGGTGCACACCTTTTATCCCAGCATTAGGAGGCAGAGGTAGGCAGATCTGAGAGTTCAAGGCCAGCCTGGTCTACAGAGTGAGTTTCAGAGCTACATCATGAGATCCTGTCTCAAAATAACAGAAGAAAGAAAGAGAAAGAGAAATCCTAAGATCCAAATGACACGTTAACAATGAATTAGATGCAGCTGAAGAGTGTGTTAGTTGACTGGAAACTGGACTAGAGGAAATCACTCATAACAAGCATGGAAAGTCCTTCCTCCCAGGTCCTCTCTCCCCTCCTTCTCCCTCCCTTGACTCCTCTTCACCTCTCAAGTCTCTCTCTTCCATTCCCACGACTCTTTCCCTCCCCCCTTGTTCCTCATTTTTCCTTCTCTTCATCACCCCTTCCATTCCCCACCCCCTGTACAGACAGGGCTCACGGTGGCTGGGCCAGATGCCATACCAGTCGGTACCAGTGCTTAACCAGGCGGATGAGACTCTTCAGTTTGGGTGGACGATCCTTCAGGAAGTTTCTCTGGAGCTCTGTGAAGCAGGTGGAGAACTCACCCTCCCTCCCCAGGGAGGTGCACTCCCTGATGAGCTTGGCATAGATTTGAGGGTCAGGCTTGATGTAATTGAGTTGACCTGTCAAGAAGGCTTCATTCAGCTAACACCTCAGCCCTTCTCTGAGGTTCTTTGGTCTGTCTGAGGTAACAAAATCACACGCTGTGGGGTTCAGGGAACAGGGCAGAGTTGCACCACAGCGAGCCTCACTCCGCATACAGCCACGTGCTCCACCACACCTCAGTACTGCAAACACCATGTGGCCCTGGAAAATCCTGCCCTCAACTGGTCCTAGTGTGGTGCCTTCCTCACAGGCCTGGAGACAGTGGTGGGAGGAAACAGCACACTGAGGTCACACACAAGAGAGCTGCACACTCATCTAATAAGGGCCAACCATGCTCTGGTGTCCAGTACCTTCTGTACGGGGCTTGTCGTGTGTGTACACTCCTGCTTGTGTCACAGTTTACCATGGAGCAGTATGCTGTGTTTATATATCATGTGTCTCATGATTACAGAGTCTCTGCCCTGTGTAGTGTGTGTGAGGAGGAATATACATATGTTTGGATCAGAGAAGGACATTGGGTGTCTCCCTTTATGGTTTGTCTCCTTCTCCCTTTGAGGCAGGGTCTCTCTGTGAATGAGGAGCTTGGCTGGCATCCAGCAGGCCACAGAGATTCTCCTGTCTCTGGCCATGTACAGCCTGGGTTAGAGGTCAATGTGTGGTCCTTTCTGTATAAATGGGTGTTGGGGATTTGAACTCAGGTCCTCATACTTTTTCAGCAATTGCCCTTATCCACTGAGCTGCCTCCCTAGCCATTTTGTGTTTTCAGTGCATGATTTTCTCTAAGTGCCTAACTTAATATCATGTAGTTTTGTTAGGCCAGGTCCTGAGAGAAGTAGGGTGTGTGTGTGTGTGTGTGTGTGTGTGTGTGTGTGTGTGTGTGTCCTGAACTTGTAGAGTAGATAGGCAGCAGATTAGGGAATATATGTGGGTGTGTGGCTGTGTGTGGGTGGATGTGCACACTTGATTAGACTAGTAGGCAGCAGGCTGTATCTTAGGTGTGTGCAGATGTGTGGCCATGGTTGCAGCAGGCCATACCGTCAGGCTTTGATGCTGGTACAGGGCAAATCACCTACTGAAGGATTTGATGACACAGCTAGTCACTCAGTGAACCAGGAGAGTCTGGAGTGCTTATTTTCCAAAGCAGTCCTTCTGTGGTGACCCCACTTCCCCACTAGAAAGCTGCTGAGGCTGGGGAAGTCCATGACCAAGACAGGCTTCTGGGGAGCCTCCCTCCCAGCTCATTTCTGGGTCACCCCTTCTGGCCTCTTCCACTTAGCAGGGTTCTAAGCCCCTGCAGCTTCCCACAGCATGCTGCCCTGCTCCTGCTCCCAAGCTGGCCTCTCATTCCCTGCTGCCTGAGACTCAGCACTGTTTCCATGGCACTCCTAAGCCAAGGGCTGTGGCCTTGTCTCCAAGTTAATAGCAGCAGTTCTCACAGTGGCCAGCAGGGAGTGCTGTGTCCCCCAAATGTAAAGTCTCAAGTATGCTCTAAGCTCCCCAAGTCCCCACTGTGCTCTCAGGGGTGTTCATGGCTGACTTTGGGTAGAGTTGGGCAGTTTGTAATTTTGGAGCATACACACACACACACACACACACACACACACACACACACACACACACAGACGCCTCAGCACAGGTCTGAGGTTTCTTTCTCTTTCATAGGAGATGCACCAAATGTTAATTTTTAGCTACATCTCTGTTACAGTTTTAGAGACACAGAATTTCCACACTCAGCCACAAGAAGAACTGATTGATGTACCGGTGTTCTCTGGGATACCCCTGGGGCTGGGGAGACAGCTCTGTGGGTAAAGGCCTTGATAGGTTAGTATAAGGACCCAAAAGCAGATTCCCAGCACCCACATAAAAAGCTGCAAGTTGGGGTGGGGGTCCACCCCAAAATCCCAGTGCTGGGAGGTGGAGACAGGAAGATCCTCAGGCCCACTCTCTAACCAGATAGGCAGATCAGCCAGCTCCAGGTCAAAGGTCAACCTATCTCCAAACAAACAAACAAGCCAACCAAGCTGTCTTGTAGGGAGTGGAGGAAGCCTGAGTGAAGTCCTGAATATATCTGAGTTTATTTGTTTACAGCCTGAGAGTCCTCTCCTACAGACACCCCCACTATGAGACTAGGCAACCAACCCATCCCCCACCTGTGCTGTCCCTAATAAACATGCTGAGACTCCAGGTTGCCCGAGGTTGTGGGTGCAGCTCCATCAGAGCACACACCCCACCTGACCCCAGCTGCATACTGCATGAGCCATGAAGGTGGGTGGGCCAGCAAATTCCAGGTAAACCTCTCAACCAAAGCAGGCTCCTAAGTAACAAACATCCAGGACTGGTCTCTGGTCTCTACCCACACCAGCAAACATGTGCATAGGTCTGCACACACGTGAACACCCCATACATATACAGACACACACAGAAGCAGAGAAGAGGATGAAGGCACATGGAAGGGCTGGCTGAGGCTCTGACTGGCTTACCCAGGACATCATAGGCCAGCAGCACATCAAACTTCACCTCCTGTTGAAGCTGGGGGGAGCTCAGTTTGAAGCTGAGTACCCGGGGGTTGGACCACGGTGAACTCTGGATCTCAAACTTCACTCTGATATGTCTCTCACGCTGCAACTCATCCAGCTGTTTCTTAATTTCCTGGATGAACTCTCCCCGTCGCTTTAACTGATCCTCAAAGCTGGTGAGATTGGTAAGGAACACCACCAGGTCGGCTTCCGACTTGCCCTTGAGTGCTGTGCCTTTGCCTGAGGAGCCGCCCTGAAGGACAACGATGAGAATGACAGACATCAGGCAGAGCCTTGCCCAGCAGTCCAGACCCTCAGCAGCCTAAGGGTCCACCACCCAGGGCGAGGGATGGATAGAGAAAGCTGGCACATACAAAGTGGAATACTAGTCAGCCCTGAAGAGTGAAATCAGGATCTATGTAGGAAAACAGATGGTTCTGGATCTTCTCATGGTATCAGCGATGGATGATAAGTCAGACTCTGAAAGATGAACATCAGTGTACATATGTGGGGTCTAGATTTAAGTATGTCTGTGAGTGTGTGTGTGTGTGTGTGTGTGTGTGTGTGTGTGTGTATGTATGTGTGTGTGTGTGTGTGAGATGATAGATGGGGGACTAGGAGGAGGTAAGGGATGGGGTCTAAAGGAAGTGAGGATCAAGGGAGGGTAAAAGGGGGAGACAATTAGCACATTTTCTCTCATGTGGATTCTAGATCTAGCTGCACACACGTGACATGCAATCAGAGAGGGGCTCTCCCGGGGACATCAGTGTGGGGAGTAAAGGACAGGATGGTAGTGGGTGAGAGGAGACTGTGAGTAAATTAACACGGATTTATGAAACTGTTGTCATGATCCCTGTTGTTATCAGAGTGTTAAGAGTAATATACTAAAAGTACAACATACGCTTTCATGAAGATGCCTGTAACAGTATTAATAAGTCAAAGAACAAAAGCATAAATTTAAGAGAATTGAATTCAAAAAGAGAAAGATTCTGAGAAAATAATGATACTGAGGAGAGCCTCCCTAAATAACATGCTGCACACACTCACTAACACACTGCACACCCCACAGAGTGAAACTGGCATTACAAACTGACAGTTCAGGGGCCGTCACAGTGACTGGGAAGGAGGTACTCTTGTCCCATTTCACAGATGGGAAACCTGGATAGTGAGGTTCCATCAGTCCAGTCATCCAGCAGGTGGGGGCGCTGTTCTGTTCTCTACCCTGTGCCACAGCTGGGTTCCCAAGAGAACACAGGGTCACAGAGAGGTTAGGTAACCCACCCCCAATCAGGGCTGCAGCCTGGCTCCTGAGGGTCCTCTCCCTCCCCATCTGGTCAGCTCAGGCTGAGGGGGGCTCACCTTCACCACCTTGGAGACCCTCACAGGGTGGGCAGCGCCTCGGAAGCATCTCTCCTTCAGGAATGTACATATGATGTTAATGGCTGCTCGGATCTCATTACGGAATCTGGTGTTGGGAAGGAGGTTGTCCTCTATGAACTTGTCCAGCTCCCTGGCTGGGATGCTGCTGAGTTTCTGTGCCATCCTCAGGCCAGCTGTGTTTTCTGACTGCTGCACTGCCTCTGGGGCCAGCTGCCCTTTACATCCTCAACTAGTTTCTCTTTCCTGGAAAAGGCGGGGCTATGCAAACAGGCCTCTGCCTCTGATGTTTATGGCCCCTGGTCTCCATGACACTCTGGTGTTTACCAGCAAGGCAGTTATTATGGATTCTCTAGCCCTCATCCTGCAGGAAGCATTTTAAACATATTGGTCTGTTTTTTCCTTCTTGGTTTTCTCTTGTTACTGAAGAAAACAAGGTTTTTAGTTGCTCAGACATTTAACAGCAATGCACACATTTCACTAAAGCTGAAAGGTCAAGTCAGAAACACCCAGAAGATGGCTGGCATCCAGATTCACCACTGCTGTGGTGGGTGTGTGAGAGGTGACTGGTCCACACCAGGACATGATAATGAGCTGTCTGCCCAGGCCATGGCTAGCCTGCAGTTCAGCCTTCAGGTCTCACTGTTCATGGGTTGTCAGGTGCACACCCATGTGGCCATCATCCACGGCATCATCCACAACAGTTTCACTGCCCTCCAGTCCCCACCCCAACTGTCCATCATAAAGAATGAAGGCTTCATATTTCTTTAATGAGGGATCTCACTATGTTGCCCAGGATAGATGTAGACTTGGGAAAATACAGCATTGTCCTCTCAGGTACTAGGGTTACAGGGATGTGCCCCTCTGCCTACCTGCGACCACCTGCATTATCAGTCAACTGTCAATCTCCAATAATGTAGAGTGCTGACTTATACCCAGGATATATCACCATGAGGGACAAGCCTGTCTCCATGCCAAAGTCTCCCAACCCAGCAGGAGTGGATATTGATCATGGCAGGTGATCCACACTTGTGATGCCAACACAGAAGATGAAGAGTTTGAGGCCAGCCTGGGCTACATGATGAGACCCTGTCTCATAAAACAGAAAAAAAAAGCACACACACACACACACAGCAACACACACACACACACACACACACACACACACACACACACCCTGAATCACTGCAGAGAGCAAGGAATGGAAGACTGAGAAAATAACTGGAACACTGGCTCTGCTCATGGTTATGGCCACAAGCCGTGGTCCTTAAGGGACTTTATTTTTAAAGCAGCAGGAATGTCTGTGTCATTCAGGTCAGAAGCCTGCCCTTACGTAAACACAGTCTTCATGGCCTGGTTGGTAACAGAGGCCCCTTGGTTGACCCTGATCTGGTAGTTTGAAGGTACTGGATCTCATAAATTCATAAGGAGAGGCACTATTAGGAGGTGTGACCTTGTTAGAGGACGTGTGTCACTGTGGGGGTGGGCTTTGAGGTCTCACATGCTCATCACACTGCCCAGAGTTACCATCCACTTCCTATTGCCTTCTGATGAAGATGTAGCCAGCACCATGTCTGCCTGCATGCTGCCATGCTCCCCACCATGATGATAATGGACAGAACCTCTGAACAGTAAGACACCCAAACTCAATGTTTCCTTTATAAGAGTTGCCGTGGTCATGGTGTCTCTTCAGCAACAGAAACCCTAAGACACTGACCTTGCCTGAGGGAGCTGCAAAGCTGAAGGCCCCTCACATAGGTCCTAGGATGGGACAAGAGACCAGCCGAGGGTCCTGAGCACATCTGGGCGAGGGCCAGGCTAATTATACATTAGAATATCGTATTACATTATCTCACGTGTGTGAATATGGGGGTCAGAGGACACCTTGTAGGTGTCGGCCTCTCTCTGCTTCCACCATGTGGGTCCCAAATCAAACTCAGGCCATCAGGCTTGGGCACAAACAGCTATACCCTCTGAGTTTTCTCGCTGACCCTTTTTGTGGTTGTATGGGATCTCATAGTAAAATAGGCCAGGTTAGCCTTCAACTTACAGCCATCCTCCTGCCTCAGCACCCTGAGTGCTGGGATTATACTGTGCCATTATGCCCAGATCATCTCTCCACTTCCATACACTCCTGTGTGTCTTCAAGAGATCTGATGTGTCACTCCGCCCAATGAGGCCCACGCCCTGGCCACCCTGACTGAGCCAGGGAGTGCCCGGGTCACAAGGTTTAATCCTCAGCGCTGCAGGAAGTGGTTTCTGCCTCTTGGAGGGCAAAACAACAGTGGAATAAAAATCCTCCTCTACATTTGGTAAAATAGTTTGAAATGTTCATAATATACAGTCAATATATTTTTATCAAATTCACCCTCCCTTATTCCCCACACAATTCATGGTCTACAAAATCCCTTCCCAACTCCATGTCACTTTAGTGAATAAATCAGTGGATCCAGTGAGTGTTTCTCATATTCACACGTGGGTGAGGCCATGCACTGGAGTGTGGGCACCCTGCCAGTGACCACACCCCTGAGGAAAACTGACTCTGTCCTGGCTGGGGTTTATGCCAGCTTGACACAAGCTTGAGTCCTCTGAGAGGCAGGAACTTGAACTGAGGAAATGTCTCCCTAATAGTGACTGTAGGCTAGCCGGTAAGCAGCTCCCTCCATGGCCTCTGCATCCGCCCCTGCCTGCAGGCTCCTGCCCTGTCTGAGTTCCTGCCCTGACTGCTTTTGATGATGAACAGTGACAGGGAATTGTGAGTGAAGTGAACCCTTTCCTCCCCAGGTTGTCTTTGGTCACTGTGGTTTATCCCAGTGTTAGCAACCCCAAGACACTCTGTGTACCAAGGGCCATCAACTGTCAATGGCTTCCCATCCAGGCTAGAAGGTTGACAGGCTTCATCCTGTGCAGGGGACCACAGCTGCCTGAGTTCAGGATGGCAGCTGTCCTGCCGTGTCCAGAAGATGCTAATTGGCCTCAGTTCTCTCCCACCTTACAATCTCTCCACCCTCCCTTCCTCTGTGTCCCCTGAGCCTTGGGAGGAGTGGGTGTAACAGAGACGCCCATTTGTAGCTGAGTGCTCCACAGACATTGATCTCTGCTTCAGTTGACTCCCTGTATTAACCACTTTCCACTGCACAGAGACCTCTCTGTGGAGATCAGAGAGCTACACCAGTCCTTGGGTGCAGAGATGCAGTGGGCAGCCTGAAACTAGGTCCACTCATCAAAATCACCCCAGTGCGTTCATCCCTGGGGCCTGTGAGCTCCCAGCCATGGCTCCTTGGCCAGATGTGCAGGACCAGGTTGGAGTTTCTGCTTGTGGAGTGGGCCTCAGATCCAGTCAGAATGTGGCCAGTGAGCCCCACAGCGTCCCTGCCTCTATTACACCCAGGGTGTATCTTGGCAGGCAGTCCTTATTGGGAGGGTTCCCAGCTGGGTGAGTCTGTTGACGACTTTAAGAGGTAGAGAAGAATGGACAATGTTTTTCACCTGGGATGTTGTGGCTGGAAGATGAGGAAGCTGTGAAGCTGTGAAGATGCACAGTTAACTAAGGTAGATTCCTTTCTAGTTGGAGCAGAGATGAACTCGTTGACCTGAAACGTGCGTGCTCCGTGGTTTGTAACTGAAACCTGGTTTTGCCGGAAGAAGAACGCATTTCTTCCACATAATTCCCTTTCGGTAGCTGTCTGGTTGGCATGATTGTGGGTGTCACTTTCTCCTCATTTGTGGGTCAACGTTAGCTGGAAATGAAGACATTTCTCTATAGCTTCTGTAGGTTTCTTAAGTTCAGCTTTGAATGTGACATTGTTTACTGTAACCACAGGGGCACGTTCACCTTTTTCTGTCAGATGCATAAGATTTCGACAGTCAAAGGTGACAAGCTTTCACAAGCAGGAAGTGAAACTGTCCCACAAAAGCCACCGTCATCCTGTGACTCTTCTCTTTCCTTTTCCTTCCAAGGAGCGGAAGAGGAGAGAGGTTTTTTCATTTTGATTTGATTTGGAGCAGTTAAATTCTTAGACAGGGCCAGGCATGGTGATGCTCACCTTTAATTCAACCAGTGTCAGAGGCAGAGGCAGGCAGATCTCTGAGAGTTAGAGACCAAACCACCCCCAAAAAAGAGTCACCACCTCTACTTGCCCTCAATTCATATATTAATTTGGACTCCTTTTGTGACATTGCTCCAACCACCAGGCTCACAGGTGATGTCTGCGCAGTGTGAGATCAACTCTAATCTCTATGTTACTTAACTCCGAGGGCTCTGCAGCAAGGTTCCATTCTCTCCCTGCTGGCATCTCTCGGGTCTTTTCTCATATTCATTTCCAGCCATTTTTTTCTGTTGCTATGGAGATTCATCTGCCTTCTTTGAGGTCATGCTCCCTAATGGCCTAAAGCCCTCCCGCGAGGCCCCACCTCCAGACGACCCTCCCCCAACTGCACCAACCAACCAGGGAGCAGGGACTGGACATTTGAGATGTAGGGTGTTCCAGGAGGCACTGGGGTGTGAACATGAGGGGATCACAACAGGACAGTTCACAGGCAGAGTCCCCAGGGACAGGGTCCACTCCCAGCTCCTGTCTGCTGAGGAAACAGAACCTATGAATGTTCAAACACCCGAGAAGAGGGTGGCATTTCTAAAGGGAATTAGGACATAGGGGACCTTCTCTGGGACAGGAAGCCTTGACAGGAAGTTACCAGATGAACCCACATGTTGATACACACCAATTCCAAGTGTGTGTCCTGCTGCTGACTTTGACCCCTAAGGTGAGATGTCCCAGTTAGCCAGTCTTCATACAAATCCTGGCACACACGTGTGCACACACAGCCCCTCTCTGCACAGTGGCATCGTGCCCATGCTTCCATTAAGGTGAGTCAGAGCCCAGCCTGGCCTGGGTCCTGCTTCTCAACCCTGTTAGAGGTTGTGACCTTAAACAGACCCTTTATATCCTCCTCACAGGGAAGCAATCTGCTCTTTGTCAAATTGGGAGTTTGGCTACAGTTCCCTGGCTCTGGGATGGATTTTTGTTAGTAATGCTTTAGAGACAGGATTTCTATATGTAGCCCAGGCTGTCCTGGAGCCCTCTAGGTAGACCAGGCTGGTATCATACTCACAAGAGATCATCCTGCCTCTGCATTCTGAGTGCTGAGATTAAAAGGCATATGTCATTGCCAGCATCTGGGAAAGATTTTATGAGCAAATGCTTGAGGATAATGTCAATGTCCAATGCAAAGTTTGTCTGGGAAGTACTGGACCTTATGATTTTTGTAAAGATTTATTTTATAACCAGATGGTGGTAGTACACATCTTTAATCCCAGAAACTGGTGGATCTCTGAGTTCAAGGCCAGCCTGGTCTACAGAGTGAGGACAGCCAGGGCTGTTACACAGAGAAACCCTGTCTCAAAAAAAAAAAAAAAAAGAAAGAAAGAAAGAAAGAGAGAGAGAGAGAGAGAGAGAGAGAGAGAGAAAGAGAAAGAAAGAAAGGAAGGAAGAAGGAAAGATAGATAGCAAAGAAAAAAGATTTATTTTATCTTTTATCTTTTATTTGTGTGTGTGTGTGTGTGTGTGTGTGTGTGTGTGTGTGTATGCACATGAGTGCAATCCCTAGAGAGTCCAGAAGAGGGTGACAGATCCCCAGAGCTGGAATTTCAGGCCACCTGACCTGGGTGCTGGGAACTGAACTCAGGTCCTCTGGAAGAGCAGTCCTCAGTCTTAACACCAAGTCTCTTCGGCCCCTCATGATGCCCTCAGAAAGCCCACAGGGCCAAGCACCCTGAGGGGCGGGAGCTGTGCGGTAACTAGAGCATTGATTGCTTCCTTCTGACTATTCAAAAAGCGTTTTTGTTCAGGGGTGTAACTGAAGTTTTCCTGTGTCTTGCCTGCCTTGCAGTCAGAACAAATCTCTCTCACCCTGCAGTCCAGCATCCGCTCGGACTCAGATTAACACACACAGGCTTATATGTTTTTTAAACTATAGCCATGGCAGATTTCTTGCTATCTAGTTCTTATATCTTAAATTAACCCATTCTTATAAATCTATACTTTGCCACGTGGCTCGTGGCTTACCTGTACCTTGACATCTTGCTTCTCTTGGTGCCTAGCAGTGTCTGTCTCCTCTCTCTGCCCTTCCTCTTGCAGAATCATCTTCTTCTGCTTATACTTATACTTCCTACATGCGTATGTGCCTATACTTCCTGCCTGGCTACTGGCCAATCAGCATTTTATTTATCAACCAATCACAGCAACACAGATTTACAGCATTCAGCACATCCCACAGCACTGGGGAGATGTGAGGGCTCACCACACAGGAGAGCATGAGCGGGACCCCAGCACCCATAGAATCTGGGAATGGCTGAAGTGCCTGCGTTCCAGCCCTGGGAAGGGCAGAGACAGGAGGAGCCTTGGGGCTGCAGGCCACCTAGTCCCACCTAACCACTGGGCTGCAGGTTCAGTGAGAGAGACTGACTCAAAAAATGAAAGGGAAAATGATAGAGGAGTGACCTCTGACCTCAACAAGTGAACACACACACACACACACACACACACACACAGATACACACACAGAGATGCACAGAGACAGATAGACACACACACACAGAGAGACAGACGCTGACAGACACACACATACTCTGAGGAGACAAATGTAAGTGGGGTCTCAAGGCCTACGTGCTGGGAGACATATGCTATCTAACAGGACTGGCTCCCTTCTAACATGATAATGGGGGCGGGCAGGGCAGCTGACTCTGCCTGGGGCCTGGAAAGTGCTCCTGAGTGGCTCCCTGAAGAAGGGAGGTCTTAGCCAAGGACAGAAGCATGCAGAACCTCCAGCCAAATGCAGGAATGCAACAGCGTGCAAGGCCCTGGGAACAGCCTCTGCAGAGACCCAGAGGTGGGAATAAAAACCAGAAGAAACACACAAAGGAGCAGAGTGGGGGAGGGGAGGACAGACAGGGAGCCAGGGAGATGGCAAGGGGGCAGGTCATTCCCTAGGGCTGCAGGGACAAAGTGTGTCATGTGACTCATGTGACAGAGTAACAATGGGATTCAAGAGCAGAGTGGCTCTGGGTTAGAGACCCAAGGACAAGACATCAGTAGGCTGGTTCCTTCCAGTGTCCCAAGGGAGACTCTGCTCCCACCTCTGCCTTCTGCTGGCTCCTGCTGTCCACTCCCTGCCTCCTCCCTCACACCACAGCACCCTGAGTGCACAGCTCTGTCCAATGTCTCCATCACACCAGAGAGACAGCGGCCTCAGGCCAGGAGCCATCCTAAAGACCATCACTTAGCACAGCCCCACTTCTTAACAACATTTCACCCTGAGGTCCTGAGAGTTAGACCTCAGTCTCTCTTCCTGGAGAAAGTCTCAGGGATGTGGGGGCACATCCCAGCTCCTAGGTCCCTCTCTGGACCTGTGCAGGCCAGTAACCCTGGACCCGCCTGATCCTACAGGAAGCAAGGGTGCTAGAAGGTGGGTGGGCAGGGAGGCAGCTTGAACCAGCTGCTCTAAACCATGGAACAGATCCCAGGGGCTCCCGGGCACTGCTTCCCCCACATCTCTCACCCCTAACCTTGGTGCACAGCTCTGAACCCCTTAGCTCCTTCCCCAGCTAAGTGACCACAGCAGATCAAAGACATCTTTAGCTCCTATCAATCCCCAGGACCCCAGCCTATTGAGAGAACAGAATCAGGGTGTGTGATGCCCAAGGCAGGCTGGGGGCAGGGCAGACATCAGCGCCATCAAACTGTCTCCTAAAACTGTATGCTGTCCTAGAGTGCCCAAATTGTGTGCCCAGAACAGCATGCAGGTCTAGGGGTATCCATACTAGCTTGATGAGACCCAGATTAGTTTAAAGTAAGCTCTCTCTCTTTCTCTCTGCCTGCTTCTGTCTGTCTCTGTCTCTGTCTCTCTGTCTCTGTCTGTCTCTGTCTCTCTCTCTGTCTCTCTGTCTCTGTCTGTCTGTCTGTCTCTCTCTCTCGCACGCACGCACGCGCGCATGTGTGTGTGTGTGTGTGTGTGTGTGTGTGTGTCTGTCTGTCTGTCTGTCTGTCTGTCTGTGTATCTGTCTGTGTGTCTGTGCTAGCTATAATCACCATTTGAAGACATCAGGTTTCCAACATAGACAGGACCCCGGTATCAGACCAAGATGACTATCTGTCCCTTGCTTGTACAGTCTTGTCACACTCATGCACGCAGACATGAGCGTGCACTCGCACGCGCACGCGCACACATGGCAGAACCATGGCTTCCTTGCCTTAGGCCTCTATCCATCAGTCCTGCCCTGCCCTTGATTCTATCTGCAGCATCACAGTGACCCATCCCACAGACATGGCGCCAACCACAGCAGCTCCCATTTCTTACCTAGGCCTGTGTGCGGCCCAGGTTAAGGACGGACCTCACCCTCATCAACCCAGCACCTTCTCATGGAGCAACCTTGTGCCTCAGCAGAACAAGGGGTACCAAGTCAAGACACCTGGGACTGGAAGTCCTGGGTTCAAATTCTAACTCTGAGGGTCATGCTGTGTGATGCTGGGTGACTTAGTCAACCTCTCTGTCCCTTGGCCACCCTGTCTCTAAAGTAGATGACAGTCCTGTCACCTTGTGAGACTTTTCAGAGGACTGAGTTAATATTTATATTTAGATCACCACCAGGTGTTTAATGGTAGTTCACAAATACAATCCCATCTTACAGATGGAAAAAACTGAGGCCCAGAGAGTCGATCTCGTAAACACAGGGTCCACAGCAAAACAGAATAGATGAGAACTGGAGCATGGGTGGAGGAGGGGAGGGGACTGCTTCCTCAGGTCTGGTTCTGAGGTGCTCTGTGGGCAGCTTGTCCCAGATAGCCTAGTCCCTAGGGTTCCTGGGCTGCCCAGGGGGTCAGAAAGCGCAAGAGTGGCAGGGAAAGAATGACTTTGACCTGGTAATCTCAAGAGCAACACCCTAAGCTGCTGGAGTCGGGGAAATGAGGGAGGAGGAAATAACAGCCCTGCCTGTCAGTTCAGGGCACGCCCCAAGAACCCTGTGGAGAAACGAAACTCTCCTGAGGACATAGATCAACATGGACCTGTACCACACACCAGCCAGAGCTCTGGACAAGCTGGTGGCCCACAGCCTGTACCCATCCCCTGAGTTCACAGCGGCTGTGCGGGGCGCTCTGGGGTCCCTGGACATCACCCTACGGGAGCGGGGAGCCCCAGGGTCCCAGAGACCAAGGGTGATAAGGATCGCCAAGGTGAGAGGGTGGGGCACCCCAATCACCTGCTTGGTCTTCTGAGGGGTATTCTTCAGATGTTGTTTTAACAAGCCACTCTGTGGGGAAACTGAGGCATCAAGAGGTAACACATTCAGGGTAAGAACACACAGGGTGGCCTGATTGTTTCCGTGCTCTCTTAAAGGATGCCTCACTCATTCACTCATTTATGCAGATTGTAGACCTGATGCTGCCCAGTCTCACAGCTGAGACTGGGGGATCACGCTCATACCCACTGTGGCCCAATCTTTGAGAAAATGCTAAGGAGCAATGAACATGGCCTGGTTAAACCTGTACCGACCCCCTCAGTCTTCATGGTTCCTGAGGTAGAGATTATTGCCAGCTTTACAAATGGGGAAACTGAGGCTGGAAGTGGTTAAGCTACTTCTCCAAGCCAAGTTATGTAGCTTGAGTATCATGTCACATAGCCTCTATAGCCTTCAAATGCTCAGAGAGCTGGAGTTCACAAACTGTGAGCTCCCTTAATCTGGGTAAACCTGGGGATGGGGAGGCATCATGGGTTCCTCGGAGGGGTGGGGTGAGTCTAGAGATTATCCTGAGTAGGTCTCGGGTCACTTTCCAGTTCCTGGGGCTACATCTGATCTGGAAATATGGAAGGCGACTTGGGGCCTTGGAGATGCAGAACCCACTTCTGCCTCTCAGGTGTGGTTTAAATCCTTTGGGAGAGTGGGGGATGTGAGTGAGCATTGTCTGTCCCTCCTCCTAAGGCCCTAAGAACTAACAGAAGAATTCAACCAAAGCTCACCCCAGGGAACCCATGAATCTACTGGGCTTCCTTACTGAGTCTAGGGAAGGGGGTACTTTAAAAAGGAGTACTTATCTTCAACGGCCACACTGGAGAGTCTTCACCCCAGCAGGGATGAGGTGTTCTGGAAGCTGCATAGACAGACAGACAGACAGACAGACAGACAGACACACACACACACACACACACACACACAGACAGAGAGAGAGAGAGAGAGAGAGAGAGAGAGAGAGAGAGAGAGAGAGAAACAGAGACAGAGACAGAGACAGAGACAGAGACAGACACACACACCCTATATACCCTATCCCTCCCCAGGAAGTTAGGGCAGAACTGCATACAGCAGGTGCTAGGAGCGTCCATCACGGGTATAAACAGCCAACAAGCCCAGCTGTGGTCGTGTGTTGCACACAGCCGCAGTGGAACTCCCAAGAAGGCGCTTGCTTGGCTCGGAGGATTGTTTTTGTACTGTACAGAGTTATGAGGGATCCGGCAGGGCAGGAATTGAAGGCTGTCTAAACCCTGGCATCCACAGCTCTCTAGAAAACTCCCACAGGACTTTCAGACTGACACCAACCTGTGGCCTCTGACGATTGCAGCTCTGAGAAAGGAAGGTCAGCTCCCGTTCCAGGGCCACACTCCCCACTGAAAGGGCTCTTGGGATTCTGGGGCTCCTAGCTGGGCCAGAAAGCCAGGAAGGAAGCCACAGAGCTTGGGGCCACAGACCTCAGGAGCCAGCCATGTCAGAATGAACCCTGGTCTCAGGTGACCAACCAGCAGTCCCAGGAGGTGCAAACTGCCTGTCCTGTGGCACACAGCTGCCACTATTTCAGACCTATCATGGCCCCTGAGTACTAGGGTTAGGGGGTGTGGGTCACCACAGGCCACCACCACCAGGCTAGAAATGAGAAATTCCCTTTTCAATCACATAGAGAGATCGGGGAAGAGGTGGAAGGAACAGTGTTCATGGTCAAAACCTCTTTAAACTCCCCATGGCATGGGTTTGAAAACCAAAATTGAGCCCAATACTGTAATGGGAGGAAAAGGATCCTCCTGCTGCATCCCTGAGATGGCATCTGGGAGCTCATTCATCTTCTTTTTTGGCTTGAAGGAAGAGAGATGGAAGTGTCCCCTCCTTGTTTGTTTGTTTGTTTGTTTGTTTTTCTCCATTTTTCCTCTGTGAGGTGAGGGTACAGCTGTACCTTCATCCCAGCATCCTTTGGGAGGGTGAGATGCTCACGTGAGGTACTGGAAGCTGACCAGTGGCCATTTCCTCTCCTCCTTCCCCTCCACATACAACCTGAGGGTCAACAGTGAGGGGCCTGGCCTCATGACTGTGGTAACAAAGGGCCTCAGACTGGGCTGGGACCTGTGCCTCAATCTGATTCTCACCGTCCTGGGCTCGGGCTCAAGTGCCCCTATCTGCCACCACAGGTGGCCACACCAGGGTGGCTATGTGCGGGGAGCAGCAGATATGGGGTGACCGATGCAGAGCACAGGGCATGGAAGGCTCCTTCCTGAGTCCTCAGGCTGGAAGCTTTTGAAACCAAAATATCTGATGGGACACAGCCAGTCACAGCATACTTCTGTACTCACCGCCACAGAGAGCATGAACTTCCCTGGACCACACTTGGTTTGCTCAGCGATTTCAGTTTTTAAAGGGCTAAGAATTCAGCCTGGAGGGACAGCTTGGTGGTGAAAGTATTTGCCACACAAGCATGAGGACTGGAGTTCAAATCCCCAGAACCCACATAATCTCAACCTCGTTCTGAAGGTGGAGCCAGGATCCTCAGAGCAAGCAGGCCAGTGAGACTAGCCATATTGGCACTCTCTGGGTTTGATCCAGGGATCCTGCCTCAGTGAGCAAGGTGGAGGAGTGATGGGGGATGATTCCAGCCATCTCCAGGCACACACACACACACACACACACACACACACACACACACACACACGCATCCATGCACACCCATGTATCCCCATGCACACATGTGCCCACACATTGCAAATAGGCACACATGTAAAAATGGAAAAGAGGGCTGGAGAGAAGGCTCAGAAGTTCAGAGCTCTGGCTGCGTTTGCAGAGGACCTGGGTTTGATTCCCTCCACCCACATGGTGGCTTCCAACTGTTTGTAATTTTGGTTCCAAGTGATCCAGCACCCTCTTCTTGGCTCTGTGGGCACCGGGCATGCATGCACATACTACACATACATGTGTGCGGTCCAAACACTCATACACATGAAATAAAAATAAATAAAAATATTTTTTTAACAGAGAAGAAAAGAGTGGGGGCTGGTGCCCAGCAGCAAATGTCAGTCACGAGTTTACAGATTAAAGTCACTTCTCACAGAGCTCAGGCCTGGCTGCTGTGAGCAGGACCCGGGTTCTGCCTAGTGTTGGATGCAGAGAGCTGCGTGGCTGCCCCTCCTCAGCCCATCTGGCCCACCCAGTCTTTCAGGATCCCCTGTCTGGGTAGAACTGGAGTACATGGTCCTCAGCTGTCTTTCTTCTTCACAGGGAGGAGCCTATGCCCGGGGCACAGCTCTCAGGGGTGGATGTGATGCCGAACTTATTGTCTTCCTCAACTGCTTCAGGAGCTATGGGGACCAGAAGACCGGTTACACAGAGACCCTGGGCACCATGCGGGCGTTGCTGGAGTCCTGGGGACGCCACCCTGGGCCTGGCCTGACCTTTCAGTTTTCTGAGCCAAAGGCGTCCGGTGTCTTGCAGTTCCGGCTGACGTCAACAGACCAGGAAAACTGGATGGATGTTAGCCTGCTGCCTGCCTTTGATGTCCTGGGTGAGAGGTCCTTGGCCTGATCCAGAGTTGGAGGCGCCATTATTAGGAGAAAGATAGGCCATTACATTCTGACCTTCCACCCACTTGCTGTGTGACCTAGGAGAGCCCTTAGCCCTCTCTGGACTCAGTTTTTGCCTAAATGTAGCGAGTTTAGACACCACAGGAGCTAGGTACACCTAGGGGTCTGTGGTACTGAGGTCGATGCTTGGCCCTCACCGGGTAGCTCTGGCTTCCCTCAGGCCTGAAAGCCAAGGTTTGGTTTTGTTTTGTTTTGTTTTTAATATGGTCATGATGCTGGGGAAAATGCTCTCTTGGTGCCTTGACTGAGAACGTTGAATTATCATATACGCTCTAGCCTCCATCAGCATCTGGGAGTTAGGGCAGCCCATTGGTCGCCTGGTCATCTCTGTGACCAATGCCTGACCACAACCGCCAGGCCCCCAGCGTCTCTGACTTAGCCGGAAGCTCCTATCTATTTAGCCATTTTGAAACCCCACTTTTCCTATCAGCCCCCCTCCCCCCAAGTCCACTGCCCTCCCAGGGACAGACTGACAGTTCAGTGTCCACTGTCCTTCCTAACCCCGCCACCCCCTTGCTGCCCCCAGGACAGTCCCATTCTGGAGTCAAGCCCACACCTGAGGTGTATGCCTCCCTCATCAGCAGCGGATGCCGGGCCGGGGAGCACGCGGCCTGCTTCACAGAGCTCCGAAGGGACTTCATCAACATACGCCCAATCAAGCTTAAGAACTTAATCCTGCTGGTCAAACACTGGTACCGCCAGGTGAGGCCGCTTGGCTGGGTTCTGCTGGCAGCCTATGGTTGGTTTGTTTTCT
Source organism: Onychomys torridus (assembly GCF_903995425.1). NCBI lineage: Eukaryota > Metazoa > Chordata > Mammalia > Rodentia > Cricetidae > Onychomys > Onychomys torridus. The sequence goes on from NC_050464.1 coordinate 32,101,066, forward strand.
TAGTGGCCATTTCAGTCTCTTTCTAGGATGCCCTTGCTATGTTCTTTGTTTATGGTTTTCTTTGATAAGCTGACTTCTTGTTGGTTCAATGGTGCTCTTTCTATATGGTGGATGATCCTTATTGACCTATAGTAATGCAAATGTGTCCTCCCAGTCTGTGGATTGTCTTTCTGTTATCTTTAAGAGCCATTTGTCACTGGAAATAGTTGAATTCGAATGTCACCAGGCATAGTAATTTCTTCACTGCGGCCCGATACTCATTCCATCCTGTCCCCTTAAGTCAATCTGAAACCTCACAGGCAGATGAGAAAGATGGGGGTGGGGAGGAGCTGGGTCCTGGAGTAAGTGGAGGAAGCAGCACCCTGCCCCAGGCTCAGGCTGCAGAGTGCTGTGAGCCCCAGCTGTGTCCCCGTCACTGACCGAAAGAAACCCTTCTTGCCACTCACAGGTGCAGACACAGGAGACCACAGGGGCCACACTGCCCCCTGGTTATGCCCTGGAGCTGCTCACCATCTTTTCCTGGGAGCAGGGCTGTGGGAAGGACAACTTCAGCCTGGCCCAAGGGCTCCGGACCGTCCTGGCCTTGATCCAGCAGAACAAGTACCTCTGCATTTTCTGGACAAAAAACTATGACTTTGGGGACCCTGTGGTGGGGAAGTTCTTGAGAAGGCAGCTTGAGAGACCCAGGTATTTCCTCGGTTTCCCCTCCCTGCTCTCTTGCCCTGCGTAGTAGGGGAACGATTTGGTCCTGGTTAATGAACCACTTGGGGGAATTTAGAAACAGAGCCCTATCCAGGGCTCATGTTGTTGTTCCTGTTGAACTGATATGTAGCATACATACATACACACATACATACATACATACATACATACATACATACATACATACATACATACACTGATAACAGTTCACACCTGTGAAGCCACCCCCCAGGCCACAGAACATGCCCAGCATGCCAGTAGACCCTCCCACACCCCACAAGTATCCCTGCTCCGATTTTCATCATCAGAATCTTGCCTGCTCTTAAGTCATATTGGGTGGAATCTGGCAGCATGTATGCCCGCTTGTGCCTGGCTGCGGCTCACTCCTTCACATTAAGTCTCTGTGATCCAGCCGTACAGTTGCGGCTCACTCTTTGCTGATGTGAAGTATTCCTTTGTGTGAATTTTCATGCTATGAATTGCATCCTGTTTCTTGGGGATTTGGGGCTTGTTTGGGGAGGATTTGTGAACAGGGCTATTATACAGAGTTTTGTGTGCATTTGGTATATATGAACCAAATGAACATGCACACCTAGTACCGATATCGCGTGAGTTAGAGTCCCTGGGGGTAGACCCTGTTTACGACCATGTACCTCTGCTGTGGGGCCGGATGTCTCAGTTATTTTCGGTTGCTATGAAGAGAACACCATGAACTTATAAAGCAAAGCATTTGATTGGGGTTCCAGAGGGTGAAACCATCATGGCAGGAAGCATGGCAGCAGGCAGCCAGGCAGCCAGGCAGGCATGGTGCCAGAGCAGTGGCTGAGAGCTCACATCCTGATCCAGAGGCAGGAAGCCGAGAGGGGTGGGGGAAGGGGAATGTCTAACAGGAAATGGGGCGAGGAGAGTCTTTTGAGATCTTGAAGCCCACCCAAACTCCAGTAACACATCCCTCCTCCAACAAGGCCACACCTCCCAATCCTTCCCAAATAGCTCCACCAACAGGAGAACCAAGATTTTAAATATATAAGCCTATGGGGAAGAGCTGTTCTCGAACCACTACACTGGAGCTCAGGACCTGGCTCCAGCAGAGCAGGTGATGTCATCCTTATGCAAATGAGACAACTCATTAGGGCTGGAAGAAGGGGGGTCATCTGCCTGGACACCAAGCTGAAAAGGGCAAAACTGGGGTGAATGCCAGGTCTGCCCTAACTCTGACCTTTCTCACTGCCCGGAGCCTTCTTGTCTCCGCAATGACAGGCCTGTGATCCTGGATCCAGCTGACCCGACTTGGGATGTGGGCAACGGGACAGCCTGGCGCTGGGATGTGCTGGCCAAGGAGGCTGAATCCTGCTTTAATGGGCAATGCTTCCTGCAGGCGTCTGGAGTGCCTGAGCAGCCTTGGGAGGGGCCGGTGAGTGAGAGAACACTAGGGACCTCAGGCTTGACGCTGATGTGCCAGGGGCTGCGGGCTGCAACAGTTGGGATAGTGAGCTCAGGCTTTGGGGTAGAGTACCCGGGGCTGTCTATAGTGTCCTCCACTCTCAGGGTATGTCCATCCACCTAGCAGTCCTCACAGCTATCTCCCTATCCAGGCACCTGTCCTGCTCAACACCAAGGCTCACATCTCCCATGACTCTCTCCCCTCCTCAAGCCTCCGTCACCTCAGTTATGGTTGGAGGGGCTGAGAGAAAAGCTGGGTGGTGAGAGAAACCTCTGCTCTGGCTGATGAGGCTGGGTCACCACCTTCCAGGGCCTTCCACGTGCTGGCATCGTGGGTTTGGACCACCCCGTCCAACACAGGCTTAACCAGGCCCTAAAAGACAACAAAGGTCACAGTGCTGTGCAGTCAAGGGCAGGGAGTCCGCAGCCTTCACATCCAGCTCAAAGACTCCTGGAAGCAGCCATCAAGGTCGCTCCTATGCAGAACCCAACAGCCTGTAAAGTCAGCCAGAACCTCAAAAAGGCAGCACCACCAAGGACTGTCCATGAAACAGTGCTGAATGTCCCAAGTCACCTTCAGATCACCCAGAGCACACCAGCCTCAAATGTGCCTCTTGGCCGCTCAGGGGCAGCCAGCATCTCCACCCCTGGGTCAGTGATGGGCCCAGATCTGTCACAGATCCCCAGCAAGGAGCTGGACTCCTTCATCCAGGACCATCTGAGGCCGAGTCCCCAGTTCCAGCAGCAGGTGAGGCAAGCCATTGACACCATCCTGCGCCGCCTCCGAGAGAAGTGTGTGCACAAAGCCTCCAGGGTCAGCAAGGTGAGTCCTAAGGTAAAGATGCCATTGGGATGCCCCCAGGGAACCACGGTGGGCAGGGAGGCAACAGAGCCAGGGAAACTGGATGTCCTTGGAGGTGTGGTTTGCTGGCTAGGTGTGGACAGACAGCAGCTCCATAGCTTAAGTGGAGTCCCATCCTAACTTGCGGGAGGCCAGCTCCTGCTTTTTAAAATGGTTCTTATGAGGAGGAGAGAGGGATAAGAAACTTTTAGATAGAAAGATAGCGAAGAGGAGAAAGACAGAAACACAGGATAGCTTCAGGAGGACCTGGATCAAAACTCACTGGCACCTCTGCCTCTTCAAAAGGGTCTTTATAACAATGCCATGGGGCAGGGCAAAAGACCTCCCCCTTGCTAGATCAAAACACACTGCACAGCCAAGTGCAGACCCTTCCAAACACCTGGTAACCACGCCTGTGGTCAAATCATCCCCTTATGCAGCCCTGGTGGGTAAAGCAAGCCCAGATTCTTGGACCCTCAGTAAGTTCTCACTAGGAAACCTCTGTGGGTCTCTACACTAATTTAACTGGAAATACTGTAAATCAAAACTATGTAGGGGTTGGGGATTTAGCTCAGTGGTAGAGTGCTTGCCTAGCAAGCACAAAGCCCTGGGTTCGATCCTCAGCTCTGGAGGGAAAAAAAAAAGCCAAGAAAACAAAAAAAACTATGTTATGTTTGGATATTTTTTTAAGTTAGGGACTCACATGTAACCTGCAGTCTAGCCTCAAACTCCAGGCAATCCTCTGCCTCGGGATCCCTAGAACTGGGATTGCTTGTGTGGACTACCGCATATGGCTTGTTCTACTTTGCACAATACAGTTCTGTTGTTCATTTGGTCTGTCTTTTGGCTGATACCTGGGTCTTGCTACCCTCAATAATTGTTCTACCACTAAGCTACACCCGTGAAGTTGTCTAGGACTTTGCTGTTGTTGTTGCTGCTTTTAAATCACTGTTAAAACAGCCATATCACTTCCCTCTTGAGCTCAAAGTCTTCTGTGTTCCCCCCGAGGGTTGTGGAGCCAGTTCTGAATGCTTCTGACTCTCTCTAGCCTCACACTGACCCCTTTACCAGCTCCAGACTCACCACCGGGGCTGCTCTTTGGGTCTTCTCTCTGGACCACACTATTGCCCTGGGCTCCACTCTCTCACATCCCTCCCCTCTGCTAAGACTGGTCCAATGTCTAACCATGGTATTTTTAAAAATCAATCTCACTGAGGCCAATGGCACACACCAGTCATCCCAGCACTTGAGGGACAGAGGCAGGGGGCTCTTGAGTTCAAGGTTAGCCTCAGCTACATAGGTGGAGACCCAGACTCTTACACACACAAAGAGCTAGTGTCTCCAGTGTCAGACTTCAGTCCCCAGCACCCTTCCTGCCCTGGCAGGTTCTAAGCAAAGCCCAAAGCCAGGGACTTTCTGTTTACCAATAGTGAATTAAATTCCTGAGTGAGGGAGTGGGTAAAAGCTGAGTGATTGACTGGACCAGGGCCAGCAGAGCACACGAAGCCTCATTGGTCCCTAGGACATGGACATCCACCTTCTGATCAGGATATGCTTGGAAGGAACAGATGGGGCCGGCACTGGTCATTGCCTCTACTTTCTCTTGAGTTATCAGCCATTCACTGGTCTGTCTCAGTGGACCTTGAGGCAGGCTCCTCAGATACACCTCAACTCCTGAAGCTCCCGAGGGTTGGGCCCCAGGGCTGAGCTGAGGTCCAGACCCAACATCAGGGAGAGCCACATCCCAGGCCACTGCAGGGGTGCTGGCACAGCCCCCAGGTTCCTGGAGGGCTGGGGTTCCTGGAGAGCCCAAGGTCTGAGCTGCACTTCTCTCCACAGGGAGGCTCTTTCGGCCGAGGCACGGACCTCAGGGGTGGCTGTGATGTGGAGCTGGTGATCTTTTATAATGTCCTCAGGGACTTCAAGGACCAAAGGTCCCACCAAAAAGAGATTCTGGATGACATTCGGACCCAGCTGCAGTCCTGGTGGCAGGACCCGGTGCCTGGACTGAGCCTCCAGTTCACTGAACAGAGCAGGCCCAATGCTCTGCAACTCCAGCTAGTGTCCACAGACCTCAACAGCTGGGTGGATATCAGTGTGCTGCCTGCTTTTGATGCTGTGGGTAAGAGAGTGGTGGGACCCCAGGGGACCAGGAACAGGGATTCACCAGACACTGAAAATCCCTCTGGGAGATCTTAAAGTGATCATCAAACCTTCTCCAGCACCAGCCACCCATGCAGCTGTTTGAATGTTGCCTCCCTGTTTCTCAACTCTCTGCTCTCAGACCATCTGCACCACCTCTGCTGTCCTCTTGATTTCCCCATTCATTTTATTTTAAACTGGGTCTTGATATGCAACCCAGGCTGGCTTCAAGCATGCCATCCTCCTGCCTCAGCTTCCCAAGTCTTCTGGGATCATAGGTGTGTGAGTCTGGGTCCAGTTTCAAATGGTTTTTTTTTTTTTTTTAAATGTGGATGAGTGTACATGCATGCAGTACCTGTAAGAGCCACAAGAGGATGTCATGTTTCCCCCGGGGCTGGAGTTACAGAAGGTTTGTGAGTTACCAGGAATCAAACCCAAGTCCTCTGCAAGAACCAGTGTTTTTAGCTATTAAGCCATCTCTCTAGGCACCTCCACCCTCCCCGTGCCGTTTCAAGTCAATTAAGTGCTAAATCCCCCAGCCTTGAAGACGCTCCCTCCATCATAGTGGACCACGTCCTTATCTGTGACTTGTTACGGAGAGCCCCACAGGTAGATGGGACATGCCTCTCATCCACTGAACCCTCTCTTCAGCCTCAAGAACCCCTTTTACAAGTGAGAGAGCTGAGACCCAACGAGGCAGTCCACACAGATTGGATTTCCACCCAGGCCTGTCTTGCTCCGGAGCTCATTGCAGAATTAGTGGGGGGTAGTGAAGACTACGAACCGGATGGCATATACCTATCATCCCAGCACTTGGAAGGCTGAGGCAGGAGGACTGCTGCAAGTTCCAGGCCAGCCTGGGTTACTACATCTTGCACGGATGCTGAGACACATTACAAGTTCTGACGTCTTTCGGATTTTAGCTCATAGCTGCCGGCGGCGGCGGCGTTGAGTCATTAATGTGAAGCTTAATGACACCAGCAGCCATGCACAGGTCGGCTGGGGGCTCACTCACGTTCTGTGCTTCTGCAGGGCAGCTGAAGTCTGGCAACAAACCTCAGCCCCAGGTGTACGCCTCCCTCGTCAGCAGCGAATGCCAGGCCGGGGAGCACGCGGCCTGCTTCGCAGAGCTCCGAAGGAACTTCGTGAACAATCGCCCGGCCAAGCTTAAGAACCTGATGCTACTGGTCAAACACTGGTACCGCCAGGTGAGCACCCTCACCCCTCCCAGGCAGCCACTACTGTCACAGGCATCACCTCCAAGTGCCTATAATGGTCTCCACCACCAACTCTTTTCGAGCTGTGCTGCACCCTGAGCAGCTTCTAGAACCTTCTCCTCTGAAGGCCAGCTTGCATTCGTACCACTGACAAGAACAGAAAGTAGCTCTCCCCTCAAAGGGGATTAAAATTAGTATAACCTGGACCAGAATACAAACAACCAGATTTAGGTCACCAAATTCCATGGTCCATGGGGACAGTTTCATGGCATTTTATAGTAACAGAATAAAGAAAGCCCTAAGGAAGCCAGGTGTGATGGCGCATACCTTTAATCCCAGCACTTGGGAGGGAGAGGCAGGTGGATCTCTGTGAGTTCCAGGACAGTCAGGACTACATAGAGAGACTGTCTTAAAAATACTACAAGAAGAAGAAGAAGAAGAAGAAGAAGAAGAAGAAGAAGAAGAAGAAGAGGAGGAGGAGGAGGAGGAGGAGGAGGAGGAGGAGGAGGAGGAGGAGGAGGCAGCTGGGCAGTGGTGACGCACGCCTTTAATCCCAGCACTCGGGAGGCAGAGGCAGGTGGATCTCTGTGAGTTCAAGGCCAGCCTGGGCTACCAAGTGAGTTCCAGGAAAGGCGCAAAGCTACACAGAGAAACCCTGTCTCGAAAAACCAAAAAAAAAAAAATAAAGAAGGAAGGAAGGAAGGAAGGAAGGAAGGAAGGAAGGAAGGAAAGAAAGAAAGAAAGAAAGAAAGAAAGAAAGAAAGAAAGAAAGAAAGAAAGAAAGAAAGAAAGAAAGGTCATAAATCAAACAGTTCTGAAATACAATGGTGGGTATCAGCAAACAGGGCTCTGCTACAGTCTCGTATGCTATTGATAACAATTTTAGCCTTTGGGTTGGTGGGAGGTAGCTGTTAAATCAGCATATTCTGAAAGGCTTCCTGTAACAGTCACAAGGATGCTAAGTCAGGCCCAGAGCTGGGCAATGAATAGCCATCAAGGGTGCTAAAGATAACCCCAAGTTCTGGCCCTGCAGCATTCCAACCTCCTCATAATCACTGATGTTCTGGTCAGTGCAGCAATCCGGCAGGTGGGCCTTAGTCCACAATCACTGTGTATTCCACAAGCACCTGCCAGAGCCCACATTTACCACTTGTGGGATGGGTGATGAGATACCATGATGGACAGATTGCAGCCCCCATTCCCATATAGCTCTTCATCCTCCTTGAGGGAAGTACCACCCAAATTTGAGCTCCCCAACTCATGGTCTAACCTGGAACAAGTCACAACCATCCTCCAGACCTCCGTTTCCCCAATCTGTAAATCACAAAGCATCATCCAGGCTGTCTTTGTGACCCAGTTCTTCTGATGTTTTACATACCCCTATCTCTTCCTAAGTCCTGAGGGCCAGCCTCCAGGTGACCACGTTGACTGATCTCTGGTTGGGTGACAGGTTGCCACTCGCGATAGAGGAGGAGAGGCAACAGGCAGCGCTCTGCCCCCAGCCTATGCCCTGGAGCTCCTGACAATCTTTGCCTGGGAACAAGGCTGTGGGAAACAGGGGTTTAGCATGGCTGAAGGCCTGCGGACCATCCTGAGGCTGGTCCAGCAGCACCAGTCACTCTGTGTTTACTGGACAGTCAACTACAGCGTGCAGGACCCGGTCCTCAGAGCACATCTTCTCAGCCAGCTTCAGAAAGCCAGGTACATACTCCCCAGTGCCCACCTCAGCCCCATTTTCCCCCTCACTCCTGGAGTCTGTGTACTGGGAGGGACCATGGTAGGCTTTTGACCACCCATCCCACCCTCCCTGCTTGCCTGGGAATTCTGATGAGGAAGCATGGTGCCTGAGAGGACTCTAGAGCCCATTTGATTAGCACAATTAAACATCATTAGAGTTAAGGACCCCGAGAGTTCTCTGACCCGAGGCAGCTGGCTTAGACTCCATCTAATGTTCCTTCCGGCTCCTCCCAGCAGCTCATCACTGACTGTCCTTCCCTGCCTGCATCTGCTCTGTCCCCAGGCCTCTAGTCCTGGACCCTGCAGACCCAACCTGGAACGTGGGCCAGGGCAACTGGGAACTGTTAGCTCGGGAGGCGGCAGCTCTGGAGTCACAGGTCTGCCTTCGGAGTGGAGATGGGACTCCTGTACCACCCTGGGATGTGATGGTAAGAGATGGTACCCTGGGGCCATTAGGACGACCCAGCAGGTAAAGGGCTTGCCCACCAGCCGGACAACCTGAGTTCAGTTCCCAAGAACCCACATGAAGGCAGAAAGAGGGAAGTGACCCCGCCAAGTTGTCCTCTGACCTCCACAGATGCTCTATGGCACAAGTGCGCATGCTTGCTCATGCTCGCACGCATGCACTCACACACGCACTGCGCATTATAATAAATGTTATGTTTTTAATTTTTTTAAGGAGACAGGACACTGTGGTGGTGGGCACACTGGAGTGATGAGCACTTAAGCTCCCCTCCAGGTCTCTGCATGGTCAGGACGAACCTCCCCAGTCACTAGGAATGCTGATGGTGACAGCTACCCCCCCCACTCCCTCCCCCCCCTCCCCAGCTGACCTCAGCCAGTGCCCCGGTGACATTTGGAAACAATAAACTGCCTTTGTATGGGGTTCAGTCCCCGGGCTGGAAAGATGGCACAGAGGTTAAGAGTATTAGCTGCTTTTACAGAAGTCCAGAGTTTAATTCCTAGCAACCACATGGTGGCTCACAACCGTCTATAATGGGGTTCAGTTCTCACCCCTGAGCTCCCTGAGGCCGGAGCCTGTGCCTGGCTGAACCCCGGCTTCTTATCCCGTTCACTCTCTTCTGCCTCCCTGGTGGCTTTCCGTTGCTGGGATAGATACCATAACCAAAAAGTAACGTCACAGTCCATCACTGAGGGAAGCCAAGGCAGGAACGTGGAGCTGAAGCAGAGGCCATGGAGGAGTGCCGCCTACTGGCTTGTTCCTCATGGCTTTCTCCGAGCACCCAGGATGACACCATGAGGCTACATGTCAGTGGTAGAAACAGACCTGGAACTCAGGACCCTCCCATGCTACTACATCAGGTCATGCCAGCCAGAGGGGAAGGATAGTGGGTACGGGAGATGTGGGAGACCATGGGCTCATCATCATCCCTGGATGTTGAAAGGTCAATGCTTGAGTGTCCCTGGCATCCTGCTCCAGCTAGGGACTGGCTCTAACCCATTTCTCCCCACAGCCAGCTCTTCTTCACCAGACCCCAGCTGGGGACCTGGACAAGTTCATCAGCGAATTCCTCCAGCCTGACCGTCATTTCCTGACTCAAGTGAAGAAAGCTGTAGACACCATATGTTCCTTCCTGAAGGAAAACTGCTTCCGGAATTCTCCCATCAAGGTGCTCAAGGTGGTTAAGGTGAGGCCCAGGGAGCTGCAAGTGAGGGGCCTCCTGTGGTCTGGAACCTTTCTCCATCCCACCTGGTGGGTTCTAGTGATGTCCATGTCTGAAGCAAAGGAACAAGGTGGCTGATCTAACAGCAAGCTGGGGAGCAGTCTGCTTGTAGGCACAGACAGGGTGATCCAGGGGCATCCACAGGGTACCAGGGCTGGCTGTTCTCTCTGGTTCTTGGATCTGCTTTTCTCTCTCTTTTTTTAAACTAAAAACACAAAAAATGATTAACAATCCTAATGACAGTCAGCTGTCTTGACTGTGTATGTCTTCCTATGTGGCAGCCCTTGGGAGTGCTAACTTCCAGAGAGGAGGATTCTCTTTTCTTGGAGGGAATGTTGCTTGCCTGGGAGAAAGCTTATCTGGCATATAAGAATCCCTGGGTTCCATCCCCAGCACTGCGTGAACTGGGCATTATGGAGCATGCCTGTGATACCCGAACTCCTAAGTAGAGAGAAGACCACCCCTGGGGCTCCCTAGCCAGTCAGCACAGCTGGATTGGTGAGCTCCTGGCTCAGTGAGAGATCTTGTCTTAATAATAATAATAATAATAATAATAATAATAATAATAATAATATTGATGGAGACACCAATGTCGACCTCTGACCTCCACATGCACACACACACACACACACACACACACACACACACACACAGGCTGTAGGACATCAAAGGGCACTTGAGGGCTCAAACCACCTTCCATGTCCTCCCCAGGGCGGTTCTTCTGCCAAAGGCACGGCTCTACAAGGGCGCTCAGATGCTGACCTGGTGGTGTTCCTCAGCTGTTTCCGCCAGTTCTCTGAGCAAGGCAGCCATCGGGCAGAGATCATTTCAGAGATCCAGGCTCAGCTGGAGGCGTGCCAGCAGAAGCAGAAGTTCGATGTCAAGTTTGAGATCTCCAACAGGAAGAATCCCCGAGTGCTCAGCTTCTCGCTGACATCGCAGACACTGCTGGACCAGAGCGTGGACTTTGACGTGCTGCCAGCCTTCGATGCCCTCGGTGAGGTGCCCAGACCTAGGCCGGAGGAGGGGAAGAACACAGGCAGGAGTGTTCTAGGCAGTCCTACAGACCAGGCACTGTGTAACCAGGCCACACCTATTTATCACAACTTCCCTGTAGTGTGTGGCAAGGCCCCCACTTTTGATTCCCACAAAGATGCTAGGTGAGGGGCTGAGGACCTGGCCTGGTGATTAAGAGCACATATTGCTCTTGCAGAGGACCTGTCTTGGCTACGGTTCTGTAGCTGTGAAGAGACACCATGACCAAGGCAATTCTTATAAAAGAAAGCATGTAACTGGGGGCTTGCTAACAGTTTCAGAGGGTTAATCCATCATCATCCTAGAGGGGAGAATGGCAGCAGGCAAGTGCTGGAGAAGTAGCTGGGAACTTAAATTCTGATCCCCAGGCACAGGGGTGGGGGGGAGAATTTTTGAAGTGGGTGAGGTGGGGGGGTGTCTGAAGTGGGTGTTTGAAACCTCAAAGCCCACTCCCAGTGACACACCTCCTCCAACAAGGCCACACCTCCTAATCCTTCCCTGACAGTCCCACCATCTGGTGACTAAGCATTTAAATATATAAGCCTGTGAGGGGATGTTCTTATTCAAACCATCACAGGACCCAAGTTCAGGTCCCGGTGAATGGGGAAAAAAAAAATCAAAAGGAAAGAGAGGAACATGGCCACTCCTCGGTGTGATGGAGGAGAAAGTTTATTGTAGATAAAATGGAAAGCACAGACAGAGGCAGGGACCCCTGGGAGTGTCCAGAGTGGACAGAACCAGACTGAGCCAGGCCGTGTGAGGAGAGGGGGTGGGGAGAGACAGGAATCAGCCAGGAGGCCAAAGGTATGAAAAGGGCAGGTAAGCAAAATGCCTGGATTATAGAGAGAGAGCCCCTGGGGGAAGGGCAGCCCAGCCCCTGGGCTGGAGAGTTCAGGGTAGAGTGTGGGTTATGCCAGGCATATCCTGGAAGATAGGGACTGAGGATTCTGGGAGAACCTGGAGGCCAGGTCTACTTTGATATGTTAAGTAGGCACCTCAACCATTTGTTGAGGCTGGTGGCTGGAAAGGAGCCAGGCAGGGAATTCCACTCTCATGAGGGATTGAATCTGGGCTGTGCCACACTGAGGCCCTCGATAAAACACCTGGTGACCTCTCAGTGGATCTCAGATCATCCTTAGACAAAGGACACTAGGGATGTCTCAGACCAACTTTGTAAGCCGGCCCACCCAGGCCCACTTTACCAGGAGGCAAAGTGACTCTAACCTTTTCCCTCCACGCAGGCCAGCTGAGGTCCGGCTCTAGGCCTGATCCCCGGGTCTACGCAGCCCTCATCCATAGCTACAGCAATGCAGGCGAGTTCTCTACCTGCTTCACAGAGCTGCAGCGGGACTTCATTAGCTCCCGTCCCACCAAACTCAAGAGCCTGATCCGGCTGGTGAAGTACTGGTACCAACAGGTGAGGCACAGGGACCATCAATCACCCGAATTCCCACATGCACACTCAAGGCGATACTGGGTCCCAGGCACCCTGTCCAGAGTACTTTCTTTGGAGGAAACAGGGGTCCGTTTGGCCACAAGCATAGCATGTAAAGTCAGTCACATTCCACCCAGAGGAAGCCGGGTGGTGGTGGCGGCGGTGCATGCCTTTAATCCCAGCACTTGGAAGGCAGAGCCAGGTGGATCTCTGTGAGTTTGAGTCCAGCCTGGTCTACAGAGCGAGTTCCAGGTCAGGCACCAAAACTACACAGAGAAACACTGTCTCAAAAAAAAAAAAAAAAAAGGAAGGAAGGAAGGAAGGAAGGAAGGAAGGAAGGAAGGAAGGAAGGAAAGAAAGAAGGAAGAAAACATTCCACCCAGAGAACCTTGGTTTACTTGTCCATAAAGCAGGGTCGAGCCAGGTCTAGTGCAGGGGTGTCCTCTTAGCTACCTACTAAGAGGCTGAGGCAAAAAGATTGAAAGGTCAGGGCTGGCCTGGGCTACAGAGTGAGCTCAAGAATTGTCTGGCCAACTCAACAAGAACCTCTCTCAAAATGAGTAGCTGGCAGGCTGAGGCGCAGTTCGTGGAGGGGTGCTGGGAAAAGCATTTGCCTAGAGTGCATGAGGCCCTGAGCTCTGCCCCCAACACACACACACACACACACACACACACACACACACACACACACACACACACCAAAAAGTGGAGCTGACAAATTGAGTCTCTGTGCCAAGGGTTGATGATGCCTGGCCGGTCACCCAGCACACATGGGTGCTCTGTTAAGCTTAGGGTCCATCTGTCAATTCCTGGGGCCCCTCTTACACCTGCGTGAGGCATTGCCTCACATCTCCTTTCTCCTGCTTCTCCAGTGTGACAAGATGGTCAAGGGGAAGGGCTCCTTGCCCCCCCAGCATGGGCTGGAGCTCCTGACCGTGTATGCCTGGGAGCAGGGCAGCCAGAACCCCCAGTTCAACATGGCAGAGGGCTTCCGCACTGTGCTGGAGCTGGTTGGCCAGTACCGCCAGCTGTGCATCTATTGGACCATCAACTACAGTGCAGAGGACAAGACCATCGGGGACTTCCTGAAGATGCAACTTCAGAAGCCCAGGTTTGGTCACCCGTGGACTTCTCTACCTCAGACCCACACTACCCATTTCTTCCCACCTCCTAGAGGCCTAGGTTCCATTCCCAGCACACGGTGGCTCCTGACCATCTGTTTATTCCAGTTCCTGGCGGCCTAATGCCCTCTTCTGGCTTCCATGGCACCAGACATGTATGTGCACAGACATACATGCAGGCAAAACATTGGTACACGCCGGGTGGTGGTGGCGCACACCTTTAATCCCAGCACTCGGGAAACGGAGCCAGGAAGATCTCTGTGAGTTTGAGACCAGCATGGTCTACAGAGTGAGATCCAGGATAGGCTCCAAAACTGCACAGAGAAACCCTGTCTCGAAAAATAAAATTAAAAAACAAAAAAACAAACAAAAACAAACAAAACAAAACAAAAACACGTTCAAAGCTTGCCTGGGCTACATCATGAGAGACCTGCCTCAACACTTAAGTGTGTTCATGATTCCTCAGAAACTCAGACATAACTGGGCATCTGGTACTTGCATTCATTAAATCTGGCAGCTTTTCATCAGCAGCCTTCGGGTTATATAAGCATATGTCATTCTTCACCATTTTGCCCACCTCTGAAATGGGGACGGAGATAAGCAAGATTGTCCCCGAAACTCACGTTACACTGGCAGTATGTGAGTAGTGGCAGTGAATACTGAGTCTGATGTATGATTCACATTAGCCAGGTATAGTATCTGCCATGGATGCTGGAAGGGACAGTGGCAGAATCAGTGCTGTAATTGATTAGCAATGCCTGCTTCACCTGTAGAAGAGGGAACAGCAGCACTGTGACACAGCATGAAAAAATTGTGCATATGCAACTGCTTTTCCTTCCTTCCTTCCTTCTTTCCTTCCTTCCTTCCTTCCTTCCTTCCTTCCTTCCTTCCTTCCTTCCTTCCTTTTAAAGGATTTTAAAAAATTTTATGTGTGAAGTGTTTTGCCTTTTTGTATGTATGTGCACTGTGTGTGCAGAGCCCATGGAGACCAGAAGAGGGCACCAGATCCCCTGGAACTAGAGTTACAGAGGTTGTGAGCCACCATGTAGGTGCTGGGAACTGAACCTTGGTCCTCTGGAAGAGCAGCCATTGCTCTTAACCACTGAGTGATCTCACCAGTCCCCCCACCTCCACCCCTTTTGAATAAATTGTGTAGCCCAGGCTGCTCCAAACTCACAATCCTCCTGCCTCTGTCTCCAGGGTGCTGGGATTACAGACATATGCCACCACATCCACTCCATATGTCTCTTCTCTACCCCTGCCCTAGAGTGCTATCCTGGGGCACTGAGGGGTCCCAGGGTCCCGGCCCTGACTACTATAGTGTTAAGTGAGAAGGAAGAACAGCCCAGCCAGTGTCACAGGTGGACACTGTGGGGATAAGACTGACCCTGGGTCCAATTGCAGACCCATCATCCTGGATCCAGCTGACCCAACAGGTAACCTGGGCTGCAATGCCCGCTGGGACCTGCTTGCCCAGGAGGCTGCAACCTACACATCTGCCCTGTGCTGCATGGACAAGAACGGCACCCCCATCAAGCCATGGCTGGTAAAGGTGAGAGGTGTATGAGGTAGACAAGGGCATCCTTTGGGAGCAGACATAGTCATGGGAAGACATGGTCCCCACTAAGGGGCAGGACCCACCCATGGCCCCTGTGGACCCCATGCCTCCACTTCCCGTGTGGTGTCTCTGCTCTGCAGAAATGCTGAGGTAACCAGCATGTCTTCCTTCCCACAGGCCTCTGTATGAAGTCCAGAAAAATCAGTGGTCACACTGTGGGAGAGAAATTGACACCAGCCCTCAGCACGGGAGACTTAGAGTATCGGGCCAGATGTGTGTGTGTGTGTGTGTGTGTGTGTGTGTGTGTGTGTGTGTGTCTGTCTGTCTGTCTGTCTGTCTGAGTCTACATGTGTGTTTGTGTGTTTATGTGTATCTGTGTCTCTGTGTGTGTCTTCATATGTATGTATATGTATGTCTGTGTGTCTGTGAGTCTATGTATATATGTATGCATGTGTCTGTGCGTGTCTATGTGTATATATGTGTGGTATACATGTGTTTGTGTATGTGAGTCTATGTATATATGCATGCATGTGTCTGTGCATGTCTATTTGTATATATGTGTGGTGTACATGTATGTCTGTGTGTCTGTGAGTCTATGTATATATGTATGCATGTGTCTGTGCGTGTCTATGTGTACATATATGTATCTGTGCATATGTGTATATAGGTATGTGTGTCCCTCACACCATCTCCCTTCTGATCACCTGCCCACCCACCACCCTTCTCATCTTTTACCTGTTCACCCACCTGGTGGAGTTCCATAGACCTCTGCTTCAGTCATCCAGTGGCCCTGACTCCCGTGCTAGGCACCCTAGGATCCAGACATCTCAGACTCTGCCCATCTGCTGTTCAGCTAACCCTGGGCCCTGCCCCCCACCCCCACCACCACACCCAGCAGAGCCCCAGCCCTGCCAAGAAGCCACTGTCTTCCCCAGCATCCCTCTACCTGCAGAGACCCACCAACTGTGGTCCAGCTGTGTTCCCCATGTAATGTGACCATGGCCATGATGGGGCAGAGGGATGATGACTACAGAATACCCACAGGCACAGCAATAAAATAAACAAAACATGTGATAACTGGGCCTTAGGAATGCAGAAGGAGCAGGAAGTGTCCCGAGCCTCCCCTGTGGCTCCACCCACCCCTTTAGGAGGTAGCGCCTGGGGGAGGGGGGGTAAGTAAGAAGTGCAGAAGTACAGCTTTCCTGACTCATCACCCATGAAAGTTGAGGCTTTTTGATAATGCAGTACTTAGGGGTCACCTACACCCCTGCATCCCCAACTCATGCTCTGAGTGTAACCTCAATAAACCTATTGGCTCCCCTGCTTAGACTCAGGTGGAATCTTTTCCTTGCTCAGTCATTACGCCCTGTCTGGGATGAATAGACATTTGTTTGTGTCATGCCTCACCATTCTGCCTCCTGATGTCTATTGTTCCCAAATACAGTGGATACAGGGGTCCTGATGGGGGCGGAAGGGATGGGTTTGCAAGCCCTTGATCCATAAACCTATTTTCCAGAAAGAATCTTCACCTTCACCACACTATGGACGGACTATGGATGGATGGCATTTGTCCCTCTCTCCCTGACCCCCACCAGGGCCAGGGTGATGCCAGGGTGTCTCCAGGACAAATACCTACCTCTCTGTCTTACATGAGAAAATGCCTCCAATCCCCTAGCAGAGTCTGAGTGACAGCCAGAGGTCAGGGAGTGGAGGGTAGGGAGGTAGATCCTATGACGTCCCAGCCCTGCACATAGAAAGCAAGTGGCAGTGTGGCCACAGCCAAGTCCTCCAGAGGGACCCCCTGAGGGGTGGACATGGCAAGGATCCTTCCCCAGAAGAGGAACGAGAAACAGAGGAAGGAGTCTGCACTTGCCCATCCCCCACTAGGGGTGTCTCAGACAGACCGGCTCCTTGCAGGACCAATGCTGGGGAGCAGAACAGCAGGGATGCAGGAAAGCCAGGAGGACAGCACCATCTTAGTACTTTCATCCTTGCATCCCATTCCTGCCTCCTCAGCTTAGCCCACAGTGAGAGGTGAGGAGGCCCCAGGTCCCCTCTCTGTCACCACCTACTTGAGTTACCTGCTCTTGGCTCCAGGCAACACCGAGACCCAACTTCACCTCACCAGACCCCAAATTGTGTCTCTTCATGGTTACATCGTTCTCAGAACGCTAGACCAGTCGCTGTCAACCTTCTTAATGCTTCGACCCTTTAATACAGTTCCGGGTACTCATACGTAGGTGGGCATATCGGAATGTGGGCGGACCTGCCTGGAGATTGACAGAAGAGCAGTGTGTCAGTTCCTAAGACCATTGGAAATATGTGTTATCCAATAATCTCCAGAGACCCCTGTGAAAGGGTTGTTCTATCGCAGAGGGGTTGAGACCCATAGGTTGGGAACCACTGCTCTAGACAAAGGTGACCAGCAGAGACCTATTTTTTCCATGGAACCCAGCAGCAGATGGGATACTGGTCTGGTATCCCAGCCCCTGCCCCTACCACACAGACTCTGGGCCCTCTTGTCAAAATGGCTCCAGAATTGGGGTGACTGTGAGCTGGAATGAGTGAGGCATGAGGTCAACGGAGAGGCCTTGCTGACCTAAGCCCTTCCATCTCCAAGAGCAGCCGCCACCAAGGTGCTGGTGGAATAAAGCCGTTGAGCTTGACTCAGGCCACAGCCTTGGGGAGAAGGTGGGGGGCCTAGCTAGGGCTGGGTGAGGTGGTTCACATACACAGCTCTAGCAGTCAGGAGGCTGAGGCAGGGTCCCTGGAAGCTGCTAGTGGACCCTGCAGTCATTTTCTGTCCTTGGCCTCACTTAGAGGAACTTGGAGAGTCCTGCTCACAGGGTTCCTGTGCGGGAGCCAATGTTTTGTTATAATGGTCCAGGCACTCAGTTGGACTCTGAGGGTACTTGCAAATACAAAGTCACTATGCCTTTCCCAGCGAGCTTCCCAGGAAACCATCTGTGACACAGGATAGCTAAACACCATGTCCCATCCTGCTTTGAAGGAAGATGCTATAAATAATAGTTTAGGAGAGGCTGAGTGAGGCAGGGGGGTTACCAGTTCAAGGCCAGTATGGGCTACGTAGCAAGGCTCTGTCTCAAAAACTAACACAAAATAATTGAATTGGCAAAATTTCCTTGTTTTTAATTTAGTTTTTAAGTATTTACTGTGTGTGTGTGTGTGTGTGTGTGTGTGTGTGTGTGTGTGTGTGTGTGTGTTAAGAAGCTACTCTGACTCTTCAGGGCCCTGTGTTCACCCAAACACAGAAAAGAAGAAGAAGCCTACATCTACCAGGGCACCTGCCTTGCTGTGTGTCTTTGAGCAAGTCAGTTCCCCTCTCTGGGCTCTTTCTCTACTGCTCAGCCTGGCACTGGAAACAGGAGAAAAGGGCCATTCTCAATGAACAGCCTTCACCCTCTATAAAACCCAATTAGCTTAGTGGTTAGTGAGCACTCAGCCAAAGGTTTTGTTATTTTTGAGACAAGCTCCTCTGATCTACAATGGGTGTCCCGGGAGTGGCTGGCCAGCAGGGAACTCGCCCTGCCAGCTGCTGGGCAGTGACTCTCTTGCACTTAGGTTTCGATTTCCTAGGCGAGGCTGTAATGGGGGGCAGGGCAACAGCTTTGGACTTCCTCTATCTAGATCCAGCTCCCCCGGCAGGGCAGAATTCCCAGAACTTGAGCTACAGTCTTTGCCATTTACAGCCTTCCCAAGGCCAGCTAGCAACTATGGGAAACTGGCTGGTTGGTGGGTCATCTGGCTTGCCCTCAGTGCCAGCGGACAAGCTAGAAGAGTTTATCCAAGCAAACCTCAAACCCAACGAAGAATGTCTGAAGCTGATAGACCAGGATGTGGATGCCATCTCTGTCTTCCTGCGGAGTAGAGACATCCCTGTGATGAGGGTGGCTAAGGTGAGACCCAGATCCTCCCCACATCCCATGTTTCCACCACGGTGATGCTGAGTACTGCTCCACACCAAGCCCTGGGGACTGCACTTCATAAGGCTTTTCTCCCTCCGAGGACAGACAGGGCAGGGGCCCAAGCTGCAGCCCGGTGTCATCTTCTGCCTGGCAGCCTGCTTCATCTCTCTATACCACAGTGTCCAGGTCTGCAGAATGAGGTCAGCCTAGACCCCACCTCAGAGTGTTGTAATAGTGAGGCACACAGTGTTCTCAGCCTCGGTGCTTGGTAAACTAAAGGGAATGGTTACGTGCATAAGTGCGCTTTGCTGTGTGGCGTCTTTGACTCCACGTTTGCGAGTTTCGTTCATGCAAGCGTTTTCATTCTTGTATAGTACTCCACTGTCTTGTGCATCTTATTGCAGTTTTGAGTTGCCTGCAGTTTGGAGCTAGTGTACAAAACACTGACCCAAATTGCTGCCGGCAACCTGATTTTAAAATGGTGGTGACATTCAGGGATTTCACTTGAGGAATATCACTGCCTGGAGCTACAGAAAATGCGGACCTCACACCTGCCACTTCATCCCCTGCAGGGTGGCTCCTATGGCCGGGAAACAGTCCTAAGAGGCTGTTCTGATGGTACCCTTGTGCTCTTCGTGGATCAGTTCCATACGTTTAAGGAACAGAAGGAAAACCAAAATGAACTCCTCAACTTGATTGAACAGCATCTGAAAACCCACGAGAAATACAACAAGCCAGCAAACCTTGGGGGCATCCTACTGTCCACACAAGGGCAGGAGATACACCTGCAGCTGCTTCCAGCCTTTGATCCCCTGTGTGAGTGCTCTGGGGACTTGGGGTGGTGGGGCGTGGGGAGTGGGAGTCCAAACTTTCTGGGAGTACTGCAGAGCCGCTTGAGTCCTTCAGACTGAGGCTGTGCCAGACAGACAATTTCCAAAATGAGGCTTGTGAACCCGTCTTAGGCACTGTTCTGTTTCTGTGAAGGGACACCATGACCAGGGCAATTCTTATGAAAGGAAGCATTTAATTGTTGGCTGGCTTACAGTCTTAGAGGGTCAGTCCCTTATCATCGCAGTGGGGAACAGACAGACGTGACACTGGAGCAGTAGCTGAGGGCTTTACATCCTGACCTGCAGGCAGCATGCAGAGTCACTGGGCCTGGCATGGGCTTTTGAAACCTCAAAGCCCACCTCCAACAACACACCTCTTCCAACAAGGACACACCTCCTAATCCTTCCCAAACAATTCATCAGCTGGGGACTCAGCTTGCAAACATATGAGCCTCTGGGGCTCATTACCACAATCCCTAAGAGAGAAGAGCCTCCTACCCTGGGCACACTCTATCTAGAACTCCATTCTCATCTCATTTACTTTGGATAAGATGTTTTAGACTCTTGGATCTAAAGTGGAGATTTTATAGGTGAGTGGGTGCCTGGGTGGATGGACATTGGGCAGATGGATAACCAGCAGGAAAGAAAGTGAATAGCTGGATGAAAGTGGATGGCTGAGAGCTCGCTAGATGTATGGATGGGCACATAGGTATATGGGGGATAGATGTATGTGTATAAGGATGGATGGATGGGTGGGTGGGTGGGTGGTTGGGTGGGTGGATGGGTAGGTGGGTGGGTGGATGGATGGATGGATGGATGGGTAGACAGATGGAAAAATGGATGGATGTGTGGATATTTGTATAGATGGATAGGAATGAGGATGTATAGACAGATGGAAAAATGGATAGGTGTAGGATGGATGGGAAAACAGGACAGGAACGGAGAGTGGCCATGCTGTGAATGGTAGACCCAACTAGTCTGACAGCTCCGGACCTCTGAGCTGGAAGCTAGGGTGCCGACATTGTCCACAATTCTGAGGAACTTCCGGGTTACCGGGTTCTTGAATAGCCACCACCTGACTGTTTTCTGACGAGATGGAAATGTACGCACACCCACATGACAGCGTTCCCGGGAAGGTGGCCTGGATCGGAGAACAATGCAAGGTGCCGCCCGTGGGTCCTTCTCATCTGTTAGGGTTTGAAGATGAAAAGTCTTTGAACACTTGGCCTGCAGTGGTGGCACTGATTTGGGAGGGTGTGGAGCCCATGGAAGAGGGGGCCTTGCTAGAGCAAGTGGGTAGTTGGGAAGTGAGCCTGGAGAGTGGTAACCTCACCCTGCCTCCAACCCCACTTCCAGTCTCCGTTTGTTTCCTGGTCCAAGAAGGGATCATGCAGCCATGCCTTCCGCATCACAATGGCTATACCCTCGAACAGTGAGCCAAAAGAAAGCCTTCCCGCTTGGGTCGCTTCCGTCCATCCCAGCGACCAGAAAAGTAACTGATACATGACCCCATGGGTCCCTTTGTCACCCACCAGCTCTAAGGTCAGAGCACCAACCCTCCAGGTTTGTTTGGGTGTAGTGGTGTGCCTGCCTCAAAAGACTGTTGAGTGGTGAGAGAGAGATGTGACCAGCCCACCTTCTGCTGCCTTTACCAGTCAAGGGTCTTCACATGTAGTGCCCAGATCCTACCACCAGGTGGAAGTAGAGCTGAATCTTCCTTTTTTTTTTTTTTTTTTAATTACAAGGAAGCAATAAATGTTGCTTTCTGAGAAAATAAGACCCTATAGGGGGATTCATAAATTGCTGCCTTTACTATATAAAAGCCCAACTAACCTGGTCTACCTGTCTCTACCAGGCCAGGTAGGCTGCTTGCTGTTGCCATGGTTTCTTTCCCCAGGACCTTTAACCCAAAACTGGCTCCAGTTTATTTAACTTGAGGGTGTTTTCCTCTTGGATAATTGAGGTAGTTGCGCCCCATAAGAGGCTTATAAGACTTTCATGTGACATCATTGCATAAAGGACTTCAACTGTGCCTGGTATTCAGTCAGCACTCAATAAATGGTAAAGGCACGTGCCCAAGGCTGTGTACCTAAATATGATTGGCAGAGCTCAGCAGGCAAGAGTGGAAAATAGTTGGTTAGGTACACCTCTGCCCTTCCCTGTTTCTGCCACCTCGAGGTGTCTCTGAGTCTCTGTAAGAAGGACAGTTGTACAACAGTTGGGCAGACACTTGCCTTCGATATTCATCTGGGGCATCTATTTCTCGTGTGTCATTTGCTGCCTCATGCTGTGTGGCTCTGCTGATCCTGTCTTGGGTCCACCCCATCCTGCCTTCACGTTAGCCTTCCTGTTAACCTTTATTCTCTATCAGGGAGAGTCACCCGCCCCACTGTTAGCTTTCCGGAAGAACCAGCTGCCTTCCCGCAGATCAGGCAATAGACAGTCTCCCCAACTTCAGCTAACGCAGACCACCATCACCGCCGAGCTTCTCACTGCTATCTCCCATCAGGCTGTGGTGAGATTCCCAGGTCCCGGGTCTATCGGGATCTCAAAAGATCCATGGATCAAGTAGAAGCGGTGCCCGGTGAGTTCGCAGTCTGCTTTACCACACTACAGCAGCAGTTCTTCAAGAAATATCCCAGGAGAGTGAAGGATCTGATCCTGTTGGTCAAGCACTGGTATCATGAGGTAATTTATGCTGTTGCCTTGTTTTAAAGAGGCTCTCTGGCTGGCCTGGAACTCTCTATATAAACCAGGCTGCCTCTGCCTCCCAAGTTCTGGGACCACAGCCACGTGCCACCACACTCCACTGTGTTACCTTTTGAGATCACTCACAGTAAGCAAACTTCAACAATATTAACAACATACTTCAATCTGATTTGATCTCCTCTTTGGCCACAAACCAAAAAAGAGCATTTTCTCAACTCAAGGGCATGGTGGTTGCACCACTGTGGCCCCAGCACTCGAGAAGTGGAGGGGAGAGGATCTAGAGTTTAAGCATGACCTTAAAAAATATCCTGAGGGGGCTAGAGAGATGGCTCAGAGGTTAAGAACTCTGGCTGTTCTTCCAGAGGTCCTGAGTTCAATTCCCAGCACCCATATGGTGGCTCACAACCATCTGTAATGAGATCTGGCTTCCTCTTCTGGCCTGCAGGGATACATGCAGGCAGAACATTGTATACATAATAAATAAATAAATCTTTTAAAAAAAAAAATATCCTGAGGATGATGAGATGGCTTGGCAGTTAAGAGCACATATTGCTCTTCCAGAGAACCCAAGTTCGATTCCCAGCACTCACATCAGGCATCCCACAATCAGCTTTAACTCTAACTCCAGGGGGATCTAGCACCTCTACCTACACTTACACACACATAATTAAAAATATTAAGGAGTTGGAGAGATGGCTCCATGGTTAAGAGCACTGTCTACTATTCTAGAGGACCTGGGCTCAATTCCCAGCACCCACATGGCAGCTCACAACCATCTGTCACTTCAGTCCTAGGGGATCCAGTGCCCTCCACTGGCCTCTGTAGACACCAGGCATGCACACGGTACAGACAAACGTGCAAACAAAACACCCATACATATAAGCAATAAAATGTTTTGAATACATTAGTTTTTAAATTCCAATAACCATCACCACTAGTGAATCTTATTTAAAAGAATGTGACATGTATACACATGTGTGTGTGCATGAGTGCTCATGCACACGTTTACAAGAGCGTGTGTGTGCGTGTGTATGTGAATGTGATGTAGTGTATGTATGGCGGTCAGAGGACAATGCACAGGAGTGAGATTTCTCCTTCTACCACATGGGTCCGGGGTACTCGAACTCAGTATAACAGGTTTGGTGGCAGGCACCTCTCCTCCCTGAGCCCTCTTGCCAACCCTCTATTTTTAAACACTGTAAATGGGCCATGTTGCACACAGGTGGTATCTCCCTCATTTCACTCCACATTCGGGAAATCTGGCCACATCATTACATAGCAATAGTTCTTCATTCCCCCCCTTTTTTTTCCTCTGTGTAGCTTTGGAGCCTGTCCTGGAACTTGCTCTGTAGCCCAGGCTAGCCTTGAACTCACAAAGATCCACCTGCCTCTGCCTCCCGAGTGCTGGGATTAAAGGCGTGCGCCACCACCACCTGGCCATTCCCTTGTTCAACTCCATTGTAGTAACATACCCATTTTCCTCTCTGCTGCCGGTGGGCCCTTGGGTCATTCCCAGGTTGTAGCCTCTGTGAACTGGGTTACTGTGGGTGTCCTCTGACATGTCCTTTGTGAACTTAAGCACTCATTTTCTTGGGTAAATATGCAGTAGAATTGCTGGGGTCTCAGATACAGCCCCAGACAGCATGTGTATACATGTCTGTATTTGCAAACGTGGGCTCTGTATGAAATACAGTGGAGAGTGTTTATCTAGCTTTAATGAAGAGTGCCAGATGGATTTTTCAAAACCACTTTACCGAGGCTGGAGAGAAGGTTCTGTGAGGGAAGTACATGCTGTGTAAACATGGAAGATCCCCACAACCCATGTAACTCCATGTTCAGGAGGCAGACACAGGCGGATCCACTGGGCTGCTGGCCAGACACTGCAGCCAATCAGTGAGC
Organism: Onychomys torridus; assembly: GCF_903995425.1. Taxonomy (NCBI): domain Eukaryota; kingdom Metazoa; phylum Chordata; class Mammalia; order Rodentia; family Cricetidae; genus Onychomys; species Onychomys torridus. The sequence continues at coordinate 32,125,346 of NC_050464.1, forward strand.
CCCAGGTTCAATGAGGGGGCCCTGTTCCAAAAAGCAAGGTAGAGAGTTACTGAGGGAAATGTGTGACCTTGACCTCTGGCCTACTCGCACACACATTCACAAGCACAGCTCACACTTACACACATGTACACACTTACACATTCACACACTGACACGCACCTTCACACTCACAAACACACTCACACTGATACAATCACACACACACACATTCTGCACACACTCACACATACACATTCACATTGACATAGACACATACACCCACACTCACATACACAATCACATATGTTCACACTCACCCATCTACACACACTCGTGCACATGCGCACACCCCCACAACACATCTACGCATATACGCACACAGCCACGCTCACACACCGTGTCACACAGTCACATACTCACACACACTCACACTCCTGAGAGCAGTGTGAGTGTTCCAGATGTTCCTTCCACACCTCTATCAGTATCTGATGGTACCGACACCTTGACTTGCAGGCACAGGCTCCGGCTTCCTGATGGTCTTGTCTTCTCTCACAGTGCCAGAAGAAGAGGAAATCTTCCCTGTCTCTGCAGTTCTTGTATGCACTGGAGCTGCTCACTGTGTACGCCTGGGAACAGAGCTGCCCCGCTAAAGACTTCGACATAGCAGAAGGTGCAAAGACTGTGCTAGGACTCATCACGCAGTCGTCACAGCTGTGTGTCTACTGGATAGACAACTACAACCTTGAAGATGAGACAGTCCGAAATACTCTTCTATGCCAGCTCAGGTCCCAAAGGTACCCAGCTTCCAGATCTCTCCAGCTGTAGGTCAGAGCCCCCACTGAAAGCGAGTTCTGAGCTGTTTGCGGACAGCTGGGGTTGCGGGGAGGACCTGAGTGTCTATCTGCAAAGGAGATTCAGTCAGTGCGTTCCATGTTCCAAACCATGGTCAGACTTTGTCCCCCAAAGCCTGGAGGAAGGGGCTGGGGGAGGGAAGGAGTTCAGTGAGCAACAGTGAGATCTAATATCTCTGAGAAGAGGAGGATGAGGAGTTAGTGTGGCTGGTCAGCCTCCTGCTTCTGTGAGTGTGTGTGTGTGTGTGTGTGTGTGTGTGTGTGTGTGTGTGTGTGTGTATGCGTGCATGTGCACACTCTACTCACATGCATGTGTACAGATGCAATGTGGAGGCCAGAAGTTGACATCAGGTGTCTCATTCTGCCTTATTGTTTAAAGATTTTATGTGTATAGATGTTTTCCCATGTGTATGTCTGTAAACCACATGTATACAATGCCTAAGGCCAGGAGAGGATGTCAGACCCCCTGGCTTGTCTGTAAAGATGAGCCACTATGTGGGTGCTAGGACTTGAACTCAGGTCCTCTGCAAGAGCAGCCAGTGCTCTTAACCTCTGAGGGGTCTCTTCAGCCCTTCTGCCTTATTTTTTGAGTCAGAGTCTCTCACTAATGTTTGCCATTAAGCTAAACTGGCTGGCCAGTGAGCCCCAGGACCTCTGTCTCCTCAGGACTGGATTTACAGACACATCAGCATCTGGTTTTTATATGAGTCTTGCGGGTGCCCAACTCGGGACCTGTTTGTGAGGCAGGCACTGACCCATTCCACAGCCCAACTTCTTTTTATTAAAATTTGTGTGTCTGTGTGAGTGTGGATGTACATCCACACTGTGTGTGTGTGCATCTCTTTGCACATAGAGGCCAGAAGAGGAGATTGGTGTCTCCCATCTATTCCTCTGAGGCAGGGTCTCTCTTCTCCAATCTGGGCTCCAGCTTTCTCAACTAGGCTGGAAGCTAGCAAGCCCCAGAGATTCTGCCATCTCTACCCATTTCAGAGCTGGAGTTGAAGTCCTGAACTCTGGTCCTTAAGACTAAGCACTCTAAGTCACTAAGCTATCTTCCCATGTCCTGCTTTTTGGGGGGAGGGCAGGGAGACAGGGTCTTACTGTATGGCCCTGGCTGGCCTGGAACTCACTATGTAGACTAGGCTGGACTTGAACTCAAAGTTCCTCCTGCTTCTGCCTCCCAATATTGGGATTAAAGATGTATATTACTAAACCCAGCCTGATTTCTTTTGATCTGACAAAATTCCTAGACCGGTCATCTTGGATCCAACTGATCCAACCAATAATGTGGGCAAAGACGATGGGTCCTGGCAGATGCTGACAGAGGCGGCTCAGGCCTGGCTGGACTCTCCCAGCCTGAAGAATGTGTTACCTGCACCACGTTGGAATGTTCTGGTAAGAGGGTTTCCACGCTGGAGGGAGTGTCCTCCTGACACGGATCTGAGAGTGTGTGTCTTAGCTGCAACTGCTGTGACATGGTCACACTCGGTGTGGCGTAAAGCTACAGAAATGTATTTCCCCCACTGTTCTGGATGCTGGAGGTTCAAAGACAAGGGATGGGGGAGAGGTGGGCTCTCCCAGGGACAGCACCGATATCTGGCTTGGTTTGTGACATCATCACCCTCCACTGTCACATGTCTACCCTGCCTTCATGCTTTTTCCTTGGTGTGGGTCTGTCTGGGGACCCCACCCCTCTAAGAACAATAGTCATATTGAGTTGGGGCCCACCCTAGTGACCCCCTTCTTAACTCAAAGGCTTCTCTAACAGCCCCACTTCCTATTAGGTTGTGGTCATGGGTACTACAGGTCCAAACCCCAAAATATTTTAGGGGGACACAATTCAACCAACTTCTAAGGGCCACAAAGATGACTATGAGGTAGGAAAGGGGGCACAGAGAGAAAGCAGGTTCCTGCAGAAAAGAGATGAATTTCCTTCTACAAGAGTGAAATCAGGAGGACGGGTGGAGGTAGGGGCAGGGGACAGAAACAAGGAGCTGAGCCTCCTAGAAGTATACAGAACTCATGTCTGTGACACTCCAGCAGATCCTGAAGTCCAACACCCTCCAGCCCTCTCCTCTCTGCTTCTGAGCTCACATCTCCTTGTTCAAGTTGGACCCTCCTACCTGCCTCTTGGAAGGTCCTTAGGAGTCTTTTCATGCTGGCCCAGGGCACCTATGTCTACATACCACAAACCCCTCAGAAAGATCCAGATCTCTTCCAAGTAACCCATGAGCAACGAGGAGAGTTTCTACTCAGCAAGGGGTAGGTAGGTAGGTAGGTAGGTAGGTAGGTAGGAAGGTAGGTACTGCCTGGCATCTCAAGAACATTCTTAGGGTATATCTGTGCAAGACAGGAAGGTTGCTGACAGGAAGGTCTCTGCCCACAGTTGGGAGCAGTTTGGCAGAAAGACAGAGGTGAGGTTTGTGGTGGCTTCTGGGCAGAGCCCACCAAAGTTCTCTCCTCTCCAGCCCACATCACTTTTCATCACCCCAAGCCACTTACTGGACACGTTTATCAAAGACTTCCTCCAGCCCAATAAAGATTTCTTGGAGCAGATCAAAGGAGCTGTTGACATCATCTGTAAATTCCTTAAAGAAAATTGCTTCCAGGACCAAAGCACCAAAGTTCAGAAGACCGTCAAGGTGAGTGCTGGCCCTTTGCTGGTTCCAGCTCTTGGGAGCCAGGGAGACAAGAGTGAGGGGAGACAGCTCCCCCCCCGCCTTCTCTTTCCTCCCTAGGGAGGATCCACTGCCAAAGGCACGGCTCTGAAGTCTGGATCGGATGCCGACATCGTCGTGTTCCTCAGCTCAATGAAGAGCTACGGCTCCCAACAAAACCAGTGCTCCAAGTTTGTCCAGGAGATCCAGAAGCAATTAGAAGATTTCCAGAAGAACCAGAAGCTGGAGGTGAAGTTTGAGATTTCGAAGTGGGAGTTCCCCAGGGTGCTGAGCTTTACCTTGAAATCCAGGAGTCTCAACGAAAGTGTCGACTTTGATGTCCTGCCTGCCTATGATGCACTAGGTAAGAGGCCCCAGATCCTAGTTGAGGAAAAATGGGAGGGGAGGGGGTCTGGGTAATGTGCTGTAATTGTCTCCCAGTTCTAGCCCAGGCCCCCAGACACCTACATGCAATTCCATTCTCAGGTAAACACCCCAGGCAGCCTCCAGGAGCTCTCAGCTCTGTTCTCCATGGTGTGTCAAGGATGACACATATAGTTAGATACATATTGCAGATAACATCCCTTCATTTCCTCTGTGGAGGAGGGAATTAAAGAACAGAATGTGTGGGGGGAGGGCTTTGGGAGATAAGAGACAGGAAATTGGGTGTAGAAAACTCCTCCTCAGAAATCCCATTACAGGTGAGAGATACAGAAATACAGATGAAAGACAAGCCTCCAAGTAAGGCTGAGGAGATGCCTCCATGATAAGAGTGTTTGCCATGCAGTCATGGGGAGCTGAGTTTTATCCCCAGCACCTGGGTAAAAGGCCAGGCTCTACTGCAGGCATACCTGTCACCCCAGTGCTACCTGGAGAGGGGTTGGGGTGGAAACAGTGATGGTCTAGCTGAACCAGATAGGTTCAGTGGGAGAGCCTGTCATGATGGGATAAGGTGGAGGATGAGGTTCAGTGGGAGAGCCTGTCATGATGGGATAAGGTGGAGGGTGAGGTTCAGTGGGAGAGCCTGTCATGATGGGATAAGGTGGAGGGTGAGGTTCAGTGGGAGAGCCTGTCATGATGGGATAAGGTGGAGGATGAGGTTCAGTGGGAGAGCCTGTCATGATGGGATAAGGTGGAGGATGAGGTTCAGTGGGAGAGCCTGTCATGACGGGATAAGGTGGAGGACGAGGTTCAGTGGGAGAGCCTGTCATGATGGGATAAGGTGGAGGATGAGGTTCAGTGGGAGAGCCTGTCATGATGGGATAAGGTGGAGGATGAGGTTCAGTGGGAGAGCCTGTCATGATGGGATAAGGTGGAGGGTGAGGTTCAGTGGGAGAGCCTGTCATGACGGGATAAGATGGAGGACGAGGTTCAGTGGGAGAGCCTGTCATGATGGGATAAGATGGAGGACGAGGTTCAGTGGGAGAGCCTGTCATGATGGGATAAGGTGAAGGATGAGGTTCAGTGGGAGAGCCTGTCATGATGGGATAAGGTGGAGGATGAGGTTCAGTGGGAGAGCCTGTCATGACGGGATAAGGTGGAGGATGAGGTTCAGTGGGAGAGCCTGTCATGATGGGATAAGGTGGAGGATGAGGTTCAGTGGGAGAGCCTGTCATGATGGGATAAGGTGGAGGATGAGGTTCAGTGGGAGAGCCTGTCATGACGGGATAAGGTGGAGGGTGAGGTTCAGTGGGAGAGCCTGTCATGATGGGATAAGGTGGAGGGTGAGGTTCAGTGGGAGAGCCTGTCATGATGGGATAAGGTGGAGGATGAGGTTCAGTGGGAGAGCCTGTCATGATGGGATAAGGTGGAGGATGAGGTTCAGTGGGAGAGCCTGTCATGATGGGATAAGGTGGAGGACGAGGTTCAGTGGGAGAGCCTGTCATGATGGGATAAGGTGGAGGATGAGGTTCAGTGGGAGAGCCTGTCATGATGGGGATAAGGTGGAGGAT